>NW_027555847.1:49561860-50161860 GCF_003287225.1 Phascolarctos cinereus | reverse complement strand
AACTGCAATGTTTTTGTTTTTTGTTGTCCAAGCCACGTCAGCTTTTATACTAAAATCACCAAGTTGTAAAGGATATTTCAGGTCATTTGGGATCTTACTGAGTCTTTCATTAGATTTTGTATCTGCGTACCCTTTGCCACAGATGTTTGCTTGTAACGTAACAATTTTATTCATGGTAGTCTTTTTGCAAATGCTTATGAGAACTTCAAATCAAGATGGCCAAGGGTCCCAGGAAATGATTTTTCTTGTTGCTTTTGGATGCCTGATGAAACCAATCTTGCTTTTACTCTCCAAGTGGAACTGTACTTCGTCACTTCGTTTAGTGTTCTTTTGCTTATACCGAGGACATTAATTTTAATATGATTCAGTTTTCCTTAATGCTGCATCTCCTCATTGGTAACCAAACAAAGAACTCAAATTTATTGTATTAATAATGAGGTTAAAATGTATAGTCAGCCTCTAAGCTGCTACCATTGCTGTCATTTATTCTTTTGGCATAAATTCCTGACAACTGAGAAGGAGGAAACTTTCTTAGTTCTGCCACCCATCCCAGGGTGAACCCAAAATCAGTCAAGCTTCTGAGGAATACCTCCAGACCATCTTTATCTAGGCTCAATTTACAAAGATGTTCCTTAATTCACAGGACACATTTGGGAGCCATTTTCCACTTTAAGCTCTATTTGATCTCCTCTAAGCATCAACTCTGGTTGTCCCAAGAGATCTTGTACTATTTCTTCTACTTTCTTTTCACTCAAAGCCGACAAAGTTCCCATAATAGGAAGCCTCTTTTGGCATGAGCTGCTCAAAGAATATCCTTTGACCTGTTAGTCACATATATTCACTTTGTTCAGAACTGCCTTACTGTGCTAAACATCTCTAATTAATTACGTGTGGCCACAGGGGGTAAAACCTTGTTTGGTATAAATGTCAATTCCCAGTACTTACTAAAGGTGGAGGAGATGTTCCCTTTGACAGTAACCTGACTTTCCATCCAGAGCTGATCCTCACGGGGGTGCGTTCAACCTGAACAGAAACAACAGCTCATGTCACTGGCTGGACTTTGATAAACCAGGGGGAAATTAAAATGCAAATTGAATCTGCAAATGGAACAAAAAATGAGGGAAAGAAGAATTAAGTTCTTAGAACAAAAACACGGCACTTTCCTGATAAGCCAAGGAGGCCAGCTTAATCACATTTTCAGCTGACACAGGTAGCAATGACCCTGGTGACTCATGTCTTTGTTGCATTTTACTGAGACAGAGCTGGAGAAAGTAGGAGGTGGTATTGAGACTACATCAGGAATTATCTTTCATATTGTTGTCCACAAGAATTGCCTTTTAATATCATCCAGTTCTTCTTATGAGTTTAATTTTCTTTGGCTTTGTTCCTGTGCCAAAGAACATCATCTTGTGTTTAGCTATCTGATGCTCATAGCTATCTATCCATCTGAAAACCCATGGCTTTAACCCCTGGTGGAGAGGAATGGCAGGAAAACTACCACTTGCAGCAAGTCTTCGGAGAGACTTCATGTAACCTACAAACTTGGAAAGGAAAATTAGGCTGCTAATCATAGGTAGGGATAGTACTCCCCTCAAGAGAAAAGCCCAGTGGGAATGCAACCCTCAGAATGTGCTGTCTCTTGCCCTGTACATGTCTATTCTCCCAGTTTTGGGGTGATATGGACAGGATATGATAGTTTGAGTAAGACAGACCTGGGTCTACATCGTGCCTCTAACATTTAATACTTGTTTGACCATGGACAAGTCACTTAACCTGAAGTTTCTTCATCTGTAAAATGGGCATAATGACATATGAAACACCTTTCTTAAAGGGTTGTTATGATAATCCAAAGAGATAAAATTTTATAAAATACCTTACATATTATAGCAAAATAAGTTCTGTTAACCTCCTTGAGGACAGAGACTGTTCTGTTTTTGTCTTTTTGCTCTCAGTAACTAATCCACTGCCTTACACAAAGTAGTCTCAGAATAGAATAAATGCTTGTAACTCACAGATGTTGTAAATGTATAACTCCTGAAGCAATTAATGTCATTCAATTCAATTAACAGCCATTTATTCAGTACCTCCTAGGTGCCATGCACTGAAAGGAGAAAGAGCTTATGATTTCATTGGCATAACAAACTCCCAGAAGAAGAAACTCCTTTCACCAGTGCAGATCAGCACCTTCTCAGCAGGTTACTATCCCAGAATGTCATTTGGGGACACTAAGAGGTTCAGTGACTTGCTTAACCTCATAGTACTAGTATGTGTTAGTGATAGCAGCAGTAGAACTTACTCCTTCATCTTCCTGGCCCCAATCCAGCTCTTAATCCACTATGCCATATGCTACCTCTCAGCTTCTAAGGGCACAAAGACAAAAACTGAACAATCCTTGCCCTCAGGGTACTTCAATTCTTTTACAGAACACAAACAAACATGCATACAGACAAGTAAATATAAAATATAAGGCAAATACAAAGCAAGTTAAGGTCAGAGAAACACTGATAATTAAGAGTGATCAACACAGTTCTCATGTAGAAGATGGCACTTGAGCTGAAACAAAAATGGAGCTAGAGATTCTCAGAGGCAGGGAAGAATAAGAATATTCCAGACATGGAGAATAAACTATGAAATGACAGAGGTGGTAGATGGAATGTCAGGTCTGAGGAACATCAGGGAGGCCAGTTAATTTGCGCAGAGCATCATAAATTCAAAGGGTCTCATCCTTGAGGAGATGAATCACATGTAGTAAACTTGGACAGGTATACCATTCATAGATGGGGCTAAAGACACAGAGTCTAGGATTTAGAGCCAGGAGGTAATTTACAGGTTATCTAGTTCAATCCTGTCTTTTAGTAGATGAGTAATCTGAAACTCAGAGATGTTAAGTAACTTGCCCATAAGGAACCACCTGAACCCAGGGTTTTTTGACTCAAGCTATGCTTTATTCACTACTTCATACAGAATGGCCGATAATCTTTGTATTGGTAAATTTTAAAGTCTCTTACACTATAATTTCAATTGGAATTAATTGGCTAATATGAGCAATCTCAGGAAAACCTGATCTATTTCTTTTCAGCCAATTGTTTCTTCAGAGTGAAAGATTAGCTCCCCAACTAAACTGGGTTTTAGTTGGATTAGGGAGAGGAAAGGTTTTACTGTTGTTTTGTTTTGTTTTGTTTTGTTTCCCTGAGAGAATGAGCTTGGTTCTTTAACTGCTACGGTTTGTGTACACATTACCCTAAAAGTGAAACCATGTCTATTTTTACAAAGATTAATTGAATCTTTCTACTGCCCTTACACCACTCTAAGAAAACTTTAGAAGGAGTATTTCTCCTTAAAAGGCTGTCAAGTATGTATGGAACCTGCAGGTCCCTGTTTGACTTTATCACATAATAAATCAAGTAGAATGAGACTAAAAGTCCTATTACTGGCATGCAGAGTGACTGATGACCATCTCACTTTTATCAAATAAATAGATTCTAAAATAGCAGAAGTCTAAGATCAGGGGACAAATAGAGCTAGGCAGGTGGAGCAGAATATGAAATTTGCACTGATGTTACTTTTGTCACAATGTCGTTATGAGGGATACATTTTGCAAACCTTTACAAAATACAATGATCAAATAAACAACTGTTGACATATAGTTTTTGATTAATTACAAAGCACTACGCATATCTTTTATCATTTTAACCACACAAAAATCCTGTGAAGTAGATATTAAAGATATTATTTCCCATCTTCAGGATGAAGAAACTGAGATTCACACAGATTAAATGCTTTGGTCATGTGATTAGGGAGAGACCGAATTTGAGCTTATGTCTTCATGATCTCAAGACCAGCCCTCAGTCCACTAAGCTGTACTGCCTCAGTTTTTTTTCTTTGTTTCCTTCTTTGTTTTTGTTTTTTAGTATGATGATATTATTGATGATGATGATGATGATGATGATTTAGAGCCTTCTTCAATAGAAGAAATTCCTGCACTGGGTAAGAAGTTGGATTACACAACTTCTTGGGTCATTTTCAGCCTTAAAATTCATTGTTGGAAGAAAATAAGAGAAAGAACAACCCAATTTAAAAAAAATTCAATTCAGAGAATCTTAGAAATATATTTGAGCACATAGGCAGTAAAATTTAATGGTTTCACTAAACTTCTAAATTTCTTTCATATTGTTTCTTTAGACACAGAGAAATTTCTCTCTTAATATCTCAAGATATTCTTTCTTGAAATTCATTTTAGGATGAAGATGGAGAAAACTGACTAATACTTACAATAATCAATCTTATCAAATTATATGTAATATAATAATATGTGCATAATATAATAGGGGACATTCATAACACTTACAAAAATTCAGATTTCCATTTTGTGCTGTTCTTCCACAGTTCTTGTTAGAGTTCAGCTAAATCATGTATTGATGAGATCTGTTCACACCCTTGAAAAGCTGGACAAGCCTGAGATTACTCTGAAATAGGGCCGAGACATAAAGATAATTTGAAACTAATCTTATACTTGAGAGGGAAAAAATGAAAGAATACACAGAGAACATAAAGAGGGAGAAGAAGATTACCTTTGAATCCTTGAGAATAGATAATTAAAAATGTTTCCAAGTTCCACTGTACCACAGAAGATCTGCAAAGTTGAGTAATGTCTTTAGTAGGCAGAAACAAAATAGGGATAACATTGCTTCATTATTGAGAAGATATTCCCATAGATGTTAGAAGAAAAATGTCACAACAATAAATGGATCTTTTAAAAGACACTTGTATAAGAATGAAATGATTGTCATGGATTAAAAGTCATTAAGCTCTGATTGCTTCTTTTTAAAGGAAATGTATGCAACAATTATAAAATTACACAATTAGATATTAGTAGAGAACGTAGCCATTTAAATATGAGGGTGACACTGTTCTGCAGGAATCAATGCAGAATCATCTTATGCAATTTAGAAGAAAAATATTATAAATTTTATACTACTCCCCATGAGGATTCAGTCCATTTGATACCTGTTTAAAGGGTATGAATAAATCATAATCTCATTATAATTGTCTAGGCAGTCTGCAATATACTTGAATGCTATTTCATAGATTGTCTAATACCAAATATCGTATTAGGAAAGTAGTACCAAAATCATTTTTTTTAAAGTCTGATAATAAGATTGTCTCCTACAAATTCATTTTATAATACACTATAGATGATGGTAGAGTTTTTTCCCCTTCCTATATAAAATGGCCTCACTGGATTGCTAATCTTAATCATTACCACATCTATGAGATGAGAGATCTGTTTGAGTACTGAATGGCCGTAAACTATTAGACTTGAACCTATCCTTTGAATGCTCATTCTTACCAAAAGAGACAAAATATCCATGGGCAAGTCACAAAATCTCCCTGGGCCTCTGATTTCTCAACTGTAAAAAAATGAAGGGCTTGGTATAGATAGCCTCTGAGATGTCTTTCACCTCTAGATATGTAATTTAATGATCCTAAGTAAAGGAAGTGATTAGATGAGGGGAATTCACACATCTATGAAATATTTAGGAGAGTCTATCTTTCTAACCCCAGAAGATAGACTAGTTAAATGAACTTTTAGGTACTTTTCACTATTTACATATATATAATATATATATATATATATATATATATATATATATATATATATATATAGGTTTTTAAAAAAGACTAGTGGTAAGAAACATTTGCTGCAAGAAATTTTAACTCATTCAGTAAAAATATACTTGAAGAAATAAGTTGACTTTAATTTTGGTGGGATATTGGGATATTGGAAATTAAGATATGGCTTGCCATATATATCTCTTACATAGAAAGGAAGCACTCAGGAATTATGTCAGCATTTAATTATAACTTTATTCATACTCAAAGTGTACATATCTGGCTATTATCAATTGGGACTAGATGATTTCATTGGCATAGGGGACTCTTAGACAAAGAAATTAATTCCTTCTACTAATATATAACAACATGTTTTTGCAGTTATAATCTTAGAGATCTACCTAGCACATAAGGAGGTTATGTGACTTGTCCAGGGTTATAAAGCCAGTGTGTAGCAGAGGCAGGATCTGAACATAGGTTTTCCTGGCTCTGAGAATGGCTCTTTATCCACGATGTCAAGACATCTCTCATGATTAATACTGTGGAATGAACTCACTGGATAGAATTTATTGTAAATGGGAATGGGATTAATTGGTTAATTAACTGAACTAACTAAAAATGGTCATTAGTTTTGACAATCCAGAAATGACCCAGAATAGGCTATATTCCCATTTATAATGTTTTAAAAATGGCACATGCATATGTTTAGATGATATGATAATTAATTCAAAGATTCACAATTTTGCTAGTATCATGTTCTCTTCACATAAAGACCAAAACTCTTCTTTATTTACATACCTAGGTTTTATGACTTCAGCCCTTAAAATCAAGGGAGGCAAGAACATGTAGTAAACTAACTGGAATTTTTAATGGTTGATCCAAATCAAATTAAATCTACCACTTTTGTCTTTCATAAGTCATCATTCTATGGCCAATCACTGGGCAATGGACTTCTCCAAATGCAGCAAGTCTGGTCTTGGGCAACAGAAATACAGTCTGTCACTGGGCTCATCTTCAGATCTTTCACAGTATGGCAGAACAATGAAAAGTAAATATTTTTGAAGGACCTATTTTTGAACTTAACAATGGAGGTGTCAAAGTTCTATAAAATAATCTTATGAAACTTTTTATGAAAGGAGATGCCAGAAACAGAGTTTAGTTTGTGTCTAAATGGCACAATCCAGAATTTCTTTCTTAATGATTGATATAAAATATTTTAGTCTTTTACCCTTAAAACCAAAAACCATCAACTAGCAGTAGAGCTAAAGAGAATTTTTAATGCCTTAAGATTAAATCTATCATTTTTACCCAAGAAAAAAAAATCCTTCTCATTTATTTTCAAGCAGCCTTGTGAAAGAGAACGATTAAAGTGATGAGCGCCAGTGTTTTGACAAGCACTCATTCTGCAAAAAAACCCTTTACATCTCTCTGGACTTACTCAGTGGGGATGGGGAAGTTGTAGAAGAAATGCCCTATTTAAAAACTGGGACAATGCATTATGATATGAAACAAGGAAATAATGCATGAGAATAATAAAACAGAAAATTAAAGGTATCATATGTGTGATATCAATAAAAAACAATTCTTCCTTCTCAGAATTATCCCCTTACTATATAGCACTAAATGAAAAACATGAACATGTTGAAAATGTATTTGTAGTTAGAATAAAATTGGAAACAATGATGGGAACTAAGGTAGGTACCATACATTGATGACTTCTATACAATTTGAATGGGAGACAATGTCTATTGACCAATAAGGTTGTGCACTTTTTTCTCTACTCTTTCTCTTTTTAAAATTTTCTCTAGTGTCCTACTTGATATCTTCAGTTTATTCTTCAATTGTGATAATTGATGCTAGAGTAAAATTGAATGGATCCTTTCCTGGGAATCTCAAAAAAGATTTTACAATTCTTTCTTTCCCTTCATCCCATTTTTCTTAGTTTCACACAGATTGGAAAGTCCTGATTACAGTTGACACAGGAGACATTTTTATTCCTTTCTAATTTTGCTGTGGTTGAAACAGGAAACAAATATTTCTAAGTCTTCTGTAGAGAGTTTTCCATAATTAAACATAAATCATGTACAGATCATTGATTAACCACTATATTCCATGGCAGTCTATTCAAACATTAAATTCACAATTTGCATGTTATTCTTTAAAAAACAATTTTTTTTTATTACTTGGAAAGCTTATTTAACCATTCCTCTGGTGCCCTCGTTTACCTTGTCCTGTAGACCAATTTTAGATCACAGCAATCTTCCCACCTTCTTTCCTGAAAATAGCTTAAATGTTGGTTTTATGTTTTCCTGAGCCATGAATTTTTATCAGAAAGTTAGAATGCAAAAAAAAAAAAAATCTTCCTCATAACAATGTATAGACTAAGGAACATTACTGTGCCTTTCTCATGCTGCAAAGAAACAAGCAAAACACTTAGGCCTTAGCATTCCAAACTATTAGCTTATTCTTATGAACTTCTCTTATAAAGATAAACAAAATTACAGATTTTTTTCTAGGTTGACTTTTAATTATAAAGTATACTCTTTTGTCATCAAAGAATTGCATTTTTTTTGACACTGAGGTCATATAAGTACATTTTGAACAAAAAGCTATAAATGGTGAGAAATATTTGGCTCATTTAACATGTGTAGACAGAGTTCGCAGTGGCCCATTTATTGGTTCATTCAGTTACAGAAATAGACAATGCAGCATTTGGCTCCCTATTCTTTAAAGGGTGGGGGGTAGAGGGTGGCCAAGTGTGTGCACATATGTTCTTGGGTGACCACAGCAGGCACTAATGAAGAGTTTTAAAAAAGAAGGCCAGCAAAGACAACCTTTGGAAACATGGTCCCAGAAATCACAATCACAACTTTTTTTTTTTTTTAAATAAAGACTACATGTACCGATCTTGATCTTGCTAGAGTTCATAGGCTGAGCACCCCTCCTGACCAGCATGGGAGTTTTGGCTTCCTCTGTTTCCCATCAAATCTAGTTTGACCTTTCTCAGACAATCTGGTACCCCACTCCGGGGAATGACCACATCAACTCCAAGATTTAGTGTAGACACCCAATCAGCTCAGTCCTCTACAGCTCAGATCTCCCAAGCTCAAGAGAGCCCCCAGGCTACGACTCCCCAGCAGCCAGAATTAAAAGCAGGCAATACCAGGCCCAGTCACAAACACTTTCATTAGCAACCATATGCAGTTTCCAGAATAACATGTCTTATATGTAGTGAAAATATCATAGCTGTTGATTACAAGACAGTCTTAAAAGAAAGAAAAAGAAAGAAAGAAAGAAAGAAAGAAAGAAAGAAGAAAGAAAGAAAGAAAGAAAAAACATAAAAGTAAATAAAAATTAGGTTTTTTTCTTACCTTTGGGAAAGCAGGCAAAAGCTATACTGTAGGTGGAATAGTGTACCAAGTAACAGATTTGTGTACGCTTTTTCTTACTGGTGGTATGGAGTCTACGGGAAAGTAAATATATTGGGCCGTCAAAAATAATCTGTGTACAAAGTACTTTTTTATGAGTTGGAGAAGAGGCTGCGATAGAGACCATAAAACTGATTCCCACTATTTCAGTGGACTGCATCAGCCACCTGGAATAATTGAGCTGTGAATTAGAAATGGACAAACCAGTTTCTTAAAATTCAGGTACCTCTGAATGTGGAACTAATTGTTTATTCTGAGTAATAGCCATCTTGTTCAGAAATGTAGTATAGTCAAATTAGACATGGCAGGGAAATTAAGCCATCTGGTGTAGCCCCCCATATTGTACAGAAGAGGGAACTGACTGAAGCCCAGGAAGGTTAAGTGATATAACCAAAATCAGTAGGTAGTAGGCCTCAGAGGCAGGATTTGAATCCAGGCCCTCTGACTCCAGCATTAGTGTTCTTTCTACTGTACAATACTGCCTCCCTAGGGAGGGTCTCCTTGGTCCAGCTAGCTTTTTAACCAGCTCAGGAAGAATTTAATATTCACGTAAGGACTTCCCCTTTTCTCTTGCTACTCCCATCCCCACGACTTTGTCCTACCGGCTATCTTCTCTGACTTGTTCATGAGAATGAAACAAGTAACACCATGTTGGCGATGTCTCAGGTCGGAACAAATGATGAAACACAATGACAACAGCACAAGCTCAGCACGGCCTTCCCTGATTCCCTGATCCCATCTTGTTCCTTTTCCTTTCACTTTCCACCAACAACCTGATAGGACTTTCCAACAGTGGGCATACCAAAATATAAACAAAACCACCTACCATTGAGAGAGTTTAAAAAAAATGCTTTGTTATTTGGCTTTTTCTTTGAGCACCATATTTCTATCATTTCCCGCTGCTCTTGCACTACTGGCTGCATTGGCAGGAAGTATTTGTAATATCTGAACACAAAGACTTGAAAAAAGTGTACTTAAACTTTGCATCTTTTCCCCTGCCCCATGCAAATCATTTTGCAGCATTTCTCCCCATTCTTTCCACAGAAAATAAAATACACCTGGTTTTCATCTTGCTCCCAAGTCTTATGCTAACATTCTGCTCATATACTTCCCAGCATTATAAGCCAGGAAGAGACCACACATTAGGTCTGCATACACCTCTAAGAAGGACCATTAAGGCCGCATAGCTTTCAGATCAACACATTCCTCTTGTAACTCACCACTCTAACCAAAAAATCTGTGGGGAAAAAAAAAAGATGAGGAAGATGCCATGCCTCTTCTGCATTGTCCCTCTGTAGAACTGTGCTCTGAAAGTCTAGGGAACTGAACATGGAAGGTGGCCTACAAGACTAGAGGAACATTTTGCTTATTTCATGGATCAGCTGGGACTGACTCCAAGGAAACCACATGCTGAAACATGAACTGAGACAGACTGTTCCAGTTCCCTGGGACACATTATTCTCTCTATGCTCGAGAAGGCCCTATACCCAGTAAAATCACATGGCATGGTCATATTGGCAAGTGTGAGATGACAAAGACAGCTGTTCATCCCTCTCACCTCATCCCTTCAGAATTCTGGTTCCATGTACTCAACATTCGCCACCCATTGTTAAAATTACCACTTCAGTGATCAACCAAGGGCCAAGCGCGTCTTGTTTCCAGGTTACCTTTTCACCATGACAGTACTATGCTATGTCCAACACAAAGAAAAGAGCTCAGCTTGTAGCCCTCTTGTTGAAAATTACAGCTTTTTGGGGGGCAGCTAGGTGGCGCAGTGGATAGAGCACCGGCCCTGAAGTCAGGAGTACCTGAGTTCAAATCCGGCCTCAGACCAAACACCTGACACTTACTAGCTGTGTGACCCTGGGCACGTCACTTAACCCCAACTGCCAAAAAAAAAAATTGCAGCTTTTCCAAGAAAAAAAAGTGTTGTGAAAGAAACTCCCCAGCCAAAAGATATGTCACCTTGCAAACTGTTTCTAGACATGCAGGTCTCCGTTTCTAATAATGGGGGACTCATTCATGTGCTGTACCCAACTGGGAAACACATTTTAGTGGCTGAGTTACTCAAACAATTCAGCACGGCAAAATAAGGAAGTTTCATATATAAATTGTGCCAACTCCAATTCTTCAAATTTCCAGTGAAATCACAGACACGTTACAGGTCCAAGAACAGGTACTTTCTAGTCACTGAAGATGAATATTGTCTTTTCAGGTAACCATGAAATCCAACAGAAGAAACGACATGATAGGAGGATGACTTGTTGAAGAAATAGACCTGTGGTGAAATGGATTCTGCTCTTCTTAAGCCACTTAATAAAACCATTTTTATATGAACATACAATTGCAGAACATGCACATACCAGATGGCAAACTTTAATGATGAACCTGAGTTGTTAAAAATAATAAAAAAAAACAACACTGAAGATTGAAATACATTAAGAGTGAGTGCTTCAGAGCAACAACGGCATGAAGACATTTCTGTTCCACCATTTATTGGAAGAACAGTTCATGGATTCAGCTCTCAGTTAGGTGTATTCTTATAGATCAAATGGTACAGAATACATCTCCATTTACTCATGTTGAAGGAAAGTTCTTTTTATACAGTTTAAGCTGGCAATTTACCATCCAGCTTAATGCCACAAATCATTTCTTTGACCTTTCTGGTCAAAGGAGAATGACCCACAGGTAGACAACTGTATCAATTATTTAGATAATTCTGACCAAACACATAACTGACTGAAAAGGTCCTAAATAGAATTCTTTACTTTCTTTATTAATTCAACATGACTCCCCATTCCCCAAGACCTACATCCTATTTTCTTCTGTATCTAGGAGGTACCTTCTTTGAGTTTAACTGCTTACCCTTTTATGCTATAAATTGTTCATATTTGTTCCCCACCTTCTCTCCCAACTGAAGACTATGCAGTGGTGATAAATATTTCATTTTAGCCCATCAGAAAGATGGAAGCCTAGACCAGCATTAAGGAAAAGGATCCAGAAAATGGCTAGAGAACACAGAATCCAGTTTGTTACACTAGAATTAAATATGACCTTATTTCAGCACTAAGTGATTACATATAAAAACTTACTATTATATTATTTTAAAGGATAAGAACTTCATACTTTTATTTTTCCACTTTAGCAGCTTTTGTGGGTTGGGCCATGAGCAACCCCAATGTTTTGAGGTACATGAATCTCTTACTGGTCTTTGGCACATCTCTAATTTCAGGATTTATGATTAATATAATTTCTCCCAAATACAATAGAATCCTGTGTAGCAGCTGTTTGTTTGTTTTTTAACAAGTTTTAAATTATGTCTACACAGCAGAGAAACAGCTGAGATGAAAATCCAATTCATCAACTTTTTGTTTGGGCTACACAATTCCAAGCAGTCACTTTGACTGCCATTTTTAAACAGTTTTTTTGGCCTGAGATGATGTTGTTTTAACATGACATAAATACAACCTTATAAGAGAATCAGTCCAATAGCCTTCTTGAAGGAAAGGCATTCTGCAGATCCAAAAAAAGTGGGATCATTATCTTGATCAGTATACTTCAAAAACATTTTGAAAAATTTGAGGTTAGACAGCTAGGCCTCTACCTGAGCAGCCTTCCAGAGTAACCTATGAACTCTGGTTACTCCTCTCTTTAAATACAACATAGAAAGTAATAAGACATTGTACAGTGCGTGAACGAAGTTTCCATCACTCAAAACTTTATCTTCACCAGACATAATAGCACAGAAAGAGAATTGACATTCTATTGGATGAGTGCCAACTTGCAAAAAGCAAGTAAATAAATAAATAAAAACCCCTGAAAAATAAGAGATGATAACCTCTGCATTGAAAGTTTGAAAGAGATTCAAGCTCTAGTCGTTGATGAATCTAATCTAATAGAGGCCCAAAACATAAAGACAAAACTTGTACAAGGAAGTGGATTTCTCCCTAAAGTTTAAAAGCAATAGAAATACCCTGTAAAACCAGTGAACTCTCTACAACACGGTTTTAAAATCTGCTCATCCTCATACATTCCAATTTAACATCCCACTGGAATGTAAGCTTCTTGAAAGCAGGGCCTACTTTTTGCTTTTCTTTGACTCTTTAACACTTAACACAGTGTCTGTCATATATTCAGCACTTAATGCTTATTGACTGCTGCTTGACTGGGGAATTTGGCTTGGGAACGTGTGTTTCTTTTTTAGTCTCTTTTTAGCTTGAGATAAATGAGTTAATTGCATTTATGGTATTTTTTTTCTTTTTATAGCTGTAATTATTCTCAATGTTGGAATTTGGTTACATACAACTTAGTATGACATTCTCTAGTATAAAAGTCATAAGATACATAGATATCACCATCAATAAATATGGCAGCAGACACCTTCTTTGTGGAAGCTGACTATGTGTCTGCCATGATTTCACTAGGGTTGAATATGTAACACACCATCACAACCAAAAGAAGGGAAACATTCAATTAAACAACTATTTGGGGTTGGCACCATGGAAGATAGCCATTTCTACTTGTTTCTCATTACTTTCCCTCTTCTCCTCCCAACATTTATCCCATAACATTGGCCATTTGCTACTGCATCCCATGTGCAAAATGTCGATTTAATTTATCTTATTCTTTCCTCTCTTCTTTCCTATTTGTCTATGTTTGTCTTTTGTTCTTGCTCCTTGCCCTCCTTGCCTTTGAGGCACATTGTTGTTGACTAGCCAGGGTTACAGTCTTTGATATTTGTTACCTTTTCCTTGAACCTCACAAATATTTAATAATTGTTCAATCCATGTCATTCCCAGAAAACAACTTTAAAGAAGGAGAATGACTATGAATAGGGATGTCTTTCAAGCATTTATAAGGGCCACAACGCAACAAGACTCTCTATTTTTAAAGGAACTTAGTTTTACTTTCAATGCAAAGAGTATTACCCTGTGGCATTTCAAGTTTATTGAGCCAGCTTACCTCAGAGCATCTTTAGAGATAGCACTGAAATATTCATGCTGCAACACAATTACTTCATGTACTAGAAAGTAATGTACAGAGTACTACCTTCTTGTTCTGAGAGATTCAATGTACTTTGTAAACTTCTACCTTGTAATACAGAAACGGTATTAAGTACTGGAAAGAATATAAATTCTGCTTTATGATACTGATTACAAATACTTGTATAGAACAAGGGAACAAAGTACTTTTGTTCTTTGACAAAATTTCTTTCTGATTTCACAAAGTAGTGATGATCAGGATTATGAGGAACACTGTGTATCAGGACCTAGTACATTTCATTCAAAAATAAATCCATCCATGTGCAAGGATATAAGTTTGCTTCTATGGTTCCAACCATTTTTATGGATCCAATCCATTTTTCCAAAATAGCAGAAAAGACCATACTTTACCTACACGCTCTAAATTTATTATGTATCATCTTGGCTATGAGATTACTTCTTCAGAAATTTAAGATCTATCATTGTAGAAAACAGCCAAATAATACAAGAGGAGCAGCATCTTCCATTTGGTAATGACAGTAATGCCTTGGCATGTCCCCTTAGATGTAGAAAAGGTCCAGCATCTGTCCATACTTTGTGTAGTGACTTGGGGACATGACTAATGAATAATAATTTTTAAAAATCTCCTTCCTTAATTGATAAAGGATAAAAAAGTAACCTAAGCGTTGCTATTTTCAAATATATCAAACTGATGCCTAAAGTTTCATTTCACTTTAGTTGAGGAATTATGTCTTCTTTAATGGGAAGAAGCCAAGAATCATCTATATTGAACCAAGAGATGTGCTTATTGGTCCTGATAATATTAATACAAATAATAAAAATAATAATAATTATTATTAACAGTGCACTTTAAGATTTTCAAAGTACCTGAAAAATATCTCATTTTATCCCAACAACAACATAGGGAGGTAGGTACTATTATTATTCCCCACATACAGATGAAACAGAGGCAGATAAAAAGTGAATGACTCAACTGAACTCAGGTCTTCCTGATCCCAAGGGCTATACTCTATCCACTGCACCATCTGGCTCTCTGGTAACATCTGGAATACTCAACTTAGAGAAATGCACTTACTGCAAAGGAACTGGGAGTGGTGGTAGAGCTCATGAAGATGTACAAGGGGATGACACAGAAGTCAAAGTTTCTTCCCTCCCGGCAAAAGTGAAGGAGGTAGGAAAAATTTACAAATAAAATGGATGGACATCAGAAAGGTAACAGCTGTGAACCTCTGAGGAAAACCAACACTGCAAATAGAACTTTAAGGAGATAAATTATATGTAGTTTAAAACCCCCCAAAAAAATCAAACAAACATTTCTTCTAGATTTAGTGAAGGGAGAGTAAAAGAACGGACAGAAGAAAATTCATACTTACTATTTGGGTCTACATTTTCACAGAGCTCTGTTTTTGCTTCTCCATTGGGCCTGTCACTAGGTTTGTGTGAGAGCCGAGATGACATTGTGGCTGCTGTGACGACCGCCTTGAAGCTGCGTTTCCTTTTCTGGACATTCAGCTCAGGATGGAAAATGATGATGTACACTTTCGGCATGTATAGCATCCCCAGCGCCACTGATGCACTTAAGTTCATGGATATAGTAAGTGTGGTAGTTTGTATGTAGAGCTAGGAGACACAACACATGAGACACTATTACAAATCAAATGGCTGCAGAATACATCTTAGCTCTGAAGAATGACTGTCCACAATTATTAAACAATTTTAATCAAATAATGGATCCTTATCAAAATAACTGAAGTCTTTGTGCTTATCTCACACCAGAAAACTTACACAGTGATTCTATTTACTTCTGCATGTTGTGTACCTAATATGGTCTGCTGATATCTCTCTCTGTGTCTTTCTGTGTCTATGTCTCTCTCTATTTCTTTCTCTCTGTCTCTGTTTCTCTTGGTCTCTCTGTCTCTGTCTTTTAATCAATCCCAAACTGTCTTGGGAAACATGATGTGGTAGGATAGTCTGAAATCTAGCATGCAAACCTCCTTTCATCCCCACTTCTTTTTAGTCTTGGCCTTTTTTGCTGCCATGTGAATTTCACTATTAGTTTTCTTAGCTGAACAAAGTAATCTTTGGTAGTTGAATAAGTAAATTAATATGCATAGTATTATCATTTTATTACTCATTAGCAATTAATATCTTCTCCAATTACTTAGGTCTGTCTTTATTTCTAAAAACAGTGGCTTGTGGTTGCATTTATATAGATATTGTATAGATCTTAATAGGTAGACTCCCAAGTATTTTACACATTCTGCATTGACTTTAAAAGGAATTTTTCTTTCTATCTCTTTTCGTTGGGTTTTATTGGTATTATTTAGAAATGCAGATGGCTCGTGTGCATTCACTCTAAATCCTGCAAGTTTGCAGAAGTTCTGCATTGATTGAATACTTTTTAGTCGACTGATTAGGTTCTTTGAGTACACTATCATGTCATCTGCAAAAAGTGAGACTTTGTTTCTTCTTTATTTATGTTTGTTTCCTCAATTTATTTTTTTTTTGTCTAATGGGTATAGCTAACATTCCCAGTATGGTGTCAAATAGAAGAGGTGACAGTAAAGTCCTTGTTCAACCTGTGATTGTATTGGAAAAGATTCTTGTCTATCTTCATTACATATAACAACAGCTCTTGCCTTTAGAAATATTCTATTTATAAATGTTTTAAGGAAAGATCTATTTATTCCTATTTTGGGGGGGTTTTAGCAGAAAGGAACATTATACTTTTTCTAAGGCTTTTTGTATATCTACTGATATGAGCATATAATGTAGTTTAATTTGTTATTTATATGTTTAATGGATTTTATAATTTTCTAATATTAAATTAATCTTGCATCCCTGATATAAATCTAATCTTGTCATAAGTTGTAATGTTTTTGATATGTTGTTTTAACCTCTTTGCTAATATTTATGTAAAATTTCTGTGTTAAAGTTTATTAGGGATATTGGCCTATAGTTTTCTTTTTCTGTTTTAACTCTCTCTGGTTTGTGTATCATATTTATGTCACAGAAGAAATTTGGCAGGCTCTCTTCATATTTGAATCAATTATTCTTTGAATGTTTGGCAGAATTCACTTTTGATTCCATGTGTTTTAGGAGTTGTTTTCTTTGGAGATTAATTTATGCCCTGTTTAATTTCTTCTTCTGAAATTGGGTGGATTAAATTCTCGATTTATTGCTTTGTTAATCTGAATATTTTGTAAATATTCATTCATTTAACTTTTAAGTTGTTGGCTTTGTTGTTATACAGTTGGTCAAATCAGTTTTTAATCACATCCTTTATTTCTTCATTTATTTTGAATTCTCCTTTTTCATTTATGATTACTGTTTATTTGGTTTTACTTTTTCTTCTTCCAATTAAATTAGCTAATGGTTTATCTACTTTAAAAAAAAACTCATTTTATTTATTAACTTGATATTTTTAAAATTTTATGTTTCTTTGATTTTCAGAATTTCTATTTTGGTGTTTAATTGGGTTTTTAGTTCTAGTATTTCTTGTATTCCCAATTGATTGATCTGTTCTTTACCTTTTTGTTAACAAAACTATTTAGAGACAAACATTTTCTCATAAGGACTATTTGGCTGCATCCCAAAAATGTTGGTATATTATCTCATTGTCTTCATCTTTAATGAAATTATTTATCATTTTTATCATTTGTTCTTTGACTCCTCAATTCTTTACAAATATCCTAACAACAACCTTGAGAGTTAGGTATTATAATGATCCCCATTCTACAGTTGAGGAAAATGAGGAAAAGAGAGGTTAAGTGACTTGTTAAAGATCATACAGCTAATGAGGGAATGAGGCTGGATTTGAATTCAGGTCTTCCTTATTCCAGGTCCAGTTGCTTCATATAGCTATGGTAAATATAGGAACTGGAAATGCTGTGTATTTTCATTTCTTTGTATTTTGCACTAAAAAAAAAATAGCTGTATGAGGTTCCAACCTGGTTTTGACACTCACTTGTTTGGCAGTCTGCATACAATCCCTTAACCACTGTGTATCTCCTCCTCCTCAACTGTAAAATGAGGATGATAATTCTTGTCTACTTTCCAGGGATGTGAGCATCATTTTATATTTCAGACTTGCAAAGCACTGAGTTGCCTTTGGTGGTGATTGGGTAGGTCTTCCTTAATGATGAATTGTCATGAGTTTTAATTTATCTTCTCTTTGAAGTGATATTTTGGGCTTTATAAAAACAAAACAAAACCTTGTTGATTCTACCTTGATAATACATTTCACATCCACTTCATCCACTCCACTCACTTTACTAATACCTCTGGTCTGCATTCCAGGGGTAGCCTCCTATTAAGTATTTCCTGGCCTCACTCTCCCTGCCTCTTCCCCTTCTTACCCTCTACAAGTCGCTTATCACATTATTGCCAAACTAATTTTCCTTCCCAAAAGAGGGGATGCTTCCATTCCACTGCTCCAAAGTTTCCAAACAATCAGATTAACTAAGCATCTACTTTGGGCCAAGGGACCATGCTACACACTGAGGATACAGTCACGTGGGAATTAATCCCTATGGTCAAGGAGCTTATTAGGAGAAAGAAGAAATATACATGTAAGAATGTATATTAAATATAAACAAAATAAATTCAAGGCAATTTGTGGGGGAGGAGCCAGCAACTGAGAGGATCCCCAAAGGCCTCATGAAGAAAGCGGCACTTGAGCTAAGCCTTAAAGGAAACTCACTATTCTCAGAGGTGAGGATGAGGAGGGAGGAGTATGTTCCAGGAATGGGGGGCAGCCTGTGGAGAATGGAGATGGAATACTATGTGGAAGGGACAGCGAGGTCAGTTTGGCTAGACTGTATAGTATGGGTAAAGTTAGGTATAATAAACCCGGAAAGGTGGGTTGATGATTGATTAATTAGGGGACCAACAATAAAAAATGAAATAGACTTTGTCCTCAGGGAGCTGATAGTTGACATTCTATGTGGAGTACTCTTAGTTAACTTCCTCCTTTTGCCCAAGCAAGTAATCTCCCTGTCTGGGTCCTGACATAATGTCTGTGCCTCACTAGCATTTAGCTAATTAATACTTTTAAAATATAGGTTGGATCCCAGAGATGCTCAAAACCTTATACTGGTTCCATTTTGACTAAAGAATTAAAACATAAATGCATTTAGGGCACTCCAAAATAGAGCACCAAATTATTTTTCCAGACTTAGTTCACACTACTGCCCCTTCACATTCAGTGTGGTACCACTCAATCGGCCTTGGCTTATCTCATATAATTTTCCTTTATGAGCCCTCTGCCTGAGCCAAGCCAAACTAGACACATCAGCCGCTTAATACCTGTGGTGTGTTTTTATAGCACAATAAGCTTTGCCTGGTGCTTTACATATGTTATCAGATTTGATCCCCACAATAACCCTGGGCTCTCTTAGGGTCTTTTTCCTTACTTGTAAAATAAGGGAGGGTGAATGGGCTGAAAAGTCCCTTTCAGCTCAAAGTCTTTGTGATTACAGATGATCTCTCTTCTTTTCCTGTACTTCCTCACTTCTGAGTGTTCCCATAGGCCATGTCCCCAGTCCAGAATTCACTCTCTTCAAATCTCTGCCTAATGGAAGCCTTCACTTTCCTCAAGGCCAGCTCAGGTAGTATATGGACCTTTCCTTGAGGGTCCTCAGATGAAGTCATCACTCCCTTATATTTGTACCAGACTACTTTATGTCTCTCCTTCACTCTTTTCATATTGCATATACTTCATGCCATTTTGACATTTTCCCATGGATTTTTCACTTTGAAAAGGACCTCAAAGATTATATGGTCCAACCTACACCTGAAAAAGAATCCACATGAATCCACTTAACAGCTGGTCATTCTACCTTTGTCTCATTGCTTCTAATGAAAATGGAATCCAGCACGTCTTGAAGCAGCCAGTTCAGCATTTGGACACCTCTAACTAGAAGGAAGTCCTTCCTGATGTCAGACTTCACAGTGACCTTTTTGAATCTTCCACCCACAGCTCCTAGTTCTATTTTCTAGCTTCTGCCTCTTCCATATACAATTTTTTCAATCCCTCTCTTAAATTGCTAGCTCCTGAAGGAAAGGGACTCTAATCCTTTTAAAAAAAATCTTTGCAGCCCCCATAAGCACAACGCATAGAGGAGATACTTAAAAAGTGTTTGTCAGAATGAATGGGGATTGCTTAAACATAGTAGATGAAAAACAAACAAATGGTTCATAGTTTCACATGAAATCTCCATTTTTTCCTGTTTGTTGATTATTAAATTAATGAAAAATGTTTAAAGCAAATTGAATCCTTGCATGCTTAATTTGTATTACAGTTATTTGCTTGTGTGTCCACAGTGGGCTATAAAGGACTATAAAGTATGGGAGTAAGGAAAATTTCTTATCTAAACTTTTTATCCCTCTTGTTATCTGCCTTGAATACTGAAACACTTAATCAATGAATGTGGAATGAATTGAAGTGCGAAAACATCTTCTAATTATCCACTGTTTTGACTTAAAAATCCACCATTTGGATTTCTAATGTGCACAAATCATCCTCTCTGGCTACTGGGGACCAGTCTGTGGAACATAGCAATATGTAGCAATGTAAAAAAAGTCTGCATAGCTTCCTTCCTAAATGCCATTTCAAGAATCCTAAATATTAAAGTAACTACTTGATATCCAAGATTTCAAAGCATTATTTTATTTTTCAGGAATTCATTCATTTGCCAAATTCATGAACTTAACAATCACAATGTTGGAGTCAACTCCAAGGATCACAGAAACCTTAGAAAAAGAGACCTTTGATCTAACCTAGTACAGCCATTCCTCAGTTTATAGATGAACCATGGCTCAGAGGAGTTGTGTCTAGCCCAAGGTCACAGAGGTAGTAAGTAGCAAAGAAGCTTAATAAACCTTGGGAAGTTATGTTCAAACTTCCTTCACTTTATTCCTTTATGATTTCATTGTTGTGAGGACTCCCTATGGGCATAGAAATCAACCCTTCTAAACCTTAGTATTTGGTTTTCATAAGTTGCTGGGGCCAAAAATGAATCAACTGTCAATCAGCCTTCTGGTAATAAACCTTTAAACTTGATTAGGCTGCTCCTCATATCAATAACCACATGGCCTGTTGTGGGACTGGGACAATCACATTTTCCAGAGTCAGAGAATTCATCAAAATTTGCACTCTTATCATGTGGCCAAGGCTGTACCTACCACTTTTGGTACCCAGGGCAAGCAGAATGAAAATGTTCTTGAATCATTTTTGCATGAGAAATTCAATTGTAAGAGGTGGGGGTGGGGGGGGGAGAAGACCCAATTAATTAATTAATCAAAAGAAGCTCTTAAGGGAAGAATATCAGTTCTTCCCATGCTTACCTCCCCACCCATCAGATGACATCCCTGGCTACACTAGAAAAAGGATAGAACAGAAAAGTATTATTTTTCTCATTGTTTCAGCCCCAAACATGGTAGGCAAAGGAAAAGTAAAGACACTATGTGACCCAAGTTTTGAAGGTCATTATTAAATTAATGAAAATTGTGATATATTTGATATGTATACATATATATATATATACACATACATATATATGTATATATAGAGAACATATATATATATGTATATATATATATATATGATAACTGATTCTTAAATATCATCTTAGGGTTTACAATATTTTTTACATATGTTAACCCACTTGATCCTAGCAAGAGCCCTGGGTCATTAGGTTATTAATCTCCTTTTCGTAAGTAAGGAAATGGAGGTTTAGAGAGGTTAGGGGACTAGCCCAGAATCACAGAGCAAATCACGTCTAAGGAAGGATTAGAGTCCAGGTCTCCCCAACTAGAAGCTAGTAGTATGTCAGACATACCAAACTGACCAGCCTCCCCAAACCCAAGTGCTGAAAGACTTTTCAGCTTTCTTCTTATGTTACTATTATGTGGCTATGACCTTGGTAAGTAATCAACTCCCCTTTTAACTATCCACAAAAAGACTGCCATTATTCTCTAAGGGTGTTGATGGCAGGTCTCCTTGCTGCTTACAGAGAGACCAACATGCTGGGATTTGGAAGGTCCCAGGAGTAGACTTGATTCCCCAACAATGACAACAGAAGTAACCCCAACATGCAATCTCATCTTTATGGGTTCAACAATGACAACTCCAAGTGATTGCTGCAAACAGTCCATCATGCATTAAGTTACTGCTGAGTAACTCAGTATGAAAAGGTTTATCTGCCACTTTGCTCCCTTCCTGGAAGAAACACAGGTATCCTGAGAGCGCTGTTACAATACTTTCAGTACCGCAGGACTATTCAAATGGCAAGGGATGTGGTTTGTGGCATGAGAAGGCAGCCGGGGCCGAGAAACTTCCCCTATTCCCCAAGCTATTGTCGGGTGGACTTCTAATGAAGTCTGTCAATTTTACCTTCATAGCATTTCTCACGTGTGCCCCCTTTTCTCCTCTGACACTAGCCATCATCACTTCAAGCCTACAATATCTCAGTAGTCTGCTGATAGCTCTCCCTCCCACAAGTCTCTCCTTACTGCTGTTCATTCTCCATTTGTCTGTCACAATCATCTTCCTAAAGTGCAGGCCTCCCAATGTCACCCCTCTACACAATTAATGCCATTGCCTCCCTATGACCTCCATGCCCTTCCTGACACTTAACCTGCCTTTCTCCTCCCCCCACCCCCACCTTCCTTTTCACTCTTCTTACACCTTGCACACACTCCCACGTACTCTGGGATCCAGCAAGGCTGGCCTCTTTGCTATTCAACAAGCAAGGACTCTCTGTCTCCCAAGGTCAAGCATTTTCCCTGTCTGTCCCCTCTACTTAGAGTGCTCTCCTTCCTCATTTCTGCCTCCTGGATTCTCTGGCTTTTCTCAAGTTCCAGACTAAATCCAATCTCCCACAGCAGGCTTCTCTTGATCCTCCTTAATTCTAGCATCTGCCCTCTGTTGATTATTTCCTGTAAGTACCTTGTTTGTACATGGTTGTTTCCCCCATAATATTATGTCTTTGAGAGCAAGGACTGTCATTTACCTTTTCTCTGTGTGTCTCCAGCACTTAGTAGGTACCTAGTACATAGCGGCTGTTTAATAAATGCTTGTCGACTGCCTAACTGACAGGCCTGTATCCAGGGACAGCAAACAGACACAGTAGTCAGTCTTATCCTTTGGAAACAGATAATTGTACAAGAAAATTGGACTGGGTTGTAATCATGGCTACATAAACTTGACCTGCCCAACATCATTTAGATTTTTACTCAATCTTTGTAACTAAACCCCACCATAAAGTTGCAAAACCCTGCTATGGCATCATGTGTCCAATAGCCTGTTTATGAAACTGTTCCTAAGAAACTCTGCCATCGCCAATTTGGTGTCATTGAACATCATTTTGCTTTTTTTCCATTTCATCTGCATTGTAGATATGGAAGAGGATTTAGAAGTTATTTAGATTAATTTAATCATTTTTACAGATGAAGAAACTAAGACCCAGAGAAGCTAAGAAGTATCATTATTATTGTCTTTCCCACTAGTGTGGGCATCCTTTAAGGCTCTCGCTTGGGCCCTCTGTTAATACCTCTCTTCCTCTCATTCTACTTTAGCATGAGGTATATCTACATGTCAAAAATATTTAATTTGTGGTAGATGAAAAGATAACATCCCAAATATCAGAAGCATACTTGTTTTCAGTGGTACCTTCATTTATTTCTTTTGACTTCTACTTCTGCCCTATCCATTCCCAAGAATTCAGCTATTATCTTTATGCAGGGGACTCACAAAATTTTGTGCTCAGCAAACCCTGAACCTTTGCCTCCTTCACAGTTTCCTGTTTCGTTAAGGACACCAGCATTCTTCCAGTAACCAAAGTTCAAAGCCTTAGAATTTTCCTTGGCTTTTCCCTCTCCCTCATTGTCCCATATCCAGTAGCGAAGGACTGTCAATTCTATCTCCACAATCTTGCTCAAATAAGTCCTGTTCTCACTACTAACACAGTCCCCACTCAAATCCAGCCCCTTATCACCTTTCAAGCAGACCACTTTAATAGCCTCCAAATTGTCCTCCTTGCTTCAAGACATCCCCTTCTCCAACTGTCCTCAATATAACTGCCTAGTTGATTTTTATAAAACACAGGTCTGACCATTTCACTCCTGCAGTCAAAAACTTCAAAGCCTCCACACACACACACATAGAATAAAAAGTGAAATCCTAAACTTGACATGTAAAATTATCCAAAATTTAGCTCCAATCTAATGTTTCAATCTTAATTCTCTTATTAATTTAGAACCTGCTCTAGTCTATCTGGCCCATTGTCCATACAAGAAATTCTATCACTTGCCTCCATACTTTGCACAGATGACTCCCCTTATCTTGAATGGATTACATCCTCCCTTCTATCTCATAGAATCCCTCAATTTCTTCAAAGAACAGCTCTTTTCTGATTCTCCCTACTTGTTTTCTGATCCATCTTAAAACTAATTTGTATTTGCCTTATGAGATCCTAGGCCCTCTGAGGTCACTTCCAGCTCCCAGCTCCAAGCTCTAAATTTACGATCCCATAGTCATAGGATCTTGTCTGCTAAATTCTCAATAGGGTCATGATCCTACTCTGCTTGTCTGGGAATCAATGTGAATTGATGGGGGGAATAGATTCCCTCTCCCCATTCCCCTTCCTATAGTTCGAGATTTAGAGTTGGATGGGACACTCATATCATCTAGTTCAACTCTTTCATTTTATAAATGTGGAAACTGAGGCCAGGAAAGCATAAGTCTCATGGGCACTTATCTGTGCAACTCTATTCCACTAGGAGAAAATAAAGTCCTTGAAGGTAGGTCTGGTTTTGTTTTTGTATTTGTATCCCTAGTGCCTGGCATACTGCCTTAAGGGCACATAGCCGATATTTAGTGTGTTTGTTAATTGATTTGCCCAAAATCACAGAGTTAGTAAGTCATAGAACCAGAATTTCAACCTAAATCTGACTCCAGAGTCTGGGTTCTTTCCACTGTCCCCAAATACTGGTAACATTGTTTCACCAAATATCATCTTTTAATGGAACCAGTTTCAGTCTTAGGAGGAGGATATGTTCATATTCTACTCCACAATGAAGAAGATACTAAAATTATCTGGTCACTGTCTGTGACCCAGTGGTAAATTTACGTCCTAAATTCTTGAAATCAGAGGTTCTGGTAAAGAGAACACACACACACACACACACACACACACACACACCCCACACACAAAATCTGTTCTGAGCAGGAATGCTGTTTCCCAGCAGATATAAATTTGAATTTGCATGTGCCTGATAAAAGGAGCTGCCTGCCAGCTGCTGAATATATAATAAACAGTGAAAGTAACAGATAAAGACAAAAGCCCATTGAATTGATGAATTCCTTCACAAGTGCCTTAGAACACATTTTTAAAAGCTCATCTCATACTCTCAGCACACTTTCAACTTAAAGCTGCCCTGCTGGTCTTCACTGCTCATTGGGGGAAAAAAGGAAAAAAAAAAGCCCTGCATTATCATGAAGCCATTCAAGGTCTTTAACAATGTCCTCTACTCCTCTTCTCATTTGCCAGCTTCTAACAGTCAACTGAAAAAAAGAGCAGTAAAGTGTCAAAGAAAAATTGTGTTTGGCTATTTTTTTCTGTCATCAAAGGTAAATCAGAGTAAAAGTTCCTACTTATTACAATTGCTTTAAAAAAAGAAAGAGAAGAGAAGAGAAGAGAAGAGAAGAGAAGAGAAGAGAAGAGAAGAGAAGAGAAGAGAAGAGAAGAGAAGAGAACAGGAAAGGAAGAGAAGTTCCTTAAAGTAGTGATTCCCAGTCACTGCAGAATAGGATTCTATGATATTCCCTACTTCCACACCCCAACAGCAAATAACCACGGGTCATGTGTGACATGTAATTTTATTTTTAAATAGGAACTTTTTTATTTGACAATTTTTTAATACTTCTTAAATGTATTGGCACATTGGAAGTACGCCATTAAGGCCTATGGGGGCATGAGGCTGGCTAGGATTGGGAATCATTGCCCTAATTCAAGGTTTCTTAACTATTTTTTTGGTCATGGATCCCAAGAGATGTCATGGAGGCAGAAACAAGAAAACTTAGTATCTGTTTGGATATGGGCAGCAGGGACTTACAGCTTCATATTAGTTTTATATAAACTTGTAGAGCAATTACAAATGGACCATAATAGGTGCTTACAAAAAAGGTTAGTTACTTGAAATCCATTAATTAATAATATTGATTTGTAATTACTGGTTACTTCAATACCTTGTACTCAGATTTCCATGGGAAAATATCTTTTGATAGTGATATCTTCATTTTCATCCAAATTTGATAAAACCTGAAAGCATTATTCTCCTATAACCATGTCAAGTCAAATCAGCATTCATTAAGTACTTATGATATGCCAGGTAGAGAGCTAAAGACTAGGAATAGGAATGCAAGTAAAAACAAAGACAGCCCTCACCCTCTAAGAGCTAACTTTCTAATGGGGAAAGACAGTACATAAAAGAGAGTTGAAAAGTAGTGGGGAGAAAACCCACAAAAGGGCATGGTGAAGTCTGAAGAAGAAGAATTGTTGGTAGGGACCCTTCCTCAAAATGAAGATTTCAGGGGGAATCACCAACGGCAAAAGGAGACTGGAGGAGTGGAAGGAGAAGTCTGGACAATGAAGATTATCTGGTCTGGTTCTTACTCAAAATGGAGGTTCTAGAAGAAACTCACTCATGAATAAAGGAGGCTGCATCAGTAGAGAGAGAAAACTGCTGAAGCAGGGAATCAAGTATACCAAATTTCACGCAGAGTGAGTAGAAAGTTTCCCAGTTCGTAAGGACATTTTTGTTTTGTTTCACGATGCCTGTGCTTCGTCTGCCTCCTGACTGTTAAATTAGCATAAGCATTTAAAGACAGTATACAGTGGTGCATCAAAGACACACTTCTCCTTAGCTCTGAATTACCTGGCATATTGGTGTTCTTGTTCATCCTTTGTTCTCTAAGAGTAGCACTGGCATCATGGGGGTAATATCTTTACTTGCCCATGAATTGGATTTCAATGCATAAAAAGAGACAATGAAAGGCTTTCCCAGAATGATGGAGAATCCTGGGGCTAGCCGGTTTATAAGCATTTAGGCAATTTCTGCTTGGGGGTTCTAGCGAAATGTAACATTTGACAGCAGAGACACAGAGGCAAAAGAGAAACTCATGCAGACGAACTTCCAAATGAGAGAGCAAGAGGAGAAGAAATAGGATCATGGCAACAAAGGCTAGGACTGAGATCCAATCAAACTGGAAGTTGTGGCACTTGGTAAAAGTGAAGTCTGTTCCATGACTTCTTTCTTCCTGTGCTTTTCCCAGAGCATGACATGGGGAAAATTTTGACCCTAGATTTAAATCTCATAATTCTTCCTCATACACCAGTTGAAGGGAGGAGAAAAAAAAAACACTATCCCTTTCTGTGTACCCTATCATAGCCTTTTATACCTTGTTTGAATATTTATTTGCATTTATGTTGGTCAGTATTACTAATAAATCATCAAGCCATTAAAAGTAATTTTGTCTAAGTCTGTAAGTGCTCGGTTCAAGATTGAAAGAGGGAAAAGGTCAGTAATAGGTAAGGGTTGGGGCTCATGTGGGCATCTCTAAGTCCATCTGAAAGGTACTGGATTACCTGCCTGTACTCTAAGGAGTTACAGCTTCTTTATGCAATTGGATAAAAAAGACACTCTTCACACACCTTCCCCCTTCTTTTTCAGATGCATTCTGAATCTGGGATTAGAGCAGAGAAGGGCTGGAGACCTAACTTATGCTGTTAAGCCCTTCATACAACAGTCAAGACAAAGCTACTGATGTTGAACAGGATTCATTCTTAATTCTTATTTATTTTGGCTATTGAGATATCACGTTAAAAAGGCTTTCACTGTTGGTCCATGAAAAAGCAGAAACACTAGATGAAAGAGTTTGACAGGGCATGGCTTGCTGCCATCATTCTTTATAGCTTTAAGAGGGCTAATATGTAGAGAAGCTCTACTCTTGATAAGGCACTATTCATAATTCTCAAAGGATCAAACTCACCAAGTCACTCACGTGTCTAATTCTAGTGCACACATGCCCCTAAGATATTAAATAAAACAAGTCCACCATTCTCTTGGGATCCGCAGGAACTTTCATTTTTGTTGGAAAGAAATTGAATCTGTAAGCCACTCTTTGGTGAAGTTTCTCATGGGAGAGCTTTTCAAATATATTGGTGGATGGCTATTACATTTTGGGCTATCCTGGAAAACAAAACAAAACAAAACAAAACAAAACAAAGCAAAGCAAAACAAAAGCCCTGGAAGTCAGGGCACATATCAAACTAAGTGACTGAATTGTGGAGGTTCTTTCTCATCTCATTTAAAATAATAAATAATAATAATAATATTCATATTTTGATCAAATAGAAAAGATACTAGACTCAGATATCAGAAGACTTAGAATTGAATGTGTGCTTTTCCTCTTACAATAGGACAAGGAACAAGAGAGATGTCTTTCTGAATCTGAATTTCTCTTTCTACATAGAGGAGTTAGTAATATTTTGAATCTATAGCTGATGGATTTTTCACAGGCAAGTAGTTATATAAAAATAAGCATGTTTCTTCCTTACTTCCAAAACACAATTTATCTAGTAACTAGTTAAAAAAGATACTTAGCACTGGACATCAAAATTGTGGATGGTAGAAACTTCCATTTCTTATGCAGAGCCGAGGTTTATACACATACATGTTTGGAGAGGATGTGGAAGAGGGGGAAGAGTTGAGAAGTCACTATAATAATCATTAAAACTGCTCGGTACTGGCCAAGAAATAGAGTGGTGGATCAGTGGAATAGGTTAGGTACACAAGACACAGTAGACAATGACTATAGTAAACTATTATTTAATAAACCCAAAGACCCCAGCTTTTGGGGGATAAGAACTCACTAGTTGACAAAAACTGCTGGGAAAACTGGAAAACAGTATGGCAGAAATTAGGCATAGACCAACATCTTACACTCTATACCGAAATAAAGTCAAAATGGGTACACAATTTAGATATAAAGGCCGATACTATAAGCAAACTGGGAGAACAAGGAATAATTTATCTGTCAGATTTATGGAGAACAGAAGAATTTATAACCAGACAAGAGATAGATAACATTATGAAATGCAAAATGGGTAATTTTGATTACATTAAACTGAAAAATTTTTACACAAACAAAAACCAATGCAACCAAGATTAGGAGGGAAGCAAAAACCTGGGAAATAATTTTTACAACCACTGTCTCTGATAAGGGCCTCATTTCTAAAATATATAGAGAACTAAGTCAAATTGATAAGAATATAAGTCATTCCCCAATTGATAAATGGTCAAAGGATATGAACAAGCAGTTTTCAGATGAAGAAATTAAAGCTATCTATAGTCATATGAAAAAATGCTCTAAATCACTATTGATCAGAGAAATACAAATCAAAACACATTTGAGGTACCACATCACATCTATCAGGCTGGCTAACATGACAAAATAGGAAAATGATACATGTTGGAGAAGATGTGGGAAAATTGGAACATTAATACATTGTTGGTGGAGTTGTGAACTGATCCAGCTATTCTGGAGAGCGATTTGGAACTATGCCCAAAGGGCTATAAAACAGGGTATACCCTTTGACCCAGCAATACCACTTCTACGTCTGTATTCCAAAGAGATCATGAAAAGGGAAAAGGACCAACATGTACAAAAATATTTACCGCGGCTCTTTCTGTGGTGGCAAAGAATTGGAAATTGAGAGGCTGCCCATCAATTGGGGAATGGCTGAAGAAGTTGTGGTATATGAATGTAATGGAATACTATTCTGCTATAAGAAATGATGAGCAAACGGACTTCAGAAAAACCTGGATAGACTTGCATGGACTGATGCTGAGTGAAGTGAGCAGAACCAGGAGAACATTGAACAAAGTAACAGCCAACATGTGCGATACCTAACTTTGAGACTTGGCTCTTCTCAGCAATGCAAGGAACTAAGAATTCTCCAAAAGTCTCATGATGGAAAATGCTATCCACATCCAGAGAAAGAACTATGGAGTTTGAATGCAGATCGAAGCAGACTATTTGCTCTTTTTTTCTTCTGTTTTGTTTCGTTTCTTCTTTCTTGTGGTTCCTCCTATTGGTTTTAATTCTTCTTTACATCATGACTAATGTGGAAATATGTTTAACAGAAATGTATACGCAGACCGATTGTACTCCATCTTCGAAAGGGAGGTGAAGAGGGAGGCAGAGAAAATTTAATTCTCAAAAGCTTTTGGAAGTGAATGTTGAAAACTAAAAATAAATTAATAAAGAAGTCACTGCAATAGTATAAGGAGAAGAGACTTGGACAGGGGATACAAAGCAATGGATTCAACGGAGCTACTGTGGTATAGTAGCTAAAGTGATGGATTTAGAGACAAAGGATTTAGGTTCAAATCTCAACTCTGCCACTTAGTTTCTATGTGACATGAGGCAAGTCATTTAACCTTTCCAAGCTTCAGTTTCCTCATATTTAAAATGAAGAGTTGAACTAGATGACTCTTAAGGTGACTTATAGTTTTTATTCTATGATCTATAGTTTATCCTTGGACATCTACAAGTTGCATAGCTTCAGGAAACCACTGACTAAAACTTTCTAAACCTCAATTTTTGCACCTGTAGTTATGATGGCAGCAAGCCTGCTGAATAATCAAATTTGCTGGAGGTCAGTATTTTCAGAATTTTTGAGACACTGGGTAAAAGTTTAATGTGAAAAACTTACCCCAATTAATTAGAGATTATGTGTGTGTGTAGAGAGAAAGAGAGAGAGAGAGAGAGAGAGAGAGAGAGAGAGAGAGAGAGAGAGAGAGTGAGAGAGAGAGAGAGATGTTAATGAGAACTATACAGTATGGGGACTAATAGCAGGAAATTTCTAGTTCATTAAAAAAAACACGCCAATCTAATAAAAATAAATCCTACATGAGACAAATAGAATTGTTAACAACAAACTTAAACTTACAAGATACACAGTTTTTCCTGAAAAGAAAATGGCAATGGATTAGTAATAGATACTCATCCTAAGGACAGCAGGTCTTACCTTTCAATACCATGAAAACAACAAAAGAAAGCATACAGCTCTTCCTACCAAGAAAGATAGAGAAGAAAAGAACAGAGCCAAGCCATTATTCTCCTTCTGAACAAGGAGAGGCAAGCCAGAGACAGCAGAACCCCATAGGTTATATATGCCTCCTGGCTACCAATTAGAAAATAGATGAAACAAGGCAGAGACTCTAGTGCTCAGCTAGGAAAGTTTTCAAAAGCTACCTACTACCTATGATCAAGTTGAACTACATTCTAGGATGCAGGCCTGCTCTTGTCTACCATCTTGAGAGCTGAGAAGTGATACTGTACAGTTTAATAAACTACATCCCATGTTCTGCAAGATTTGAATATCTGTAGAGATATCTCCTTTCCTAGAATGGAGTCAGTTGAGTATCAAAGGCATACTGCCCCTAACTCATAATCCACATTCCCAATTTGTGATTCGTTGGGGATCGCTCTTCTTTAGCTCTATCGTGCTGAGTGGTACAAGATGAGAGTGGTCAAAGTGTTCTACGTTCAATCTTCCCTCCCTCCAAATATACGAAATATAACCTGTTTTTGTTGTTAATTTAAAATATCTCCAAACAGGTTTGAGAAGTATTTGTATAATTTACCAGGCAGTCAACATGCATTTAGAAGTACTTACTATGCAGCAGTGTTGGTGCTAAGCTGTGAGTATGGAAATACAAACAAAAAGAAAGGTACACCTTGCCTATGATTCATATTACAATGGAGATGAGACAAAAATCTGTTTTATATACATATATATATATACACACACACATATACACATACACACATATGTATGTGTGTGTACAATGCAATATTTTATCACTATATATAATACACATACATATATGTTCATATACACACATGTACATGTGTGTACATGCAAATATATAAAAGGTAATATTGGAGAGAAATTACTAGCAGTGGAGGGGGATGGTATGGGAGGGCTGAGAAAGAACTGTAGAAGCCCAGTATGAATGGCTGTCATATCACAATTTTGACTGAGTAGTAAATCAGCTAAAACATACAACATCCTCTCTCCAGAGAATATGTATTTCAAGTTCAAGACAGCTGGTAAATTGGTATCTTTTGCATCCTTTTCATCTTTGCTCCACAGGATCTATACAAAGTATAACATCGAGGATTATGTTCTAGTAGATTCATCATAATTAGTAAGCACTTACATAACACAGCAGAGGGAAAGAGGCTGATGAACAAAGTTTAGATGTTATACATGTATATACAACTAAGTAAAATACATAATAATACTTAAATGAATCAAAGAGGTATAAAATTGTTCTATGATATGGGAAAAGGTTATTAAAGATTGGAAGAATCAATAATAGCAACATGGAAAAGATGGCATTTGAGAGGGGCTTTAAAAAACAGATAGGAACTCATCAAATAATGTTTATATCGCACTTGGCATAGTGTCTGACACATAGTAAGTGCTATATAAATGTTAGCTATTGTTATTATCAGCTCAAGATATGTCAGGAAATATGGTAGCAAAGGGCATATCAAGAAGAGAGAAGAGCATAAAGGCAAAGACGTGGAAAAGATAAGACACATTCAGAAACACAAACTAGTCCCTTTATAATGTAGTACAGAGTATACGGAAAAAGGTTTTTGATAAGGATGGGCAGGTATGGTCACCTCGAGTAATAGCGTATGTTGGAAATCAGCCCAAAGTGTTTGAACTTTATATCCTAGGTAACATAGAACTCATAACAGTTTTGTTTTTTTTTAGTAGAGGGAATTATATTATTAGATTTTGTGCATAAGGAAAAATTAGTCTAGCAGAGGCATAAAGGATATATGCAAGAATAGAGGTGAGTGGGCCAGAATGTCATATAAGAAGGCTAATGCAATAACTCATGTTTACTGACTTCTATTAAATATCAAAAGGAGATCTTTTGCTTGTCTAGATTTGGGGGATTACTCAGGGGATAGACCCAACTGTATAACTGCACTTTGTTCTGCTACTTATTCTGCCAACAAAACTGGGAATTGCATGTGTCTGATAGGCAATCCTGTCACCTGTATGATTAAATAGAAAGGAAGTAACTCAAGATGATTACCTTATAAGACTTCAGTTTATTAGGTTTTCTTTTTCTCATGGAATATTTTCAGGCACACACAATATTAAGTTGACATAGAAATTCTATTACTTGTTTGGGTGAACTTAAGATAAATACATCAGGTGAATGTAAATCTGTTTCTGAAGTATCAGGAAAGTGGTTATGTCATGCTAGAAATCTTATGTATTAGCAATCCTTTTCATTCCTGACCCCAAAACAAATACTGTGTCTATTCCCACAGGGTCAAATCTGAAAGAGGGAGTCATTTTATTTACCAGGGACAACTCTAAATATTTCTCACTGCTACCAATGCCATCTGAATAAGTTTCAAGAAACATATAGCCCATTCTTCTGGTACAGCAACTTCTTATTTCATGATACATATATAGACACAGTGTATATTTCACATTTACTTGCACATTTTCTCTCCTTGTATATTTTCCCAAACTTTTCATTTTGAAGAGAAAATACAGGATCTTTTTCTTCTCCTTCCTCCCACTTCTCTGAAAACACAAACCAGAGGTAGAATTTTCCATTTTCTATACCAAATCTTGGCAATGTTTTCCCATTTATATTTTCTCAAAGGTTATTTTATTATGATTGTTCTAAACTTCTGGTGCTACATGGTATATTAGAAGTGATCTCTTCTGCCATTAGTTTACATATATGGCAACTGAGGTCCAGAGAGGCAACGTGATTTATCTAAGATTACACAGATTTAAATTCATTTCTTGCAACTGCAACTTTAGTATTCTTTCTATTGTACTGCTGTGTCCCTCAAGTAGTTGTGCTGTTTCTAGAACAAGGCAGACTTTTTAATAACAGTTACAGAGTCTCAGAATTACAGAGTTTAAAAGGATTTCGGCAACCATCTATTTTCCATACATCAAAATAAATTCCCATTAAACCAGACCCAGGGAGTAGTCATCTAGCCTTTGCTTTCTCGGTCTCCCTTTATGCTGGTTTCTTACCTCTCTGGCTTTCTCGATGATTTTTCCTGTTTATAGCTTTCTTGTTCTTACAAAGTTGTTTGCATGTTGTTTCCCCCATCAGACTGTGACCTCCTTGAGAGCAGACCTCCTTATCTTTTTCCTCTCTTTGTAATACCAGCACTAAGCACGGTATCTGGCATACAGTAAATGCTTAATGAATGCTTATAGACTGATTGTGCAAGGTAAGCGAGGTACCTAGACAAAAAATGAAATAGCCTCTGCTCTGAGGGAACTTATGTTCTAGAGTTTGGCCCTACTATATGGGAATCATTACCATGAGTTCAAAATGTATTGTGTTGTCAATCATGAGACTTGGGTTCTAATCCCAGCTCTTTCATTTACTTATTGTGTGACCTTGGACAAGACCCTCAAGCCCTCTGGCCTTTAGCTTCCTTATCTGATGTGGGAATCTTTGGGGGTGCTGGATTAGGTATTATTACAAGTTCCTTCCAATTCTAGCATCCTTTTTTTCATTCTCTCATTTAAGGTCACCTTTTAAAACATATTACTTCTCAGTCTCTTCTGTTTTTAAAGGAATCTGTGAATGTAGGAAGAAGCTAGGCAATTACATGGGAATGTCAAGTTCAAATGAAAATTATTTATGTAAAATAAGTGTTAAAAATCAGGTGTCCTTTGCATTGATATGGTGTCCTCTGGGTCTTATTTCCTTTAATGCATGCCTTCAAAGAGTGTAAAAGTATATCCCACATGTCAGGCTAACATGTTTTAAGCTTATGACTTCTAAAGTTTTAATTATAACTGTCCCCAATAGCGTCATTATCAAGAAGACAATGTCAGACTCTGTCTTAAAAAGTGAACACATTCTCTAATCCTAAGTAGTTTACAAAGCTATAAAAAATTGCTTCCTGATTAACTTTGACAAGGTTTCAATCTTCCCGGTATCTCTAATCTCATCTCTTTGGTTTCCCATATAACTAGCTATTGCTATTAGTATTTGTTGACCTTTGTGCTTCTTTCCTCAGTGATTTGAAGTTTTAATCTATTTTTGTCTAGATCTCTCCACTAGCCCATACTGCTTCCTCCTTTTGGTTTCAAGGGGATAAAAACCTTTTTCCCTTCATCTAGGACTATTCCACACTTTGTTTTTTTTGCCCTGACAGATGATAAATCCCTTTAGTCTTTTACTTTGCATCTCATATTACCCTCCTCTTTTCTTCCTTTCTTTCCCTCTGATAAGCAAACAAGTAGCTTAATCTCTTATATCTAGCACAGTGCCGGGCATATAATAAGCACTTAATAAAATGCTTAGAGAATCATAGTAAATCACGATTTTTAAAGAACTGATAACAAGGCTTACTACCTATGTCCTGAGAGAGGTGATATACTCAAGGTGCAGAATGAGATATATATTTGTTTTGGGCATGGCCAATATGTAAACTTGTTTTGCTTGACTATTTGTTACAAGTTTATTTATATATTTATTTTTTAATGGAAGGGTAGGAGGTAGGGAACGTAGAGTTTTGATAACTGAAGAAAAATTAAGAATGCTTTTTATCTGTGAAACTGGTGTACAATTTGCATATTATTCAGGGCACACATAGAGTTTTTCTCACCCTATTATGTTTACTCAAGTCAACCTAATGCTCTCTCTAGCATAAACTGCCTATTCTGCAGAACTGCTGAGTTGTTGTTGGCTGTTCCAACTCAAAGGTCATAGATTTGGAATTGAAAGGGAATTTGGAGTCCATCTGGGTCACCTCCTCCCCTTTTTATTTTTTACAGGTGGGAAAATTGAGGACTAGAAAGGTGAACTGATCAAGGTTACATGAATATATGGCCATCTGATTTCAAATTCATCTTCCTTTCCAATGTAGCTAACTACCCATAAATCCAATGAGAACAATGAGAATAGTCCTGGCCATCAGGATGGACAGAGCCTGCACGACCTACCTCTCCTTTTAATGAAATAAATGATTGTAGAAATAGTGCAAAATAAGGGCAGCTAGGTGGCACAGTGGATGGAGCAATGGCCTGAGTTAAAATCTTGCCTCAGACACATAACACTCACTAGCTGTGTGACCCTACAGTTGCCTCATAAAAAAAAAAGAAAAAGAAATAATGCAAAATTACAAGTTTTCTTATGCTCATCAAGTAGACTGAGGCAATCATGAAGCAGCATGACACTATGGAAAGACTGCTGGATTTTGAATAAAAGACATGGGTTTGAGTCTTAGCACTTCCTATAGTCCATGGGATCATAAACAAATAATTTCTTCTCTTTGGGTATATTTTCCTTTTCTGCAAAATGGGAGTCAGGTTGAATTTGATTAATCAATCAAAAAGTACTTATTTTGCCTCTACTATCTCTTCTGACTCTAAATCTATGATCCTATGTTTATTCCCTTAACTAATACGTTATGTCATTTAGATTATCACTGGCCTTTTTGGAAGATCTTAAAAAAAAAAACACCACTAGCACAATATCTTCTTTAGCGTGACCCTGCTGCTCCATCTGGCTAATGATCCATCACTCATATCATATAACACTATCTATATTCCACCCATGCATTCACACCTTAACCCTCTGAAATTCAATTTCTATCCCTACCACCAAATCTGAAGAGTCATTATCTAAGGAAACAAAGGCTTGCATTTTGTCAATTTTGCATCTTTTCTCACTTCTTATTCTTCTTCATCTCTTAGAAGAATCTGAAACTGCCCTAAGGTCCTAGAACTTGGAGGTAAAACAGTCATTGAAAGAGTTCACCGATCACTTCCTGAAAGAGATCCCAAATTGAAAATGCCAAGGAATATTGTAGCCATATTCCAAGCCAATTTCTGGCAAGCAGCTAGAAAGAAACAATTTAAATATCATGGAACCACAGTGAGGATTTCACAGGACCTTGCAGCTTCTATGTTAAAAGACCGGAGGGTGTGAAATATGATATTTCATAAGGCAAAGGAGCTTGGATTACAACCAAGGATCAATTACCCAGAAAAACTGAGCATAATTTTTCAGGGGAGGAGATGGACATTCATTGAAGTTGCAGACTTCCAAATCTTCCTGATGAAAAGAGCAGAGCTCAGGAAAATTGATCTTCAAATATTAAGATTCAAGAGAGGCATAAAAAGGTAAGCAGGAAAGGAAAATAAAACATGTTATTAATAAGGGCAACTATTTACATCCATACAAGGGAAGATGACACTTGTAACTCTTAAGAACTGTATCGTTACTATGTAATTTAAAAGGAGTATAGATAGACAGAGGGTGTGGGTATAAGCTGACTTAGAGTGATGATAAAAAAAATCTAAGTGGTGAAAAGGGATTGTTCTGGGAGAAGAGGAAAAGAGGGGGCAGACAAGGGTAAATTATTCTTGTAACAGACAAGGGAAAGAAGTGAGGGAGATAAGCATTGTTTATTTACTCTCATCAGATTTGGCTCAAAGAGGGAATAACTAAGTCAGGCATAAAAATCTAACTTACCATACATGAAGTAGGACAGAAAGAGAAAGAAAAAGGAGGGAATGAATAGAAGGGAGGGAAGAAGTAATAAGGGAAAAGAGAAAGAAAAAGGAGGGGGCTGACAGAAGGCAGGGCAGACTGAGGGAGGTGGTGGTCAAAAGCAAAACTCTAGTGAGGAGGGAAAGGGAGTAAGGAAAGAGAAAAGCATAAACAGGAGGAAAAACAGGATGGAGAGAAAGACACAGAGAGTAATCATATTTGTGAATGTGAATGGGATGAACTCTCCCATAAAATGGAAGTGGATAGCAGAGTGGCTTAAGAACCATAATCCTACAATATGTTTAAAAACCTGTAAAGACTTATACAAATGATGCTGAACTAGGAGAATACTGTTCACAGTAACAGCCACATTGTGCATCAACTGACTTTAATAGACTTAGCTCTTCTCAGCAATGCACAGATCTTAGACAACTCCAAAAGACTCACAATGGAAAATGATATCCACATGAAAAGAAAGAACTTTGGAGTCTCAATGCAGATGGAAGTATACTATTTGCTCTCCTTTTCTTTTGTTGTTTTCTTTTGTTCTTTCTCATGGTTCCTCACATTAGTTCTAATTCTTCTTTACATCATGACTAATGTGAAAATGTTTAATATGAATATATAAGTAGAGCCTATACCAGATTGCATGCTATCTTGGAGAGGGGGGAGGAGAGGGAGAAAATTTAAAACTCAAAATCTCACGGAAGTGAATGTTGAAAACTAAAAATAAATAATTATTTAAAAAGTAATCTGGCATTATTGATGATTTCTCCTTTAGTCAAGACAGGATAAAATCATAGACTGAGAGGTAGAAAGGAATTTAAGGGCCATCTAGACCACTTCTTTTGTTTTACAGATGAAGAACCAAGACCTAGAGAGTTTGTGATTCACCAAAGATCCACACAGGTAGTAAAATGGTAAGCCAGGATTCAAACCAAGTGAGTATTCATAGTCTGAATACTTTCTTTTACAGCACTGCCTCCTAGTAGTATATAATTATGAAAGTTATCTTCTTAGTTTTCTAACTGTCCTATCTGTCTGTTTCTCTAGCTTCTCTGACTCCTTCTCCCCTCTATCACTCATGGATGTTTTTCAAGGCTTAGTTTTTATTGATTTGTATTTCTCTCTCTTACTCAAAGAAACCATCTTTTCTTATTGACTCAGCTTCCATGCAGATAACTCTTGAAGCTTTAATTTTGGTTCTGTTCTACCTGCTGGGTATTTATCCTGGAATGTTTTACAATCTCAAACTTAACATATACTACCAAAATTAACTAGAAGATCCAACCACTCAACCCCACAATTTCTCATCTTTCTCTCTATTACTTTTCCTAAGCGCTTTTCTCAATAAAAACTTTTTAATAGCTACCCACTGCTCTTAGGATTAAATCTAAATATTGATGCCTAATTTTGAAGAATTTTTATGATATGGTTTCACTTTCACTATCCAAGTACTATTCTTTAAAAAGAACCTTCCACTCTATGCAGACAAATACGCCTATTCTCTGGAATATAACATATTCATTCCCTCTTTGTCTTTGTGTTCATCCCATACCCATCTCCTGCCCTCTTTTCTTTCCTCCGCTTATTCAAACTTCAAGGCCAAGTTCATGTCTTGTCTTTTCCTTAAAACCTTCCTTAAAGGCTGACCAATGGCCCTGATCTCCTAGATTCAATGAATTTCAAAGCTGTAAGGGATGCTTGAGGTCCTTTATTCCAAACCTTCATGTTTACCTTTGGGAAATACAAGATCCAAAGAGGTTTTTCTGGTGTCTGGCCAAAGTTCCACCCCACGTGAATAACTATAGATTGGGTCTTACTGTCCTAGATCCAGAACCAGGGCTCCTTTCTTTATAGCCCATTCTATCCTTCTTTTCTGCACTTTTATAACATGTACTATCGCCACTCTTTCTTTGAGCACTGAATCATTTAATGTCTTATATTTTTATCTGTCATTAACACACATACATTATATTTATCTTCCTAATAAGAAAGCAGGTCTCTTCAGTGCAGATGCTCTAACTCATTTTTTTTTAGGGGGAGGGGGAAACTGAGTATAAGACAGCATTTTGGGGATATTTTACAAATACTTGGTAAAGTGAACAGATTTACATTAATAAAGAACTGGGATGTTTTATGTGCAAGGCATTCCTGAATTTGTTTTTTTCACCAAGAATAGTAAAAATAAGGGACATCCAATCCTTATATTCATATTCAGTATTGCATATTAATTTGAAGCACATTTGACAAAAGTGGAAAATGACAAATGTTAGAGGGGCTCTAGGGAAACGGGTGCATTAATGCCATGCGGATGGAGCTGTAAATTTGTCCATCAGTTTTGGAAATTTGAAACTCTGCCCTTAAAGTTGTTAAAGTCTTTTACCCAGCATTATCACTACGAGTCCTACACACCAAAGAGATCAAAGAAAGAGAAAGGATGCACATCTATAAGAATGTTTATAACAATCCTACTTATACTGTCAGAGAACTAGAAACTAAGAGAGTGCCCACCAAGTAGGGAATGGTTAAGTAAATTACTGCATAAGAATGTACTGGAATATTATTATATAGTAAGAAATGCTGAAAGGATATTTTTAGAGAAACCTAAGAATATTAAAAACAAAACCGACATGGAATAAAATGAGCAGAACCAGGAAAACAATACATACAATGTTAACAACATTGTAAAGACAAACCACTTTGAAAGAACTAAGAACTTTGATCACTCCAATGACCAACCTGAATTCCAGAAAACCTATAATAAATGCTATGAACCATTGTCAGAGAGGTGATAAACTCAAGATGCAGAATGAAAAAAAAATTATTTTGGATAAGGTCAATGTTGGAATTTGTTTTAGTTGACTCTGCATATGTGTTACAAAGGCCTCTTTTTTTGTCTTCTAGTAGGGAAAAGAAGGTAAAAGGGAGAGAAAATAAGTGATTGTTAATTTAAAGATAACTTCAAATTACTTTGAAGTAACATGTATATTTTCTCCCAAATGTAAAGTATATGCCTTCATATACTCAAAAATTATTTCTCTTAAGTATAACTATGAAAAGATCTGAGACTATTATTATTTTTATCTCATTTTTTAAAATGAAATTTTACTGATATCTTTTATTTTCATGTCACCTATATTTCCTACCTCCAAGGCAGCCATTCCACATAACAAATAATTATTTTTCAAGCCTTGACAGCTCTTTCAAAACACTTCTGCCAGGGTGGCATTTGCTACCTTTCCTTGGTTTTATTCTTTGTTAGGTTCACCTCTCTTCCTATGGGTTTACTATGGCAAGGACTACACTGTATGTACCAGGACTAGGTTTTTGTTTTGTTTTCCCTTTTATTAATCTGTCCTTTCTGTTGTTTACCCTCCACATAATAATAAAAAAAAAGAAACAGAAATAAAGCTCTCAATGTATATGTACATAGTCTAGCAAAGAAATTTCCACATTGGCCATGTCTGAAAATGTATGCCTTTCTTTTCTTTTCTTTTTTTTAATTAACAGAAGTCAATTTTCTCTTCCCCCTTTGTATTCCACTGAGGAGGAAAACAAGTCCCTTATACCAAATATACACACACACACACACACACACACACACACACACACACAATGTATATACATACAAATATATAGAAGAAAAAGAAATTCCTTCATTAGCCATGTTAATATATCTTATATAAAATAGATTAAATAAAAAGTATGTTAGACATATATATGTGTGTATATACATACATATATACATATACATATATGTATATGTGTATATATGTATATGTATATGTGTGTATATGTATATGTGTGTATGTATATGTTGTGTGTGTGTGTGTGTGTGTGTGTGTGTGTGTGTATATATATATATATATATATATGCTTTCCTGTTCTGCTCACTGTATTTTTCATCGATTCATACAAGTCTTTAAAATTGCTCATTTTTATAAATTGACTTTATGGTAAAAATTATTTGAGTTCTGTTCATTTCTCTCTGCATCAGCTTGTCCAATTTTTTCCATATGTCTTTCTGCATTTTAATTTCACCACCTCTCTGGCATGAGGTGCTTGGTATGTTTTTTCATCTTTTGGACTTATGGCTTATCATTGAATTGGTCAGAATTCTAAAGCTTTTCAAATTTTCTCTATAATGTTATCATTGTTATCAATGATTATTGTTGATCATTATCAATTATTCTTTTAATTCTGTTCACTTCACTCTGCATCAGTTCACAGAGATCTTCCCAGTTTTCTCTAAAATTGTCCATTTCATCATTTCTTAGAGCATAATAATATTTCACTACATTCACATACTGCAGTCTATTTAGTCATTCCCAATAGGGAGACAACTTCTTAGTTTCTTGTTTTTGGCTACCACAAAAAGCTACTATAAATATTTTGGTATCTAGAGTTTTTTTTCTTTTTCTTTGATTTCATAAGTCGAGTAGTAATAGCTACTTCTCATCTTTTCTGACGGGGTTCACATAGAAAAGGCCCTGGGACAGTCATGATCCTGGTATTATTAATTTATTATTACACTGATTCCACTCTATCATCATCATCATCATCATCATCATCATCATCATCATCATCATCCTCATCCCTCAAGGAAAAGTTCATCCTGAAGAAACTCATCATCATGGAGATTGGCTCAGCTTTGGGACTTATATCTCGTAAGTCTCCTCTGTAGCCTTTGTCTCTGATTGGAGGTCTGGGGGCAGGAGAAAAACACTCGACCCAAAACCTTTTTCTAAAAGATCTCACAAGCCAAGCTAACACTTCATTTCCAATTAGCTCCACTCTTTTGGTTCTAGGTGGTTCTTCTCCACTATAACTATGTCCCAATCCCCTCTGCCCCAGCAAGTAGCTTTCCAATGCTTTGTAGCTTCCTACTGTGTGTTGTCTTTCCTCCATTACACTGTAAGCTCTTTGAGGGCACAGATTGTATTTCCTTTTCTCATTTGTATCCTCAACTGTTAGCACCGTTCTTGGCACATAGTAGGTGCTTTATAAACGAGTATTGTATTGTATCATTTTGCATTGTATTACATTTTAATTTTAATGTTCTACTAACTATTGCACAGGTAAGTAAAATGATTACTTCTTATCATTAAGCAAGATTCACTGAACAATTTCTCAGCACAACTCCCATCACAGGCAGGACAATGGGAGTGGCACAAACATTTTACTGTTCCCACATAATTTTTACCTCCTCAGCTTTGAAAGCTTTTCATTCCAGATATCCTGGAGAATATTTTGGGTGGTGACATCTATGAAAATAATTTCATTCTGTTGTTGCTGCTTCTGTTATTTTATCAAGGCTATGCTTATATTATTAAGCAAATGGATTGAAATATGAAAAATTAAGGCAATTCTTCAAATATACTAATTATTCCCATGCAGTTAAAGTCCTAATACTGACTTTTTGATGTCATTTCTGTCACCCTAATTGGGCAATCTGGAGCCTAACAGGAATGGGATGTAGAAAGGAGTGGCAGGTGATCCTGTCCACAGGCTGGGGAAGGTTGTCCTTGGGAGATCTCAACTCCAGAAGGAACAGTTGGAGAAAGAAGCACCATACTGCATGAGCATTTACACTGCAGTGTTCAAAGATGCCAGAGAACAGAAAGGGACATGATGTATTCATGAATGAATGAGTGTATGAGTGCATGAATTAAAATGAAATGTTTGCAGTTTGTCAGAGTGGTTTGCAGTTTTACACTTGAGTGTGAAAGAACTTCATGTTGAAAAAAAGAGTCTTTAGTGAAAGTCAGGGAAGTGTAAACTAGAGGAAAAGCTGTTAGGTATGGTGGTTTCATGGTATGTTTAGTTTTGGGTGCTAAGTCTCTTTCCTTTGGGTTGATATGTGGTAGATTTAAGTCCAAGTTTATGGCTCATCCTTCTTTCCCCAGTGCCCATACTGGAGTAGGCAGCAGAGTTGAAGAAGTAAGTGGTAAAAAGTGATGATATTTAGTTCAAACTGATTTTATGTGATTTGTACCAACCAAATTTATTTTCAGTTTCCTATACCTAGAGAAGGACCCTCTACACTTGGTACTGAGTATAAATAACACTTGCATATTTAAGGTTATTCTAGGGGGAATTCCTTTGGGCTCATTAGTATGCATGGAATACCTCATATAAAACTGATTTATGAATCATTTGCCTGAACCTGATTACAACGCAAACATAGTTTTACTGCAGCTTAAGTAGCCCATCATTTAGCAAAAAGTCCAAACTGCCAACTATTTGCTCGAGTGCACATGTGACTGAACAATGTGTCTTTTCATTGTGCTGCAGACATTGCCTCTGAATATGGGGAGATTCCAATCCATTGGAAATCCAGATCCCAAGAAGGAATGGCTTCAGCAGGGGTATGAACATCTGCTAAAACTGTGTTTATGCTGCTCTTTCAAATGAAGAATTTTCTTTGAAAAAGAACTAAAATCGTATTTTATACTGTTGACTAATTGCTATCCTTTGAAACTTGTCTGGAACTTGAAGTCAGACTAAGATCTGGCTGCTCAGTCCTGTCTCTGCTTTCTTCTCCCCGCTCCAATCTCTTCCCCCTCACAAAAGCACAATCAGAATGAGTGGATCCCAAAGAGCATTTAGCTGCAGTTGTCCTACAGCCTACATCTCTCCACTTCTCAATGAAGGTTAGGTTCTTTTTCCTCTTAAAGAAACAACTGATATCCAGGTTAGCAACTCACTGTCTCGCAGAATGTGGAGTGGGATGGCTTCCAGAGAAATTTATGGGAATTTGTTGGAAAGTTCAAGGCAATATTTTTTTTTCCCTAATGAAATCCTGACAGCTTCAGTTGTCAAGATTTAGCAGAGATTACAAACATCTTGTTTACATCTTGTTTACTTTGAGTTTTTTTTCTACAATCCTTCATAACTATTATTTCTTCTATCTCTGGGCCTCTGTGTTTACCACCTGTAAAATGGGGAGACTGGTCAAGACAATAATAATACTAGCTAGTATTTATATAGCAGTTTAATGTTTGCAAAATGCTTTATGCATGTTTTGTCATTTGTTTCTCACACCAATCCTGTGAGGTAGGTGCTATTTTTTCCCCATTTTTCAATAAAGAAACAAAGTCAACTTGCCTAGCATCATACAACAAGTAAGTATCTGAGACAGATGTGAAATTAGGTCTTTCTGACTCAAGTCCAGCACTCTGTCCACTGCACTACCCAGCTGTCCCTCCCTGCAGCTTCTATCTAAGATCCTATGATTACTTGAAATCTCAATTTTCTTTGAAAATGTCAATGAACTCAGTGTTTCCAGTTTGAGAATAAGTGGATATTTATTCACATCCAGTAAAAAAACCTTTTTTTTTCTTGCTTAGATATAAACCCTGGTTATTTTTGACTCCAATGTCAATGTGTTTAAATTCAAGAAACATTCCTTTGAAAAATGTCTATTATCTTGACTGACTTAGGATCATCAGGAATAATAATAACGTGCATTTACAGAGTACTTTAAAATTCACAAGACACTTTAAAACAGAGCAAAAGGACTATATTACATTTACTCTGTGCTAGGGACTGTGCTAAGCACTCCACAATTATCATCTCATTTGATTTTCACCACAACCCTGGGAGGAAGGTGCTTTAATTATTCCCATTTTACAGTTGAGGAAACTGAGGCAGACAGCAATTAAGTGATTTGTCAAGTGTTATAGAGATAGTAAGTCTTTAAAGCAGGATCTGAACTCAGAACTTCTCGATTTCAGGGCTGGCACTCTGTTGACCTCACCATCTAAGTTGGGAAAAGTGAAGTGATTTTCCACGGTCACTTATCCCGGTGTCAGAACAGGGATTTAAGCCCAGGTTTTTCTATACCCAGTCCGTGGTTTTAGCCACTAAGTTGTTCTGACTGGGGAACCAAATCTGTGAAGTTGTATAGACTGACATACGATTTAAAGATTTAAAATATTTAACATTTAAAAATATTTGCTAATACTAGTGATCTTTTGTTGTTTGCCCATGACAGCTACTGCTATGAATAATAGTTAACATTTACATAGCATTTTTCTGTGTCATAGAATTTGCAAAGCCTTTTTCATATGTTATTTAACTTGATTCTCACAACAATCTTGTAAGATTCTATTATTATCATCACCATTCTATAGATGAGGAAATGGGGGTGCAGAGGTCAAATACCTTGCTTAGCATCACACAGCTAGTAAGTGTCTGATGTGGGATTTAAATTTAGGTCTTTCTGTCCCAATCTGCAACACTCATCCACTAACTATACCATGCTGTCTCTCATATATAATCATTATGCTTTCTTTCTAAAGGGAAATTAATTACATTCTTTGAATTAAGGCAATATGAATGATAGTTCTTTGAACTACAGCCTGCACTATTTGTCCATATTTTAGGGCCAAGTAATAGAAGACAGACTGTTGTCTGACTCTTTTTGGTGTGGTAGAAGGTAGGGTTTTTGACACTCAGAATGCATGCACACATGGTAATGGGTCTTGAAATATTAAGTTCCATTTCCTTGGCAATAAAATTTAAAGAACTAATTGGTTACAGAGCCACACAATATTCATGATAGCGGGAATTGGAGAGATCCCCCGGTCACCATACTACAGAAGCAGACAGAGCTTGGTATTTGTCAGGGACCTCAGTGTTGGGCTCGAGCCCAGTCCGTTTCGTTTTTGTTGCTGCTGTTTAGTTGTTTTCAGTCATGTCTGACTCTTCAGGATCCCTTTTGGGGTTCTCTTGGCAAAGATGATGGAGTGGTTTGCCATTTCTTTCTTCAGGTCATTTTACAGATGAGGAAACTGAGGCAAAGAGGGTTAAATGACTTGCCCAGAGTCACACAGCTAGTAAGTGTCTGAGGTCAGATTTGAAGTCAGATCTTCTGATCCACGCTCAGTGCTCTATCCACTGCATCATCTAGTTGACCGTAGTCCAACCTGCAAGGAATTCCCCATAACAACATCTAGCAATGGGTTATCCTGTCCCTACCCGAAAACCTCCAACGAGAGGGGCCCCGCCACCCGTCCATTTGTGGTCAGCTCAATTGTCAGAGTTCCTGAGCCTAAATATAGGCAGCTAGGTGCGTCAATGGATTAGAGCATTGGACCAGAAGTCAGGAAGAGCTGAGTTCACATCTAGCCTCAGAAACTTCCTCGCTGTGTGATTCTGGGCAAGTCACTTCACCTCTGTCTGCTTTAGTTTTCTCATCTGTAAAATGGGGTTAATAACAACACTTCCTCACCAGTGTTGAAAGGATAAAGGGAAGTGCTTTTCAATCCTTACAGCACCATGTAAATCCTAGCTCTGTTTGTAACTTCTACCTTATGTTCCAGGTTCTCATTGTCTCATTTTATAGAAGAGGAAACAGAAGTGGAGAGAAGGTAACATTCTCTGAATACCAAAGAAACATTAAATTTTAGGGCTAGATCTACAATACTAGTTCTGTGGGTCCTCTTCCTGGACAACTAGCACTACATTCTTCTATATTTCCATGCATTTCCCTACCCAAATGATACACAGCCACAGAACTGCATATGCACGCATACGCGTGTACACACACACACACACACACACACACACACACACACACACACACAAATGAAAAAGAGGCATGTTTGCTAGTGTTGCATTCCACATGGATTTAACTCCTATTTTTTGTTTTTTTAACAAAAAAAGGCCAGGAGTGAGGAGAACACACATATTGACCAAGCGCTTCTAAGTGAGGGTTTTTGCTGTTGTTTTGTTGGTTAATATTTTTATACTTATATATGTTCCTATAAATATATATTTATATTTAAGTCCCTGTTTCATTCTAAACATACAGTGCAAACACCCTCTGCATTCGGTTCAGGCTATCCACTGGTTCTGTTTCTAAATAAACTTTCTGCCCAGAGCCCAAACACAAGCTAATATCACCCTCTCTGCTTCTTATTGAATGCACACACAATTATAAAAGATGTGCTTGAGCAAGCAGAAGAGAACGGAAAGTGGAGAAATAAATAAAATAAATGCAATGAAAATAATTTCTGAAGTATAACCCAATGATCACCACTGAGAGTAGTTTTTATTCAGTTCAGAGTATTCAGGGTTTGCATAAGAATCTCCCAGTAACCCCTGGGGACATGGCCTGGTGATGATGATCCGAAAAGATCTAAAATGGATAAAAATAAGTATATATAGGGAGAAGGAGCCAAATACTGGAGGCAGACTGCAAGTGTCTTAGAAAAAATAGACATACAAGCAAATCTTCATTATCTGTGTGGGTTCCAGGGCATTTCTATTTCCAATTCTGTTATAGCTACAGTTCTTGGCGAGCTTCCCTAGCTATCCAAATGGGTTCCAGGGATGTCTCCTAAGCACTTCCTTGGAGCTACTTTTCCTGGATGCTTTTTTCCCCCTTCTTTTATTTCTCCAAATGTCAGATAGGAGTTACGCTAGTTACTCATACCCTAAGCATATGCTCTCTGGGCTTCAGGGGTTATTTGTCTTTAGGAAGCATGGAAGAGTGGGTTGACTGTTGGTCCTGCAGTCAGGAAAACATGGATTCATATCCTACCTCTGATACTTACTTCCTATGTGACCACTGGCAAGGCAGCCTTTCCATGCTTCAGTTTTCACAGATACAGAAAATAATAACTACCTCACGGGCATGTTGTGAGAGCCCAATGAGATAGTTATTTCAAGAGCTTTCCAACTTTAATGCATTATTTAAACGTCATTATTAATATTGCTTATTAGCTTGAAAGAGTCACTATGATATCCTTCTTTGGGTAGCTTAGATATAAAGTCCCATGTCTGTAATTAATGTGGTACATTTAGAAAAATGCCATGATTTTGAGGAAAATAAATTATTACCAACATGTTATTGTAGGGCCACATCAAATCTGAGAGGCTTGTTGTTGTCAACACTTGCTTGTGAAAAATAGGAAATTGGAAGAAAAGAACTCAGATTCAAGGTGACAATAACCCTATTCCAACCTATAGTTCTTGTCTCCCCTGTACCCCAAATCTTTTGGGGGGAAGAAATAACTTGAGTATTTGAGACCTGAGACTCACAAAGCTCCTGTAAACATGTGTGTTTTGGGGAAAGATCCATAAAATCAATTTTAGGGGGTAGTGTATTTATAAAAGGTATTAAATGGAAATTAATAGAAATGGTGAATCCTAAGTCAGATAATTATTTAGAAGAATGGACTGATTTAACCCCAAAAACTGTCAAGTGAAAGAACAGATCTAATTTTAGCCTGAGGTCTTGTCTGCCCTGCCATTGGCTGAATGTGGTAGCTAATAATTAAAGAGCTACAAGTCTACCCTTATTAACGAGGGGCTTTCTGTTTGCTTCACCTTAGCAGATGGAGAGGGCTGCCAGGTGGCACAGCGCACAGAGCACTGGGCCTGGAATCCCTGGAATCAGGGAGACTTATCTTTCTGAGTTTAAATCTGGCCTCAGACACTTATTAGCTGTGTGACCCTGGGCAAGTCACTTAACCCTGTTGGCCTTGGTTTCCTCTTTTGTTAATGAATAGAAGGAAATGGCAAACCATCCCAGTATTTTTGCCAAGAAAATCCCAAATAGGATCACAAAGAGTAGGACACAACAGAAATGACTGAATAAGAAGGCAGATGTAGATGACAGCAGAGAGTTAACAACAATAATAACTGACAAATACTGTAATTTTAAGCACCTTTACAAATATTATCTCATGTGATCCTCACAACAACCCTGGATGGCAGGTGCTCTTATTATCCCTATTTTACAGATGAGGGAGCGCACAGATGTTAAATTCCTCGCCCAAGGTCACACAGCTTGTAAGTGTCTGAGGCTTGACTTGAACTCATTGATTCCTGACTCTAGGTCCAGTGCTCTATTCAATGAATTACCTAGACAGCAGACTGGAAGAGATGTAGCTTACCATCTGGACACTAAAGAGGGAAAATCCCACTCTTCTGCTCTTTCAGGGGAAGAGGTAGAAGCCTAAGTCAAGGACTCCAGGTGAAACCCAGTAGGTATCAGCAGAGAGGGAGGGAGAGTAGAAGAGATGCGACACGATGTCATGCCCCAAAGGAGCAGCATAGAACCATCAAAGAACAGGTGCAGCAAAGGGCAAAACTAAGTAGAACACACAGGGGAAATAGAGTAATGACACGTCCAAAAACACAAAGAGACCCGCAGTGTTGGAAGTATGAGCAGCTCCTCTGGTTATAAAGCCTTTCCACTAGATGTCCTGGCCACACATAATCCTTACATATGTTCTCCTTTACCATGTTCCTTGGTCACACATGTTGGCGATGTGTGCCTGACCTTCCTAATGATCATGTAGGAAATTGTGTCAGAACGTACTCCAGGTTGATGGGGCACATGTTTTACTATATTTCTTACTAGGCTTTTCATTAAATGCCTTGGCTTTGACTACATTCTCTGGCTAACTAGTAAAAGTAAACCTACTGGTGGGGGGCTCTTGGACTACAGCTTCAAGTGAATGAGGAGTCATACAGTACCTTGAACACAGAGAAGATTTTGTGGGTGGGCACACATGAAAGAAGAGTTCCTCAGGTGCTACAAAATTAATTTTCACAATGAATGCCTAAGAAAGATCAAAAAATAGAACAGAGCCAAAATTCAAACCCTGGGCTTCTTCCTTCAAATCTGGTATTCTATTCAATAGACAGTGCTGCCTTTATCATTTCATTTCTTTAAGATTTCTAACCTCTGTTTCTAAACAATTTCCCTAATATTCTACCAGAGCTTGAATATAATTTAGCTTATAAATACTTTTGGTTGGAAGCTTTCTATTGGCTTCCCCTTACCTGCCAATTAATCAGATATAGCTTTTAACTGGGCTAGATATCACCACCATCACTTTCATTGAAGCCTATTTCAATTCTCTTTTCAATGAGACTTCCCCTCCCTTAAGGTTATGGGGATTTTTTTTTCCTAATGAAGGGGAGTTTGGGAGAAGGTCTAAAAATAAAGACACACCACCTGCAATGCTTTCCTGGTTATCTTCTTTGTTTTTCTCTTCCATTAAATGGGAAGTGTAACTCCTGGGTCTCTGTTTCTACTCAAACTATTAGATGAATTTGTTGACTAATAGCTACATTGGTTTTCTGACACTTTTTTCCCCTGTCTCCTGCCTCATTTTTTGTTTGTTGATAGGAAGACCACATGGGATCATATACACAGGATCTGCTAGGATTTCAAAGGCATCTAGTGGGACCCTTTCATTTTACATATAAGGGAACTAAGGTTTGGAAAGGTTTCAGAAGTCAAGAAGTATTTATTAAGCATCTAGTATGTGTCAGGCACAGTGCTAAATGCTAGGGATTCAAAGAAAGGTTAAAAAATAGTCCTTGATGTCATAATCTAGTGGGAGAGATAATATGTAAATAACAATATAAACAAAATCTATACAGGATAAATTGTAGATAATCTCAAAGGAAAGGCAATGGCAAGAATGGGAACTGGTAAAAACTTTTTTCAGATGGTGGGACTTTAGATGACACTTCGAGGAAACCAGAGAAACAAGGAGAAGAAAATAATTCCAAGTATGAGGGACAGCTAATAAAAATGTCTAGAGTCAGGAGACAGAGACTTGAGGGAAGAACAGTAAGGAGGTCAGTGTTACTAGATCACAGAGCACCTAGAAGGGAATAAGATGTGAGAAGAATGGAAAGATAGGAAGGTACCAGTTATAAAGGGTTTTAAAAACAAAACAGAAGATTTTCTATTTGATCCTTGAAGTAATGGGGAGCCACTGAAGTTTTTTGAATGAAGGAGAGGGGTGGTATGGTCAAACTTGTATTTTAGGAAGATCTGGAATAGGGAGAGACTTGAGGAAGGGAAGTCAACCAATAAGCTGTTGCAATAGCCCAGGCATGAAGTAATGAGGCCTGCACCAGGCCTCTATCAAGGATGACACCTTGGTTGTAAGCTTGAGTGACTGCAAGGTTGGTGGTGCCTTGACAGAAAAAGATCAATTAGAAAGAAGGAAGATTTTGGGAGGGAAAGCTAAAGAACTCCATTTTGGGGATCTTGCGTTTAAGATATCTGTGGAACATCCAGTTAGAGATATTCAAGAGGCAGTAGGCAATGAGATTGGAGGTCAAGAGAGAAGTTAGGGCTAGATAATAAAGATCTGAGAATCATCTGCATAGTAATAATTTAATCTATGGAATTAATGAAATCACCAAGTACAATAATATAGATGGAGAAGAGGGCCTAAAACAGAACCTTGGGCGGACATCCAAATTAGTGGGTATAACCTGGAGGAAGACCCAACACAGGAGACTGAGAAGTAGTCAGGTAGGTAGGATGAGAATCAGGAGAAAACAGCGTCACAAACACCTAGAAAGAAGAAAATATTCAGGAAGATAAGGTGATTGACAATTTTAAAAAGAGTACAGAGAGGTCCAAAAGGATAAAGATTGGAAGTAAAGATTTGACAACAGAGTATTAGTAACATTCTATTCATTCATTCATTTGTTTATATATGTGTGTGTGTGTGTGTGTGTGTGTATCTGACAGCACTATTACACTAGGCTAGACATGTAGTGGGATCAATTCCCCTGTTGATGAACACGGCAGCTTTGCATCTACTTCTGACCTACTCCAGTTTCTTCCTCTTCCTGGTACTTCTCTGCTTCCTGCTCGTCATATTGATGCTGGACTAGCTTAGCATACTTTAGCTCCAGAAATGGGGCTGCTAGGTTGCACAGTGGATAGAGTAACGGCCTCAGACATTTACTTAACTGTGTAACCCTAGCTAAGTCACTTAACCCTGTTTGCCTTAGCTTAATCATCCATAAAATGGGCTGGAAAAGGAAATGGCAATCCACTCCAGTATCTTTACCAAGAAAACCCTGAGGGGTCACAAAGTATCAGATGTGACTGAAAAACGACTAAACAACAGCAAAAGGTCTAGAACTCCTGAGCTCCAGCCAACCCAATAACTTCAGCCTAATCCAGCAGCAGGCATTATGAGCATATACCACCACATCTGGAAGTCATTAATTACTCTGGAGAGAGATATTTCAGTTGAATGATGACGGAGAGAGTTATGAAGAGAGTGAGAGGTGGATGGACATGGAGAACTGTGCATAGATCTCAAGTTTAGCCATGAAGGAAAGGTGTGATATAGAACAAGATTTAATAGGGATGGATGGATCAAGTGAGGGGTTTTTGAAGAAGGGGGAAATCATGGGCATGTTTGCAGGCAGCAAGGAAGCTCAAGATTAGGAAGAGAGTAAGGATGATAGAGGAGACCATCTGCTAGAAAAGAAAAGATGAAATCAGAAGAGAGATTTGCCTTGGAAAAGAGAAGGGCTACATCTTCACATGACCCAGGAGTGAAAGGGAAAATTGGGCCAGAAAACATCTGAGTTGCGTAAGATGAAGAGGGGAGAGGAGGGGGCTCTTCTTAAATAACCTCCATTTTCTTGATGGAATATGAGGCAAGATTCTTAACGGAGAGGGCAAGGGAGGCAGATCCACAAGACATTTGTGGTAGGATAATAAAGTTTAGAAAAGCCGTTTTGCAGAGTGGAATATTAAATCCATTAGGGAGGTGTATAAGGATACAAAATTAAGGTGGTTTTTTTCATTTAATAGCATAGAAATAACATTCCATATCATTAACAACTCTACTAGGCATAAAAGTTCAATCTTTTTTTTTTAATCGTTAGTGTCAAACTTTCTTACTTTCTTGTTTCACAAAGTGATGAAAAATGCCTATTGCATAGATGATAACAATACCTTTGGATGGGCAGCCCAAGGAAATCACAGGAAGGTAGATGTAGACACAGAAAGGAATGTGAAGCTATTGTGTGCAGTCCCCTTGTTTTAAAGACAAGGAATGAGCACCTAGAGTTGAAATGCCTTACATCAGATTCCCCCAGGTGATGCCATGAGTAATAGTAATGATTCTCTTACTTAAACATGTGAAGCCTATTTTGAACTCTTGAACAATGCATGTGTCTATACACTGCCACTCTGATGAAAATAATTTTATTCATTATGTTAAACTAGATTGGAAACTATATTACACTGACCAATGTTGCCCTCTCCCTTCTAATTTAAGCAAATATGCTATGACTTTCTGCCTATTTGTATTCTTATACACTGATTTTCTGAAGTAGTATGACTGCTGTTCCATTAATTAGAAATTGATTTACATTGTTCCTGTTATCACACAAAAATGGGGCAGTTTAGATGGCATGAGCAAGATATGAAGCAAGCAGTGGAGCAATGAAATCTTGAAAGTACAAATGGTAATACAAAGGCGAGGCTTCACAACCTCAAATGATCACTGATCATTGATGCCAGGGAGCTCCTGGCCACTGTAGTGTTGGAGAGGGTGCTGATGATTTCATAGGTTGGTAAATAGCAAATCTGTCTGCTTTATGGGGACTCCAGAAACAGTAAGTCATCACAGATACACCACATTAATATTAGTGCAGAGTATATGCCAGCAGATGGGGCTTCAACTAGGTGAACCTTTGCTTCCAGACTCGAGAGTATTTTAGATGTTATATTAAAAAAACAAACAAACAAAAAAACAAACAAAAAACTTGTGAACTAGATATCCTTTATAGGAAGCACTGTTAGAACCCTTCATGGACTTAACTATGGAGACTCTTTAACCAATTAACCAATCAATCAATAAGAATTATCAGGCATTTACTATGTGCTTGACATTAAGAATACAAGTAGAAAGAATGAAACAATCTTAATTGACAAAGAACTAACATTACAGTCTAACACACTGCTGGAAACAAAACAAAACACTACAGTATACCCAGCAGATAGTGCTGATTGGTAGAAAGTGTTTTTGTTTCCCCGACATTCCGGAGAATCTCATTTTATCTCTTGTGACTTATACCCTTTGCGTCTAGTCCTGTCCTCTGGGGTTAACAGAATAAGACTCATCCTTCCTCTAAACCATAGCACTTCAAATATGGGAAATTGTTATGTGACTCCTAAATACTCTATTCTTCAGGACAGACTTCCCCAGTACAGTCAACTGACTGTCACATTTACCACTTTACCACTTCTGAGAAGGGAGTGATGAAATTATTTTGTAGATGAGAGAAAGGTAGGAAGAGGGAAGAAATTTGAATTTAACTTATAAAAAAAATTAAATAAAGGGATAAGAGTGGCAGCATGGAATAATGTACAAGGAAATGCCTTCAGAGCCAGAAGGAACAAGGTTCAAATCCCACATCTAACTGTGTGACCTTGGGCAAGTCATTGGGAGCAGGATTTTCCTTACTCAGGAGATTTCTGTATTAGAGAAATCACTGGTCCAGTCTCTCCTCCAGTCTGCCTGATTTATCAGAGAAAAAGTGGCAGGGTTTAAGAAGCCATAGTTAAAGGTCATATTTGGGTTTAATTGGAGTAATTCTCCCAGGCTGGCCAACAATCAGCCAGCTGTTTCCTCTGCCAGTAATCTAGTTAGAGGGAATTAGTAAGGTGTCATGTTTTGGCTACATCAGAAAGGTTTGCTACTGGTGCACAATATAAACAATTTAAAATCTAGCTGCCAGAAAAAAATTAGATATTGACCTTTGCAGTGTAAAATATAATGTGATAGAACTAATTCATCTGAAACCAGGCTGCAGCGATCAAAAGGGGGAGAGGGAACAAAAACAACAACAAATATTAGAATCACAGGAAACGATTTCAAATTTAGCCTCTGTGACTTCCTGTGACAGTGTGATCTTGGGCAAGTCATTTCACCCCAAGGGTGTTAATTTTATCATCTATAAAAAATAAAAGAGTTGGATTACATTACCTCTAAGGTCCCTTTCAATGTTAAATCTATAGTAGTATGGTCTTGTGTCTCAGCATCATTAGTACAACCTCCATATACTGACTGAGATGCCAGTTTTGGAGACTTTGGGTGTAACTGAATTGTATGAAATTTTCAAGGGGCTATATGCTAAGGCATGCAAATTAGGGACATCAAAAGTTTAGAAATTTTTAATATGACAGTTGCAATAAAATGTGTGTATATATATGCATATATAAGCTGTTTTTAAAATATACTAGAATATATATTTAGTTTCTCTTTTAAAAAAAAGATTAGTAAATACGCTTATTCAGTGAATCTAGATTTCTTTCTAGCTTTTTTGGTAGTGACTATGCCTTAGTTTCTTCATTTGTAAAAGAGAATATCTGAATCTTCCTTCCCTCACTAGAATTTCTTGAAGATTAAGAAGGCAAAAATAGTTCACATGTTTTACAATTTTAAAAATATACTCCCTGTGTGACCTTATACAATGTATTTCACTTCTCTCTAGGTCTTACTATCCTTATCCCCAAAGTGATGAAGTTGGACTAGATCCAATCTGATCCAGAAAACATTTATTATGCATCTACTATGTTCAAAGCATTGTGGGTAGGGAATAGCAGGCACAAAACTAAAAAACACATTCTAGCAATGAAAGGTTAACATTTTACTGCAGTGATGGAAACTAAAAATATGTCATTTAATATATATGTATATAATATGTGCATACACATATATTATACACACACACACACATATATATACACAAACACACACACACACACACACACACATATGAGGTGAGAGAGAGTACTAACAACCAGGAGGACTTGGAAAAACTTCTTATAGACTGGGTGCATGATCTAGTCCCTTAAGGATGGTAGGGATTCTAAGAGATAACAGTGAGGAGGGAGTAATAATAATAATAATGATGATGATGATGATGATGATGATGATGATGATGGTGGTGGTGGTGGTGGTGGTGATAATAATAACGATAATGATAATAACTTACATTGTGATTTGAAGTTTGCCAAGCACTTTGCAAATACTTAATTTTATCCTCACAACAACCCTGAGAGGTAGGTGCTATTACTAGCCCCAATTTGCAGATGAAAAAACTGAGGCAGACAACATTTAAGTCACTCGCCTAATGATAGCCAGGTAGTGTCTGACCCCGGCGCTCTATCTTCTTCCTGGGGTGACCTTCAAGTTCCCCTATCAGCTCCCAGTCTATGATCCAGTGATTTATAAGTGGCACATACTCCAATAACCCCCACTACATAATTTTTTTTAATAAAACACAAAATCAAAGTCCTTTAAGTTTTTCAATAAAATTTGACTTTTTATACACTGAAAATCATAACAAAAGTGCTGATGTGCATGACTTAATTCATTTTCTACTAAAAACACATCTAGGTCACTCATCTTCAGATACGTTTTGATCTTTGTATCTCATTTATTCCTTGTATCTTCCTAGGATGTCACACTATGAGCTGTATTTCTAATTGTGTTATTTTGTATTAGACCTGCTTGTCTCATCTCTCTTGGAGCACCGTCTTTAATAGGCCCAGGCAGTATTTACCACAGTGGGAAGCATCACGTCACTGCATGTTACCTCTCTGTTTAAAATTCCTTGTGGGTCAGTTTCTCCTATTTCATATTTCTTTTCTACCAGTTTAGGAACTTGCATTTTTTGTTTCTTTTAACAGAAAGGACGGGTCAGCAATATATAATGAGGAAAACGACAAAGCAAGGGACATATGGGCCTTGCCACTCAAACTGCAGAAGGACCTAAGTACTGGCAGGCATTTCCATTTGCCCTGAAGCTAATTCTATGTATGCTGTCTCCTCTATTTAAGAGTGTGAAGTTTTCAAGGGCATGGATTCACTCTTTCACCAGTTTTTTTTTTCGCTTTTTGGTGAGGCGATCGGGGTTAAGTGACTTGTCCAGGGTCACACAGCTAGCAAACGTCAAGTGTCTGGTCTGAGACTGTATTTGGACTCAGATCCTCTTGACTCCAAGGCCAGAGCTCTATTCACTGTGCCACCTAGCTGTCCCTTGTATCACCAGTTCTTAGCACAGTACTTGGCAAATAGCAAGTGCTTAATAAATGCATTTTCATTTATTCATGAATTATTTAAAAGAAAATTATTTAAAACCTTTTAGTTTACACAAAGTAGTAGTTTGCTACACAAAGTAACAACCAAATTTAGCATATAAGTTATTATTTTACTAAAATATAAATATAAATTGTAATGTTAAAGAACGACTTTTCTAAAGCACATTCTCTGCTCAATCCACAAATGTTTACTAACTAGGCTCTATGTGCCAAGCACTGTATCTTGGCTACAGAATGACTGCATTTAGAGCTAGAAGGGGTCATTCTGTCTAATACTAATTATTTTGCTGCTGTTCAGTTGTTTGAGTTGTGTCCAACTCTTCATAACCCCTTTTGGGGTTTTCTTGGCAAAGATGCTAGAATGGTTTGCTATTTCTTTCTCTAACTCATTTTACAAATGAGGAAACTGAGGCAAACAGGTTAAGTGACTTGTCCAGGGTCACATAGCTAGTAAGGTGTCTGGGGCCAAATTTGAACTCATGAAGATGAGTCTTCCTGACTCCAGGCCTGGCACTCTATCCACTGCACTACCTAACTGCCCTTCTTTTACAGATGAGGAAACTGATGGTCTGAAAGGCATAATGATGAAATGGAAGGGATGCTAGATTTGGTATCAGAAGATATGGGTTCAAATCCCAAATCTGTCCCTTCCTGCTTTGTGTGACCTGGGGAAAGTTCCTTTAACTCTCCAGGTTTGAATTTGCTTATACATAAAATGAAGGGATTAGACTAAAAGGCTTTTAAGATTTCTTCAGCTTTAAAATTTATAATGATTTTAAGCTCTGCAACTGCTTGATGTGTCCAAGTTCATGAAGAAGTGCCAGAAGCAGGATTTGAACCCAGGTCTCCTAATATCTAGTCCTCTTTCCACTAAAGATTTATTTGTCAAAGGTTTTCAAAGAATACCATCAGCAGAGGTTCCTTTCAATCCCCTCTACCTTGTGTGGCTATACTGTTCTATAATATGAAATGCTGTTAAGGCCCTGAAAGGCACTGAATTCTTTCTGAACCATGATGGAAAGATTCAGCTAACTCTTTGTAGTATGTTCAGCTTAAATGTAATTTATTATAAATTGCATCCTATGCTAGTTGTCACTGCGGTTATGGCATATGTGGTATATCAGTAACCCTAACTATGAAAATAAAGAAGATGCGTCAGATGTCAGAAATCCTGGGTAACTAGAAGTTTGTATAAACATCTTTGCAAATAACTTGTACCTGCTGTATGCAATTCTGGCAGCGAGGTGGCACAGTGGATAAAGTGCCAGGCCTGGAGTCAGGAAGACTCATCTTTCCCAGTTCAAATCTGCCTTCAAACACTTACTAGCTGTGTGACCCTGGGAAAGATACTTCACCCTGTTTGCCTCAGTTTCCTCATCTATCAAATAAGCTGAGAAGGAAATGGCAAACCACTCCAGTATCTTTGCTAAGGAAATCCCAAATGGGGTCATGAATGGCTGGACACAACTGAACAGTCAAAAGATACACACACACACACACACACACACACACACCCTACTGTATACAATTAGTAGAAATAACATACTTGATTCACATACTCTCTTATACCCAAAAGAGAATCATTGCAAGAACACACTTGAATTTGTTTGGTTTTGCTATGCTTCTTGATAAAAGAATAACTTTTGGCATTTCACTCAAGGTCAATGCTAGGTGTCCAATAAAAAGTATCATGTTTTCTGACAGATCATAATATTTACTTTCTCTATCAGCTTTGATTTTGAATGAATTCTTCAATATTTCATAAAGTTATGCTGCTTTCTGTCTGCTTGTTCTCTCCACCAAACAAGATCACAATCATTCAATAGCCTAGTGGGAAGTTCAGGAATTACTATGGTTGAAAAATACATGAACCTACAGCCAACCTGGGAGGAGCCTCTTCAATACCAGCTAGGGCAATCCTCAGACAAAAGACATGCAATCTGACTCTATCATCTGGGAAGCCGTGATAGGCTGCTGAGATCTGTCCAAAGATGGTTTCCCTTGGCATAGCTTGTGGGAATACAGGGTTGCCTCCACACCAGGATGCAAAATCACAGAAAGCTGTTAATGTGGAATGAGTAATTATTCTACCAGAAAGTCTTTAGTGACCTTTACCACTTCCAGACAGACTTGTCCCTAAGAAGCTCTATAAATGAGTGTTTTGCTTTTCTAAATGTTCCCCACAGATAACGATTAGAGTGTTATAACAATTATTTCATCTAGAAGGATTTTCCTTCTGTCTTCCTAAATTCCCTGATCTTTTCCACTTCATCTCAATCCTTTATCTTCACATTGTATCCTTAATGGAAATGGAGATCAGTGCACCATACTCCTCGGAAGAAGTGTTCTTTCTACTTGAACATGTTATTTTACTCTGGGCTAAGCTTCTTCTCTATTATTAAGGAAACAAATGAAAAAAATCATTCAGCTACCTACAAGTCTCACTAAACACCAGGAGGTGAGGCTTCATATATGAGGGATTTGATGATTCACTTTTCAACAAGATTCTTTTGCATCAAACAATCCAAATCAAACAAGCAATCCAAGTTTATTGAATGCTTCTCCATGGCCCTTATTTTCAGAAACTTTATAACAATAGAATGTAAGCTTCTTAAGACCAAACAATTTAATTTGTCATTGCACTCCCAGTGTCCTTGCTCAGATAGCAGGAGTGTAATAAAGCTTTGTTGGATCAAATCAAATCAAACAGACCCATTCTAAATACTCTCCAATGGGCTATTTCTTTACAGGCAGGTCCTCCATATCTATGTGTAAATTGGGAAATGGAGAGTCAGATAAAGATCAATTAATCAATCAATAGACATTTATTAAACATCTACTATGTGCCAGAAACTGTGCTAAGCACAGGGGATACAAAAAGAGACAAAAGAGAGTCTCAGTCCTCAAGGAACTTACAATATAATTCGTAAGACTTCATGAAAAAAAAAATACATATACAAAGTAAGCTAAATACAGGATAAACAGGAAATAATTACAGAAGTAAGGGACCAGAATTAGGAGGGGTTGAAGAAACAATTTTCTGTCTATCTGTAGAGAACTGAAGAACTCTCAATGAAGAATGTTGGATATACTGTGAGATGTGATAACTCTATTAGTTGGTTTCCCTTAATTTTTTTTCTTTGTTGAAACGGTGGGTCCAATTTGTTAGAGAATGCATATTGGGTAATGACTATGCTATAAGAAGCAAAAGGCACAAATAAAACTTTAAAAATGAATAAATGGAGTGGATAAATGAGATAAAATCCCAGGGTTAAGCTTAGTACTTTTATGTGTGTGTGTGTGTGTGTGTGTGTGTGTGTGTGTGTATGTATATATATAGATATATATACACACACATATATTGCATCAAGAATGTATACTAGGTCATGTGTATATATATATGTCTATAGACATATATATGCATGTGTGCATGCCAATATCTGACAAGACTCTACTTTGGTATCTTATAAAGATATGGTGGTACCCTGGGCTTATGAGGCTATGATGGTAGAGTACTAACTCTGGCAGATTCTATGAGGCTGGACCAGTTTGAAGTACAATCCCAGTGATGGACAGTATGTTTTCTGATCAAAGGCTAGCTTAACTAAATCTCATTAGATGAATGGCCTCAGGTCAAGGAAAATCTCAAAGATCATCCTCCAAGGATCATTACCTATTAAGGTGGAAGAAAGAAAATCCACTGACAAAATTACAGGTATTTGAAGAAGTAAATACTGAGCGTGTATGAGCATGTATACCTACAATGTTACTGTTATCATCATAACCATCGACATTTGTAGGATGCTTAAAATTTTGCAAAGCACTTTACATTTTTTATCTTGTTGGATAACATTAATTTCGTGTGATAGGTGCTATTTTTGTCCGCATTCTACAGATGAGGAATCTGAAATGGAGAGAGGTTCAGTAATTTCTTAGGGCCATAAAGCCAGTAAATGGCAGTGATAGGATTCAAACCCAGCATTTCCTGACTACAAGTATAGTACTCTATTATACTACCTGGCTATCTTTAATATATATTTGTACACACACACATACACACACACACACACATCCTGTTGAATAAAAGGTTAACAACATACTTCAGTTGGCTGTAAAAAGGCCCATAGGATATAAAATAATCTTTACCTAAGTAAAACTAAACTCTCAATATGCATTATCAGCATCAATATTAGCTATATTCCATTTCTTACAAACATAAAGAAGAGAGGGAGTTGTTAAATTTTGTTTTTCCTTAGACAATTTCCAAAAATCCTTGCACTTCACCAATGGTGAATACTCATATTTTCAGTTGTTTAGTATCATAAGTACTTATATGACATGAGAAAGAAAATGTGAATTAATTCATCATTTTGAAGGCTAGGAAATTAGTCATCTTCTAGGGGAGTTTAGTATCTTGGTTGACAGGAACATCCTGATATTTTAATATAATGCCCCCTACATCCCAATTATTTCATTTTTTTCCAAGACCTCTTCTTGACCTGTTTTTTTGATGCTGATATTCTCAGGTGGCATTCCTGAGGCAGACAGTAATATAAGCTTTTAAATGGCACTGAATCCCAGAGCTTGACTAGACATAAATGAATACTGATTCTCAGAGACAGAGTTTGTGACTTCCCTGTCACACAGCTCATAAAAATGCTAACTGCTTGGTCTACATGCCATTATATGTTTTGCATTTGTACTTTTTAAAATGACTTATCTTCCTTAATGCTATGGTATTAATAAAAATGTGTTGAATAACAAAAATACAACCTCAAACACCTCTATATAGTTAATATTAGGGAGGTTCAATAGTACAGACAATCTTCAACACCATATAATCTAAATGTGATTGAAGTTTGGTTTGGGAATTCCATTTTGAATTTGTTTTTGTATGGATCGTAGGATCATCCACTTAGACCTTAGAGGCCATAGAAACAAATAGCTGTATTTGAGAGATGAGGAAACAGAGAAATAGAGCAGTTAAGTGACATGCCCAGGATCACACATCTTGTAAGAATCTGAGGTGGGATTTAAAGCCGGGTCTTCCTGATTCCACGGCCTGCACACTAGCCACGATACTACATTGGTTCAGTGAGTTCTTCTCTTGCTCTGGATGTCCACAAAGTCAAATGAAGACATTCTCTATTAAAAAAAAAAAAAAGGAACTGAGCTCAATACCTCCTGCTTGACCATTGATTCCAAATGATGGAAAATTGCTATTTGTCCTCATGATTATGCTGTGGATGGATGTTGTGTGTGTCGTCATTCATGGAATTTTAAGGAAATTGTCCTAATTGTTGAATTATGTCATTCCCTTTACCACAGTGAGCATGGTGAAAAGTATACTTAGAAGACTCAGGAACCAATCTCATCTGTGCTGCTTACTACCCATGAAATTTTGGGCAAATGACTTAGCCTCCCTAGGTTTGTTGCATCATGTATAAAATGTGGGATTGTGACTAAGTGATCTCTACTCCCCAACTTTCTAGGGTACCGAGCCATCATGACAAATCCACAACTAGCCCAATTCCTTGCACATATTTGCAGACTGATTGAATTAATTTTCCCTCATTTCTTGCAACTGTTACTCATTCTAAGTAGACTAAGAGAATATCTGCTTGAAGCAGATACAGATTTGTAACATATATGACTATGATCATCTCCCCCCTACCAATACAAGAAAGGACTACTAGAAAAAAGACAATGACTACTTTATTTCATCTAAATCCTTTGTCATTAAAAACAAAGCCAACTAATCCCATTCTACCTTCTTTTATGTCCTGAAAGCAATTGGTTAATTCAAGGACAGGCAACATATGGAGAAGTACCCTGAGTCACAGAATCTGAGAGCTGGAAGGGAGTTCGACAGCCATCTCATCCAACCCTTGCCTCTGACATCTGTTCCCTATTTCTCTGCCCCTCTTTTTCATCTCCCTTTTAGTAAGCAGTTAATAAATGCTTCATAAGGGACTATTGTCCATTTTTGTGACCACCAATCTAATTCAAGCCTTGATGATCTCTAATCAGTACATCACAATAACTTTTAATTAAAAAAAATACATTTTAACATCACTAAAATCTTTTCCAGTATCCATTCTACTACATTTCCCAAAGATCTATCCCATATAGCAAATAGTATTTTCAAAGACAAAAAAAGGAAAAATAAGAGAAAAATCAGCAAAACTACTCAATACATTAAAATACTCTGAAAATATGTGCAATGTAACACACTCATGGAGCTCCTATCTCTGCAAAGTGGTAGGGTAGAGGGATATCTTCTCAAATCTCTTCTTTGGTGTCATGCTTATTCTTGATAATTTTACCACATTCACTTTTGTTTTTTTTTCATTGTCCTTTCAATTTACATTGTTACAGTCTTGGTGAATTTGATTTTTTCTTTTTTAGTTCTGCTTACTTCACTCTACATCAGTTCACACAAATCTTTCCACATTTTCCTGTGTTCATAATACTCATCATTTTTAAAAGCACAGTAAAATTCCATTACATTCATATCCTATAATTGTTTATCTATTTTGCAACTGATGAGCAATTACTTTATTTCTGATTGTTATCATAAAAGAAGGCTTCTATACATATTCTTGTACATGGAGACTTTATTGTTATCCATAACTATCATGAGGTATAAGCCAGAAAGAGGAATATCTGAGTCAAAAAGTATGAAAATTTTAGCACCTTTATTTGCATAATTCCAAATTACCTTCTAAAATGTCTGTATTAATTTCCAGCTCCACTAACAATGTACCAGTGTGATTATCTTCCCACACTGACTTTGGCATTGATTATTCCTATCTTTTGTCTATTTTTTCTGTCAATTCACAAAGTGAGAGGTAAAACCCCAGAGTTGTTTTGATTTGCACTTTTCTTATTATTAGTAATTTGGAACAATAATTTATATAGTTGTTGGTAGTTCGCAGTTCTTCTTTTGAGAAATATTTGTTCTTATCCTTTGACCACTTGTTCTACAATGGCCTTTTAATTAGCTTTTTTTTCTGCTTCTAGTCTCTCTGCTCTCCAATTCTTCCTAAATATAGCTACTGAATTAATTAGTATTTTTAAAAGATGGGTCTGACTAAGTAATCACTTTAGTAAAAAAAAATCTTCATTGGTTCACTATTGTCTCTAAGATAAAATGAAAATTCTTTAGACAGGTATTTAAGGTGTGACTACACTCTACCTTTACAATCTTATTTCATATCATGACCCATTCTAGGTTTTATGCTCCAGACAAACTGATCTAACTCTTCTCCGAAACTGTATCCTCACTCTAACCTCACCTCAATATCTTAGAATTGCTGGCTTCCTTTTAAGGCAAGGTTCAGATGTCACCTCCTTTGAGAAACCTTTCCTGATCCTCCCAGTTATTCTTGCTTGATAATTCCTTAAATTACTTTGTATTTCTCTATGTACACGTTGATATGTCTTTCTCCCTTTCACTGTGGATATATCTTTCTCCCTTTCACTGACAGCCTCCATCTCCCCAAGTGAAGGCACCTGCAACATAAGGAATGCTTTATTTTTTGTCTTTGTATTCCCAAGTCTTAAATCAGTGGTTCTTGAAGCTTTTGCTCAGGGCAGAATTTTTTTTTTCCTGTGAAGAACTGTAGTACATGGAATTAAGGATTCCCAGGCAGAAACCCCCATTCCTCAGGCTTTAGGATTCTTCCCCTTCTTTTTTCTCCCCTCTCATACACCACCTTCTCTCCCCCCAATCTCTTTTTTCTATAATTACCCAGGATTTTTAGCAGAGACAGTGTTAGAGTGGGTATTGTGAACTTGTAGAGGCCAAATTAGGGAAAATGGTCAAGAAACCGCAGGTTAAGAAGGCAGTTAGGAAATGGGGAAGTCTCAGGTTGCACGTGCTGCACAGCAGTATGGATGGATTTGGTGGCCTACTTTTTGAGAAATACTGCCTTAATAAGTATTTGTGGGATTGAAAGAAATTAAATGTCCACTTACAGCCCCCACAAGCACAGGATTGTATTGAAATGAAAGCTATGGTAAGAATAAAAACAGTCCATTGAAGGGAATGAAAATTAACTGGAGTGGGTTCAATGAGAAAGTCAGTACTTCAAGCAAAAATATCAACATTTCCAAAAAAAAAAACCATGTGGGAAAGACAAGCTATTTGTGAATGAAATGAAATAAAATGACCAGAATACATCTAGGGAAAAAATGGCATTTCTTGCTTTAGTAAAGCATTTGTAGCCCATGGGTAGAAAACTTCGCAGTCTCTAATGGCATATGTTCCAATATACAGAGGAACGTCTTTCTAACCACAGAAGACGCAATATTGGAAGTGGATTAAAATGCAAAATGTAGTTGCAAATTGTTAATTAGACAATGCAGCTGGCTAAGTTATAACAAGGACAAGAGATGTTGCCCAAGGGACATTTGATAAATAAATGGTTGTACTTATGATGATTACTATAATTACTGTGCTGGACAGGCATGTACATCTACCTTATTTCTGCCACAGTGGAATTATCAGTGTCATTCATACTAGGGTTGTAAACTCAATACTTTAGGATTAAGAAAAGTTATGTGTGTGTACATATATGCATATGGTAGATAAATATATTTATATCTGTGTATATATATATAAATATAGTATGTACACTCCTATATGTACACACATATACATACTGTGTGCATATACATACACACACAGGTATATAATAGATATATACATATATGCACATGTGTATGTAGGTTTTATATATACAGATAATATACACATACACAGATATACCACACACATACATATACATACATAGACATATACACAGATACAAATATATAATACATATACATATGTGTATATATACATACATATACACACATACATACATACATATGCACACATACATACACATGGATATAGATGTGGATCAACTGAAAAATCTGGAGTTGTTTTGCCTAGAGATGAGAAGGCTCAAAAGAAAAGAATATCTCTCTTCAGTTACTTGAAGAGCTGTCACATGGAGAAGGGATTCAATTTATTCTGTGTGGCACAAGATGACAGAATGAGGCACAATGGATGAAATTTGCAAAGAAGCAGACTTATAGTCAATATAAGGGAGGGGGGGCATTCCCAATAATTAGAAGTACTAAGGTAATGAAACTTCCTGGGGAGGATGAACTTTCTGAGGAAGTAGAGACCTAAGGTCAGGAATGCTATAGGGAATATTCTTAGACAGAAAGGCTTCTAAGGTCAATTTGTCCTCTGAAATTCTACAATTCCGTATGTCTATATATCCTTGTCAATGTCCAGAAAATCTAACAGATCTTCTCTGACTGGATAATTCCCTAATTCTCTCAGATATATATGTATCTGTATACATATATGTATGTGTGTATATGTATGAAGAGAGAGAAAATATTTTAAAAACAACCTTAAAGACAAACCTAAGAATGAATATAACCATAATTTTGTGAGTTCATAAAATTGACTTAGCAGACTGTACTCTTTCATTACTGTGGCATTTAAATGTAGCACATTATTAAGTTGAAAATAATGTTCGTAAACATGGAAAGTTTATTTTCATTCCCAAAGACGAGCTGTCTGCCTTCATCACCTTTCCATCTTGCATGGGTTCATCTGACAGCTAATTAATTTTCTTGGCAAGGTATATTGTTTCTTAAACTGTTCCACTACGTTTTCCCAAAATATATTGTTTAATAGCACACTATGTGTTTCAGGTTACAGTAGAGAAAAGAGAGCCCACCAGAAAAGTCTCAGAGGTATAAAGATCATCAAATGTCACTAGTACAAGAGACCTTTGAGAACATTCAGTCCAATCTCATTTTACAGAAAACAGGCCAAGAGAGAAGGAAGTATCATCTAGCTAGGCTGGCTGTTAAGCTTCCTCTCCAGTATGCCTATGCATTATTGGCTTCCTAAACTAAATGAATCACCTCCTCTCATACTGGGAAAGGGAAATATAGGCACTTTTCTCCTGTCTTTGCTCTTTCTCCTCTGCTCTATTAGTCTCCAAACTTCCTGGCTTGTCCAGCTATCACCTCATTTCAAGTCTGGGGTTGATTTTTGGGTAGAGAAATGAGCAAATACTCCAAATCCCAGACTTCTCAGTAAAAGTCCAGTCTCTTGTCCCCAACATACATTTCCACTCACTATCAAATACACATATGTATGTATGTATATACATATACATATACATATACATATACATATACATATACATATACATATACATATACATATACATATACATATACATATACATATACATATACACACACATACACTATCTATCCATCTATCCACCCTCAAAGTATCGAACACCCATTTTACAGATGAAGAAAGTGAGCCTCAGAGAGGGTAAGGGACTTGGACTTGCACAGGGTCATATGTCTGATAAGTATCTGAGGCTGAATTTGAATTGATATCTCCTCTGACTACAGGTCTAGCACTTTTTTTCACTACAACATACTTTTCAGAAGTTATTTTTCCTGTGTCCTCATATAAGACTGAACTGAGTATTTTGACTGCAATAACTTATTTGTTAACTACTTAATTCATTCAAAACTTTTTAATTCCTTGGGTGATAGAGCATTGGACTTGGAGGTAGGAAAAACTGGGTTTGAATCTTACCTCAGATATTCATTAGCTGTGTGATTCTAAGCAAGTCATTTTGCCTGTCCAGGATTTAGTTTTCTCAAGTATAAAATGAAAGGTCTGGACTTAATGAGCTCTAGGAACCCTCCCAGATGTTAAACTATCCTATGATTTTAATGAGGCTGCTAGGTGGCTCAGTGGATAGAACTCTGGGCCTAGAGTCAGGAAGATTGGACGCTTTGTGGCTGTGTGACCCTGGGCAAATCAGTTAACCTCTGTTTGCCTTAATCCATTGGCAAAGGAAAGGGAAAACCACTCCAGTACTTTTGCCAAGAAAACTCCATGGACAGTACAGTCCATGGGGTCATGAAGAGTCAGATAGGGGTGAATAACACAATCAATATTCTGCAAAGGAGCCATTGGCAGAAAAACTAATAGATTGCCTTTCCCTACACATTCCTTTCTGGACTTCATGGCCTGGATACTTTTCCAGGATATGCTGAAATGGTCCCAAACTGGGACTGCCCAGACTCTGAGAATGTAAGTGACCCAACGATAATAGGAAGGCTGGTCACAAATCCTTCCCTCAAAGCCAAATGAATATACATTTCCAGAGCAGAGAAAGGGATGGGAAAAAAGGCTAGAATGAACTGCTCCTAAATTAAGTAGTCTTATTTTCAGTCCATGTGTGGCTTCTTCACTGAGCTATCTGTGCATCTTCATGCAAATCATGCAACCTCTCTGGGACTCCACTGCCTCATCTCTAAAGTGAATGTGTTAAACAAAATGAGCTTTAATGTCCAGTCTACAATCTCCAAAGGTTCCAGGTGTCCAGAGTTATTCTTTCAGGGAAAGGAGAGCTACTTTGCATGACTATCTGCTGAACAAAACAACCCTTCCTCATTCAGAGCTCAGCCTTGTGTACATCTTTCCTGAAGGGCTAATGAGAAGTATGTAAATAACTCTTCCTCTTTCATTTCTCCTAGGCACCATCCTCCTCAATTACAGAATTGGAATGTTGCCAGTTCAGCCTGAGTTCTAGAAATGTGTAGCTCCAGTCCAGCAAAACAGGCATTAAAATGTCTATAAATAAACATCTTATTCCCACATCTTTGCAACAGCAAAGGAGGATGGCACTGAAAACAAACAGATTGGCAGTTCACAGACAACTAAAATGAGAATTGAATTTTGGGACTCGGATGGTGTTCTTGGAAGAGGAAACATAAAAAGATATTTGCAAGAGGATCCGAAGGACCTCTTCCCCACCCCATTTTAAACAGCAGGTTTAACTTCCATTTCATCAGGAAGGAAAAAGGATTGTGGACTTGGATCTCTTTTTGTCTCTCAGCTTGAGACAGGAAGATGATCCCATCTTTTGGGTCCCCGAACTGCAGGACCCCGTTATTTGTCAGAAGCTGACTTAAGCCCTATAAACAGCCTTCACTATGGAGCCTGCATGGGTTGAACGAAGAAGATTCTACCTCCTTCCTCAAAGCATGCCATTAAAAAAAGTAGAAGCAGAGCCAGATTGGGGATGAAATAAGGAGATGGTGTTCATGAATTTTCATTATACCACTCACTGCAAACTTCTTAAGACTCTCTGGCTTTCACTGGCAAAAATGGAAATCGAGTGGATATGTGTCAGAGAGGACTTTGAATCTTCTGAAGCTGTTCTTAGGAAAGACAGCCAGCATGGCCTGACAGGGGTGGGGAATGTGAGGCCTCAAGGCCACATGTGGCCTCCTATATCCTTGGGTGTGGTCTATTGACTGAGTCCAAGTTTTACAGAACAAATCCTTTTATTAGGGTGATTTATTCTGTGAAGTTTAGATTCAGTCAAAAGGCCACACTTGAGGACCCAGAGGGTCGTATGTGGCCTGGAGGCTGCAGGTTCCCCACCTCTGGTAGATGCAGTGCTACCCTTGGGGACTGGGAGAGCTGGGTTCAAGTCTTACTTCGGATGCATACCAGCTGCATGTCTCTGGACAAGTCCCCTAACCTCACCATACTTTAGTCAACTCACTAAGGCTAAAATTTGCAGAGAAGTTGCCAACTTGCACTGGTAGGGGGAGTTTCCTTATCTGGAAGTTCTTTATAGCAACAAAATCATAGACTTATTCCTTATCCCTATTCTTAGAATGTGACTTTAGCTTGTAACCTGTTAATGTGAATTAAATGCAATTAAAAACACAGTGTAGTTTTTAACATTTGGAATGCCCTGTGTAATTCTGCATAAGACAGTATCCTAAGAACTAGCATATTTCATATGATCATAGATATAGAGCTAAAAGTCAGCTCAAAGGTCAGCTAGTCTAGTCACCTCATTGAATTCCAAGGAACAAACAGTGATTTCTTCAAGTTTACTTAGGTTGTATCAGAACCAGTATTTGAACCAAGGTCCTTTGACTCTGGCAAGGTTCAGTCCACTGTACCACAGCTGCAAACCTTGAAGTAAAGCTTATCAAAGCATCTTACAACTTTACAGATGGAAGGGACCCTGGAGACCATGTGGTTCATTTAAAAGAGCAGGAAACTGAGGCCCAGTTGTGGTGAACTAACAACTCCTATGTCACACAGAAATTAGTAATACAAGCAGGACTAGAACCCAAGTCTAATAATTTTAGTGATTTAATTTTGAGAGTCCTACAAATCCTATCAAAATAAAATCACTAAATTTTTTGGAGGATGCCACAAATTTACTATACAGAATGACAGGTTTACCTCTGTTACTCTTTGAAATGAGTTACTTTAAAAATATCAATCTTTGAGGCACAATAAAAACAGAAAATTAGAAAAAAAACCAGAGCTCACGCTAGAGAAAAATAAACCCTGATTAGCATCCTCTATGTTATAACATCCTTAGATCATTCATGAAGTTTCATATTTTTCTTGTCCTGGAAAAAGGGTTAGCTTATAGATCTGCCCTCCCACACCCTACCTGAATCCCCTTTAGCTAACAGGCTGAATATGCAGACATCACACTCGACACCAAATAATGTAGGAAGGGATAGAAAAACAAATAACTCATCCTATAATTAAGTCTTCAGCTATTCCATTTGGAGCCCAAGATAATGGCATACTAGAATTATTATAAAAATAACAATCTGTTATCACTATCAGTGAAAAAAATGAATCCATATTAGTTTACAATTTATCTTCTTGTCAACATAGCTCTCCAGAACGGTTTAAACCAACAATAAAATTAGTTTTATGTAGTTTTAGAGGTTAGAACATCCACATGTACCTGTTTAGGGAAAATGATTAAAATAATCATTTTTGACTTTTAACCTTCACCACCAGTCACTGGTTATGGGTGTGTGTGTGTGTGTGTGTGTGTGTGTGTGTGTGTGTGTGTGTGTGTGTGTGTGTGTGTGTGTGTGTGTGTGTGTGTGTGTGTGTGTGTGTGTGTGTTTAATTTAAACAGAGTATTCAGTTATCACCAGAGTCAAATTATTCTCATTAATGAGTGGGGTAGGGAGTACTGCGATATTTAATGACTATGTGAAGAGCAGGCCTCACTCAGCTTAATCATCTTTCTCTGTAACCTCTATTGACACAGATGATTTCATTAAAATCCATGATCAATGGCAGAAAAAAAAGAAAAGTACCTTTTTGAAAATTGTGAGAAGCTGTTTTATTTCATAATGAGAGTCTTGGACCTCATATCAAACTGGCAGTGTTTCTTGATTAAAACAAAAATAATAATGGTTCACATCACTGTCACACCTGATAGTTTATATAGTAACTTTCTCACTGCAACTCCATTTTGCAGATGAGGAAATTCAGGTTCAGAGATGTGTGGACTGTTCCAGGTCACATGAATGGGAAAGGCCTTAAACCAAAGTATGCTTTAAGCTATTCTGCTATAAAGCAAACATACAGACACATACACACAGACGCATACACAGACGCACACAGAGACACATGGAGAATTGGACAACTGTTTCAATCAATATGTGTTTAAAGTACTTTAGAGTTTCTGCAAACCTTCAGGATCACTAAGATTAAAGACTTATAGGTGGGCATGAAGGGTCTCTGAATTCATACATAACAGCCTCCTTACTGTTTGGATCAATGTCTAAGAGACCATTTTCCTGATCACTAAAACTTTTCTCTGGTTGTTTAACCATTAAAAAAAAAGAGAGAGAGAGAGAGAGAGAGACATCTGAAGTATATGCCAAACATAGAAAAGGCACACAAGTGCAAAAGCATTATTTGAATTAAAATAAAAATAGCTAAATTCCCAGATCCAATAACATCATAGATCTTTATAGCTCTTCTCCTCCAGAGGTTCAAATTAGTTTTCCATGCAGTGTTCCAAATTCTCCTAGTGAAAAACTAATCTCCCTAGGAAAAAGGAAGGCATTTGAGAAGTTATTTAAACTCTTTCCTTCAATCCACTTGGACATTCTTTCACAAATTGGCACAGAAAGTCCCTAACTTAGAAATCAAGCTATGTTTCACATTTTTTTTTGTAAGTCAGTTGTTTAAAACTACAAAGTATTTTCCTAATAAAAAAAAAACTTATAAGTGGGTAATGGGTTCCACAAATACCTATTTAAGCCTTAACATAAATATAATACTATCACATATAAATAAGATAATGTGGTTGTAATATTAGTAATTAGAAAAACTGGGAATGAGAAATCATTTTTATGGTGTACATGAGTGCTTTAGGAAAAAAAATAACAGGCTTAAGTAGAAGAATATGAGGAAGTAGGAGGAAACATTTGTAGAGATTTGAAGGGGTCTTCTGGGTGTTTTTGTTTTTTAAGTCTTAGTAAAGCAGCATGGTATAGTGGATACAGCATTGGATTCAGAGACAGGAATACCTAGGTTCAAAGGCTACCTCAGAAAATAAGTAGCTGTGTGCCGTTGGGCAATTCACTTCAACTCTATGCCTCAGTTTCTCCACTTGTAATGTACGGGGTTGGGATTGATGACCTCTAAGGTAATTTCAGCTCTAAGTTTATGGAAATGGAAAATGATTCCAAGACAGAACTTTGATGATGGTTAATAATAAGTGACAATTATAGATATCTCTAGTCTACACGATGTGGTATACTTTGCATCAGCATTCCCTTTGGCCTGACCCTTCTGACTCCCCTTTCTATCAGCGGAAGTAAGTCCATCAGTAGAAGAGTCACAGTGTGTAACAGCACACCAAAGATTCCACAGAGGCATATTTATGACAATCATAACAAATATAGAATGTTATAGCTCACATTTGTATATAGTGCTTTACAATTTACAGGTTGTATGGCTTGTCCTTCATTCTTGAAGAGGACCATGACATCAGGGAGATGATGACATGACGTGCAATTGATTTTGACTTGAGTAAGAAAGGGCTGTGCAAAGTCACCAGCCTCACTTTCTCCTCCATAGCCATCTGGGTCCATTGGCCAGATATCGATAAGGATGACTACAGATGGTCCAGGATGCAGTGGGAGACCTTGGCCCTTTCAAGCTAAGGTCCTTTCAGGTTCTCACTTTAAGGGAGCAACACCCATTCAGTGAATAGGCCTCTTGAAGAAGTGAGTCAAGAGGGGCAGCTAGGTGGCACAGTAGATAGAGCACTGGCTCTTGAGTCAGGAGAACTGGAGTTCAAATCTGGCCTCAGACACACAATACTCACTAGCTGTGTGACCTTGGGCAAGTCACTTAACCCCGATTGCCTCAAACCCCCCCCCAAAAAAAAAGTGAGTCAAGGGACGGTCCCTTCAATTAAAAAAAAAATCAAACTGGGAAGAGAAGACCCTCAGGGTTGCTGGCCAAAAGAGAAACACTTAATATTTACATTCACTCTGAGCCTGGAGGGCTACTATTTACAAGAGAAGGAGGGAAAGAGAAAGATATCCTCTTAAAGTAAGGGCCGGAAGTTGGAAAAACAAAAGCAAGAAAAGGGTTAATACCCATGTGTCTATTTTGAGGGCTAAAGTGGAAATAATTGAACTGTGGGTAGTGGAAAACCAAGCAAGAGGAGAAACACAATATGCACAACTCCCCTGAGGGAAAAGAAAGGAGGTGGTTGGGTAGAAACATGGGATTATATGTCTGTTTCATCATGACAGCCACCAGATGGTGTGACTGGCTCAGGACAACTTTGCTGGTATGTTGGGTATATGTTCCTGGGGGAGGGGAAGGGTGGAGAGTGACACAGGAGGAGAACAGAATAATTTTTGCTTGGTGGGGGAAGGGAGATGGATTATATAACTAGGCATTTGGATATATAGGATGTTTACAAGGCAGGTAATGGTCATTTTCGTCACTCTTAACAATGACTGCCTACTCTACAGTCTACTAACTACAGGTGGGAAGGAGGAGAGAGTAGCAAATGAGAACAATTCTAGGATTTTCTGAATGTCCCAAACAATTGAGGAAAAAATTAGTTTTCCGGTGCTGATTTGGGGAAGTTATATACACTGATCTAAATTACCGCTTTCTCTTTGGTAGTTTAGAATTGCTGCCAAAATTCATGTCTGGGGAAGTTTTTGGCCAAACTGTTTAATGAGACATCCTTAGGAAATGCAAAGGCTATTCTTTATCAGCACATTCTTTTGTTTTAGAACTGTACGCTATACTCTCATAGACCATGGTGTATGTTTCATTTGACAATGCACAGTAAAGAAAAGGTTGATATACTGAACAGCTTTGGAACTCTTCCAAGGAGAGGTTAAATCAGGAAAGTTCTACCCCATGACAAACTGAAAAGATAGATTGGGATAGATAGTTTTTTTTTCATTAGTTTTTTGGCCATCTTCATTCTGTACCTCCTCACTCTAGCTTCCACCTATGACCAGGGCAATGGGTCTGGCTCCTGATGGGTAGGAATTTTTCATATTTAGCTTTACCAATTCACCATATGGCTTCCCAGTCATCTTCCTTCCATGCCACTATTTGGATACAGTTCCCTTTTATTCCACTCTCCTTCTTATCCTAACACTTCCCACCTCTAGCTCTAGAAACAGTAATCAAATCAATATTACCATTCCTGAAAAGCTATGTTAATCAATTGCTCTCTGACAAAATTTCCATACTCATTGATTCTCAGAAGAAAATATTACTCCCTTATATGTATTGCCTACTCCTATTAAAATATAAAATATTAGAATATATACCCATGAAAGGAGGGTAGTCTTGTTTTTTTTTATTTGTAGAAGGCATTGATTTTTAAAAAAAATATTAATTTTCAGTTTTCAACATTCACTTCCATAAGATTTTGAGTTCTAAATTTTCTTCCCCTCCCTCCCCTCCTCCAACCTCAAGATGGTGGGCAATCAGCATTTCCTTTTTTAACCTATTGTCCTTTCTTATGGAGCAGTTTAGTGCTAAAAGGACCCAAAAAAATGCACTTTTACATAAAAATCTGCACCAATTGGTAAAAGATATAAAATACTGAACCTTTCACAGAAGAAAAGTATGAGAACAGAACTTTAGCTTAATAAAACTTATTAGTACATTAAAGGAAATACAGTTGTCAAATGAGTTTGAACAGTATGAATCAGAGAACGAAATGTTATAAATATAAAGGTTTAAATTACCTTGTAAAAATGTAGGGTGATGCCTGATTTCTTTGTGAACAGTTTGAGGGTTTGAGAAAAAAGCAGAGTGAAAAAAATAATTTATTGGAAGCACTGATAAAATGTGGGCATGAAAAATAGTTTTCAAGGACAGACTGAGATGCAGAACCATTTTGAAAACTGTTTCATGGCTACAGCTACAGAGAACCATGCTCCCTTAGCTCCCTTACATGCAACTTTTCAGACTTTTAAGAAGGAAAATAAAAATAATGAAAAATCATATAAGTATTTTAAGAATAAGAGATGATTAAATAAAGACTATCATTTTCACAAGGGAAATTTTGTGATTTATTTTAACCTCAGAAATGAAAGGCAAATCACTGAATATCAGGAGGTTCTGATTTAAACCATGGAGATGGATGATGGTGAAGAGGTTGAAGAACCTGGCAGAAGACGACCAAGGAGGGAGTCAAAAAAGAAGCACTGTAGGAATTGTGTGAAGAAAATAGCAACAGGAGCAGTCAGCTAACAAGAAGTCTGTAATTGCTAGCTATTGGTTCACTGAAAAAATGAAGCTCATTGGAACAGAGGATCAATTTCAACTATGCCACTTAGAGAATGAGGGAGGTAAAGGCTCTCACAAGTGTCTGCTGCTCCTTGATGCCCTCTCTGGTTGGAGAGAAGAAAGCAAAAAGGGAAAAAAGACAAGTTTCACTGCTATACCAGGCAGAGATGCAGAGATTTAATTTGATGACTTAGGAGACTGGTAAATGAAGAGCTATCCAGACCAGTTTGTCTCATCCAGAATGTCAATCTGAACCGTTCTGCTATAGGCTTACTTTGTTGCAGTCTTAGTGGATGATAGGGTATCCTGGTGAGTCTGGCCTTCTTTTGTCTAGAGAAAGTCAACCTGATGAGCTTTACATTTCTGTGGCTTAGAATGAACTGCTAGATAAATTGGTGATATGACACTTTTCTTTTGCCTGCTTAAGGATGAACGTAAGTTAAGAGGGCTTGTAAATGCTTTACTGGTTTGAGAACGGACAAGATGGTGATTGGGCCAGATGGAGAACAGTGAGTATCAGCAGACAAGTAAGTAATAGAAAGGCAGCTTCAGGTGTTACACATGTTCCTGGCTAGTTCAACGACATCTAAGCTTGCAGTAAAACTGAGTTACCGTAAGTCCATGTATTTCCTCCCTTGTGTGTTCCCTTGTCAGGTCCCTCTAAGGGTGTGCCCAGTCTCCCTTAAATAGGTTGAGTGCTGTGGTGGGAGACTGGGAACCAGGCTTATGTATAAATTATAATATATTTACACTTCTTAGATTTGTTTTAACATATAAATATCTGGGGTATCATTATTTGTTGCTTAATGTTAACTAAATTGTTATGTTTAAGATGTAAAACAGTGGCATCCCTGCTAGTTGCTACAACTGTACCAGCAGGTGTTGGAGAGCAAAGGTGACGAGGAAGGAGATGAGAGTGTTTCTTTGAGAAAGCCCTGAGAAAACTGGAGTGTAATCACATGGTATTGGTCTTTCTCTGGGAATTTATAAAAGCTAGGGTGAATCAACCAATGAATAAACATATATAAAGTGCCTACTATGGGCAAGGTACTTTGCTTAGCACCAGAGAAGGCAGGTTGGGTTGAGTGAACCAAGCCAGAGAGTGAATAGGCATCCACACACGCTGTATGAGAATTGTGAAGAGTTACAGTGTACAGACACATATCATGAATGCATATATTATATATTTTTTATATGTAGTGCTCAGCACAGCACCTGGAATATAATAAAAAAAATTAACAGTTTTTCCCCCTTCATTCATTCATCCCAAAATAAGTTTATTTTTTTTTAAAAGCCTTTTTATCTAATCTATAACTAACTATTTTGGAGTCCGGAGCAAGAATCACAAAACGAAGCTGAGTGAAGCAACATGAAGTGAGCCCTGGAGTCAACTTTTCAAGTCAAATTCTGTGAAAAGATGGAGGGAGACATTGAGACCCAAGGCCCTAGAACCATTACAAGGAAGAAGTGAGCAGAGCTTTTCTTCAGGGCACCACATTTGGGGAGTACTAGCAGCAGTTAAAGCAATAAAAATAATAATAACCATAATAATACTTGCATAGCCTTTTAAGATTAGCAAAGCACTTTTCAAATGTTATTTTATATTATCTTCATGATCACACTGGGAGGTAGGTATTATTATTATCCCCATTATTCAGTTGAGGAAATGAAAGCAGAAAGAGTTGAAATGACTCACCCAAGGTCATACTTGCTTCACTGGTTTAGAAAGACAGGGAAATAAAAATTTATATGTAACAGGATGAAGCTGAGACCACATGGGAGCTAACTTACCCCATAAATTTAAGCGTGGGTGAGAAAAGGGAGCATAGGTGTGTGGGGTAGGGCATGATGTGAACAGAAAAGAATAGAAGGGATGGTGATTTGTCCAGATGGAGAACAGTGAGTACCAGCAAACAAACAAGTAGCAGAAAGGCAGCTTCATGTGGTATAGATATTCTTGGCTAGATCAATGATTTCTAAGCTTGCAGCTCAGAATTGTGTGTTACCATAGGTCCATGTATTTCTTCCCTTATGTGTTTCCTTGTCAGGTTTCTCTAAGTGTATGCCCACTCTTCCCCAAATATGTGGAGTGCTTTGGTGGGCAACTGTAAACCAGGCTTATGTAGAGATTATAATAAATGTGTTCTTGATTCCAGATCCAGCTCTCTAACCATTACACCACCTATATGGCTTTAGAAAGTTTCAGCAATATAGAAATAATAGAGCTTAATAGCTAGTGAATAATAATATTTAGTTAAAATATGGAAGCATTAGATAATGGCTGAGATGGGCTCCTTCCCTACCCAACTTGGTTACCTCCACTCCTAAACTGTTGATACTTACCTTGAGTGAAAATATTCCTTGTTATGGCCCTGCAGTCCCTATGAAAGAAGGGTCCTAGCACAAAGCCTGTTCTGCCACTGTAGTGCCACATTTGCATTCTGTTCAGTTCTATGATCATATTTATCTTTAGTTTTCTTTGTGGTTATAGCCACACATCCTCTCCCAAGAACTAAGAGTAAAGAAAGAAATTCAACCTAATTTCCACTGTGCTAAAAATCCTGGAGAGCATCTGACAATGAATGAGAAGACATTCCTTTTGCCTAGAAGTATAGTAAGACACTTACAGGAACCATTAAGAAATTTGAAATGGAATCTGACAGTTCCAGTCTTACCATAGTAAGTGCTCTGAAAATCTGCTGCGCTGAACATAAAGTCAACCCATTTGAAGAAGGGGGATGGGGGGAAGAGAGAAAATAACTAGAAAAACAAATGTGAAGTTTGTAATCTACACTGACCAAAGGGATTTTTATTTTAATTATTTTTACACTGAAAAGAGAACTTGTTTGTCATTTAGAATATTAAGAAACAAGGGAGCAAAACTTATGACATTAAGATTAACCTTTTCAAAGACTTGCCTAAAATAATGAAGAGTAAAATGAGCAGAACCAAGAAAATATTACATATATATATATATATATGAAGTAACAACAATACTGTTTGAAGAGTAAATGTGAATGACTGAGCTACTCTGAGTTATGTGAATATTCAAATCTACTACAAAGGACCTATGAAGGAAGATGCTATCCACCTCCAGAGAAAGAACAGATATATGGAACCATGTATTGTATGGTTTCACACGTATATCTGTATCAAATGTTGGACTTCTCTAGTGCAGGATGGAAAGGAGGGAGGGAAACAGTTTGGAACTCAAATGTAAAAAAAAAATAAAAAACAAAAACAAAAAGAGATAAATCCTTTTACCTATTTATGAGAGCTTAGTTTCAGACATGCTTGGATTTAAAACACCACATACTCTTCTGCCAATGACAAAACAAAATACCCTATTTATTCAGGGAATGGGTGTGATAAATTCTATCTCGATGGGTTCCCAAATAGCAGGAGGCTATTGGGGTCAGATTTGGGAAGATTCCCACATGCAGAGGCTAAGCACCAAGGCACACAGCACAATCATAAACAGGCCCATAAGGACTCACTTTCCATTCTCCTGCCAGCAGAGATGGAAGGGGCTGTGCCTTCTTTGATTGCTATACTCCAGAAGCCAAATTTAAATGCCCATGTTGTACAAACTGTGGCTTATAGGGCCTGACTTTTTGGTTTAGCTTCAGGGGTTTTAGAAAGATGGGTGATGAAAAGTCATATGTAACAGGATAAAGTGGACACCACATAGGAGCTAACTTATCTCATAATATATTTAAGGGTGGATGACAAAAGGAACCATAGGTGTGTGGGCTAGGGCATGATGTGGGAAGGAGTATAGTTTAAGGTAACAGATTTGAAGGTAGAAGGTATCATCTAGTTCTTATCCCTCTTTTTTAGAGGAAGGCAAATTAAGGTCCAGGGACACTATCCAAGGTCATATGCATCAGAAATGTGATTTGAACCCAGATTTTCTGATTCCAGAATCAGTGCTCTTTCTACCACACCAGGACACATCCATGTTGGGTTCTACTTGCTGACTGTGTGATTCACCTTGAGTGAGTTAATTTTGCTGAACCTTAAATTTATCTATTTAATGGGCAGGAAAAGAGCAACTATGTCAGTCATTGCTGAAAAAGACAAAGTGTTCAGGAAATAATCCTATTATGCTATGCCTTTCCCAAACTACATGAGGATTATTATAGTTGGTCCTGGGGTCCACAGTTTGGCAATGAGATTGATAAATTGTAGTACATTCAGAGGAGGCCAACTGAGATGGCAAATGACCTCAAGATCATGTCATATGAAGACAAGTTAAAGAGTTGGGGAGAAGGGAGGGGAATAAAGTATTTGTTAGGCAACTCCTACGTGACAAATACTGTGCTAAACGCTTTACAAATATACAGAAGTGGGTTTTTTTTTCTTAAAGAAAAGAAGTCTTGGTGGGAGGGGGGGAATTCATATGAGGAAACAAGAGTTATTTTCAAGTATCTAAAGGGCTGTTACATAGAAGAGAGATTGTTGATTGGCTCCGGGGGAAAGAACTAACACCAACGGACAGAAGACACAGAGAGAAATTTAGGCTTGTTGCAAACAAAACCAAACAAAAAACAACGAGAGCTGTCCAAAAGTGGAATGGGCATCTTTGAGAGGCTTTAGGGACTCTCTCACTGGAAGTCTTCAAAAAAAACCCAAAACTGGATGGACTTGCCAAATATGTGGTAGAGCGGATTTTTGTTCAGGCGTGGATTACAGTGGGCCAGTAGTGTCAAACTAAAATAGGATCCACATGGGCTGCATGTTGACTTAGAAATCTATAAATTAACATTATCTGTGTTTTATTTTTCTTTATTTCATTTGTTTATTTAATTAAACATTTCCCAGCTATGTTTTCATCTGGTTCAAGGTAACCTCAGGAATTGTGTCCCTAGAGGCCACAAGCTGGTGACCCCATTGGATTAGATGATGCTTGATGCCTCCTCCTTCTTCAAAATTCTGTGATTCTCTCAAGGAGCTAGCTTTGGAGTAATTGGAGAGTGTTAGCTACAGGGAGCCAATGGCGATTATGTAGAAGGGTGACATGGAAAATTGCTATGGCAGTTAAATGGAGGATAGACAAGAGCAGAGAAAGACTGAGGAAAGGAAAACCAATTTTTAGTCTAGGTGTGAAATGACGAGGACTTGCATCAAGGTGGCAACTGTGTGAGTGGCAAAAAGGGGATATATACAAGAAATTACATAAATATGAAAATGAAAAGACTTGACAACAGACTGGATATGCGAATGCATTATGATAGGGGAATCAAAGATGATATTAAGATTTCAAGCCTGGGTGTCTAAAATTGTTGTAACTAGTAATAGTTGTAGGTAGAAGGGAAGTAAAAGGAGAGAGTTTGACTAGTAATAGTGGTAAGCAGTAGAGGAGTTCTATAAAAGGAGATAGTTTGGAGGAAAAACAATGAATAGATTTTAAATGTGTTCCATTTAGATGTTTATAGACTAGCTGCAGTTCAAGATATCTAAAACACAGTTGATGATATGAGATTGGAGCTCAGTAAAAAGGTTACAGCTATGGGGCAGAGCCAAGATGGCAGAGTGAAAGCAGCGATTTGCTTGAGGTTTTCCCCAAACTCCTCCAAATACCTGTAAAAAATGGCTCTAAACAAATTCTAAAGCAGCAGAACCCACAAAAAGACAGAGTGAAACAAATTTCCAGCCCAAGACAACCTGGATGGTGGATCTGAAAGGTATATTGCTCCAGGCAGTAAGAGGAGCACAGTTTAACATGGGTACACAGGCTGCAGCAAACCTGGAGCAGGCCTCAGAGGACTGAATCACAAGCAGCTGTGGTGGTTTCCTGACCTCTCAACCCACAAATGCCAAAGGCAACTTAGATGGTCGGTGGGAAAAGTCTGTTTCTGCGGTGAAAGAAAGAAGGACAGTGGTTTCAGCTCTAGTTCCTGAGCTTGGCCCTGGGGTGGCCACTACCTCCTGAGCTTCTGGCCCACAGACTGAGGGGAAATTGAGTGGCTCATCAGAGGGGGATTGCAGGGATCTCTCTGCTGGTGCAGGATTCTCTTGCTTTGCCCGTGCTTGAATCTAGGTCACAATTATGGGTGGCAATCATGGGGCAAGGAGGAGCGCTGGCATGGTGGAGCTTGTTGTGGAGATGAAGAGAGAATCCTCCTCACAGTTCCAAGACAGAAAAGAGTACTTGTGGTCACTCATAGACCAGATTACAGGAAAGGAAAGGAGTAAACACCTCGCCCTTGATCATACCCCCTTGGAAGAACTGAAAATTTACAGGTCTCTAGAAGCATCTCTGAAAACAGCTGCACAAAACCCCCCAAAGCTTGGGACAGTACATTCTCCACATTGGAAGCAGACCTCTACCTTAACAAAGAGTTTACCTCAAGTAATTGTCTGGGAACATGACCAAACCTCACAAAAAGAGTCAGACCATAGAATCTTATTTTGGTAACAAAGAAGATGAAATATACAACCAAAAGAAGACAACAAAGTAAAAGCTCCTATATCCAAAGCCTCCAAGTCCCAGGTGTTGGAAGAGCTCAAAAAGGAGTTTGAGAAGCAAGTAAGAGAAGTAGAGGAAAAACTGAGAAAAGAAATGAAAGTGATGCAAGAAAATAATGAAAAACAAGTCAACAACTTGCTAAAGGAGACCCCCCAAAATACCGAAGAAAATAACACCTTAAAAAATAGCCTAACCCAAATGGCAAAAGAGGTCCAAAAAGCCAATGAAGAGAAGTATGCCCTAAAAAGCAAAATTGGCCAAATGGAAAAGAATGTCCAAAAGCTCACTGAAGAAAATACTTCCTTAAAAATTAGAATGGAGAAATTAGAAGCTAGTGACTTCATGAGAAATCAAGACACTGTAAAACAAATCCAAAAGAATGAAAAATTAGAAAACAATGTGAAATATCTCATTGGAAAAACAACTGACCTGGAAAATAGTCCAGGAGAGAGAATTTAAAAATTATTGGACTATCTGAAAGCCATGATCAAAAAAAAGACCTATATCTTTCAAGAAATTATCAAGGAAAACTACCCTGATATTTTAGAACCAGAGGGCGAAATAGAAATTGAAAGAATCCACCAATCCTCCTGAAAGAGATCCCCAAAGGAAAACTCCTAGGAATATTGTAGCCAAATTCCAGAGTTCCCAGGTCAAGGAGAAAATATTACAAGCTGCCAGAAAGAAACAATTCAAGTACTGTGGAAACACAATCAGGATAACACAAGATTTAGCAGCTTCTACATTAAAGGACCGCAGGGCATGGAATATAATATTCCAGAGGGCAAAGGAGATAGGATTACAACCAAGAATCACCTACCCAGCAAAACTGAGTATAATCCTTCAGGGGAAAAAATGGTCATTTAGTGAAATAGAGGACTTTCAAGCATTCTTGATGAAAAGACCAGAGCTGAATAGAAAATTTGACTTTCAAATACAAGACTCAAGTGGAACATGAAGAGGTAAACAGGAAAGAGAAATCATAAGAGACTTATTAAGTTGAACTGTTTACATTCCTGCATGGAAAGATGATATTTGTAACTCATGAGACCTTTGTCAGTATTAGTAGTTGGAGGAAAAAATGTATTTATAGATAGATAGATGATAGATAGATAGATAGAGGGCACAGGGTGAGTTGAAGATAAGGGGTCATATCTGGAGAATAAAATTAAGGGATGAGAGAGGATTATACTGGAGAAGAGAAAGGGAGATGTAGAATGGGGTAAATTATCTCACAAAAAAACAGAAAAGTCTCTTACAGTGGAGGGGAAACGGGGTAAGGTGAGAGGGAATGAGTGAATCTTATTCTCATCAGATTTGGCTTAAGAGGGAATAACATACACATTCAATTGGGTATGGAAATCTGTCTTACCCTACAGGAAAATAGGGGGGAAGGGGAAAGAGAGCAGGGGATGATAGAGAGGAGGGCAGATTGGGAAAGGGTAATCAGAAGCAAATACTTCTGAGGAGGGACAGGGTCAAAAGAAAGAAAAGAATAAATTGAGGGAGGAATAGGATTAAGGGAAATAGAGTTACTTTTTCACAATATGACTATTATGTTTTGCATAACTGCACAAGTATAACCTGTATCGAGTTGCTTGCCTTTTCCATGATGGTGAGGCAGGGAGAAAATTTGGAACCCCAAATTTTAAAAACAGATATTAAAAAAAAATGTTTTTGCATGCAACTGGGAAATAATATAGGAAAGGGTACAGAATCTATCCTGCCCTACAGGAAAATAGAAGGGAAGGGATAAGAAAAGGGGGAGAGAGACAGAAGGAGGCAGACTAGGGGAAGGGTATTCAGAATGCATGCCATCTTGGGGTGGAGGGAAGGGCGAGAGGGATGAAAATTTGGAACTCAAAATCTTGTGGAAGCGAATGTTGAAAACTAAAAATAAATAAATTTTAAAAAAGAAAGGTTACAGCTGAGCATATTTGTACATAAAATATGTGCATATACATGTATATATATATATATCTGTGTATATATCTACATACATTTGTATATGCTAGCATAAACATATGCATATGCACATATATCTGCATCACTCATATCTGGGAATTGTCTGCATAGAAATCTTAATTAAATCATGGCAGCTGGTGGGATCAGCAAGCAAGATAGTACAAATGGAGAGAAAAGAAGATTCAGAAGAGACTTTTTTTGTTCTTGTAATTTTTATTTTATATATTCTTTTAAAAAATATTTATTTGAGTCAGCTAGGTGGCGCAGTGCATAGAGCTCTGGTCTTGGAGTCAGGAGGACCTGAGTTCAAATTTGACGTCAGACACTTGACACTTACTAGCTGTGTTACCTGGGAGGTCATTTAACCCCAACTGCCTCACCAAAAAAAAAAAAAGAGACATAAATAAAATAAAACTGAAAGGATGGAAAAAATTTAAAGAAATGTATTTATTTTTAGTTTCCAACATTCACTTTTATAATATTTTGAGTGTAAAAATTTTTCTCCCTCTCTCCCTTATCCCCTCCCCAAGCAGCATGCAATCTGATGTAGACTATACATGTACAATCATATAAACATGTTGGCTATACCTGTACAACTATATTAAACATATTTCCACACTAGCCATGTTGTGAAAGAAGAATCAGAAAAAAAGGAAAAGAAAACATAAGAAAGAAAAAAAGAAAAAGAGAAAGTTGAGAAAATAGTATGCTTCAATATACATCAGACTTCATAGTTCTTTCTCTGGATGTGGATAGAATTTTCCATCATGAGTCTTTTGGAATTGTCTTAGATCATTGCATTGCTCAGAAGAGCTAAGTCTGTCAAAGTCGTTCATCACACAACGTTGCTGTTACTGTGTACAATTTTCTCCTGGTTGTGCTCATTTCACTCAGCATCAGTTCGTGTAAGTCTTCCCACATTTTACTGAAATCTGCCTGTTCATCATTTCTACAGAACAATAGTATTCCATTACATTTATATACCACATCTTGTTCAGCCATTCCCCAGCTGATGGGCATCCCTTCAATTTTCCAATTCTTTGCCACCACAAAAAGAGCTGCTATAAATATGTTGGTACATGTGTGTCCTTTTCCCTTTTTTATGATCTCTCTGGGATACAGACCTAGTAGTGGTATTGCTTGGTCAAAGGGTATGCATACGCTCTTTGGGCATAGTTCTAAATTGTTCTCCAGAACTGTTGGAATAGTTCACAACTGCACCAACAATGCATTAATGTTCCAATTCTCCCACAACTTCTCCAGCATTTATCCTTTTCCTGTTTTGTCATGTTAACCAATCTGAAAGGTGTGATGTGGTACCTCAGAGTTGTTTAATTTCCATTTCTCTAATCAATAGTCATCTAAATAATTTCTTCATCCAAAAACTGCCTCAGAACAGAGACTCTTAAGGTAAAAGCTACAATTTTGGGGCACTGATTGAATAAAGAAGATTAAGATAAGAGTTATAAATATCTAGGAAAGATAGAGTATCCAGTTGAAGAGTGTGATTAACAGTAGTAAAGGTTGCAGAAAGATCACAAAATGTAAGGAATGAGTAGAGACCATTAGATTTGGCCAATTAAGAGAACATAGACTTTGGAGAGAGAAGTTTCAAAAGAATGAGGAAACTCAAAGTCAGATTACAGAAGGTTTAAATGAGACTAAGAAAAGAGAAAATGGAAACAGTATGTGAATATGGCTTTCTCAAGACGTTTAGTTAAGAAGGGGAAGAGAGATACAGAATGGAAGCTAGTAGGGAGATATAATAGATTTCCAAATAATTTCCATTTAAAAACTGTCTGAAATGTCCAGATGATTGAGAAAAAGAGGATGATCAGCGCTTCATGTCTCCATTGCCCTAAGATGATGAACTCAGGGGCACCCTTTTAAAAGAACATCAAATAAATTACCAAGTTAACAATATTCGTAAGAAAAAAGATTCCAAAGGAATAAAAAATTAGATTCTTCGATTTCAGCGTCTATTAATACCTCGGGAATAGACCTGGAAGGGAATTAACTTATTCAGATAATTCTACAGAATAAAGAAAGAAGAATCATATAACTACTTGATATCAATATGTATCAGATGGCCTCGACATGGTATCTAGAAGATAACAGAGAAAGTAGGTGTATATCATAAAAACCAACTGCTTTTCCAAATTAACTTTCAGGCACAATTTTTACTCAGGATTGAGCTGAGAGAGCATGATTGTGCATACCTATAGCCTCATCACTATTCAGTATTTGTGATCCATTTGGTATCTTTCCCAATACATACATGCAGGAAAATATTTTTGAGCCGTGAAAAAATCTGATAGAACATACATACACGATTCATTTTGCAAAACTAAAGGTAGAGAAAAAGAAATGAGAATGATTCTTCCCAAATCACTACATTGATCAAGAAATATTTATTAAGTACTCCTTAAGTGCCAGTTGCTATATATCACCTCTCGAGAACACCAACACAAAAATGAGACGGAACCTGCCTAGATGGCGATTACATTCTATCATAATACCTCTGTGGCAAATTGTCACTATAGGTTTTGGAAGAACAAAAGTAAGAGGAGATTAAGAAAAAAGGTGTAACATTGAATGACATTCATTTATTCACAGTGGGGGAGTGGGTCTGAACTCCCCCCCCAAATAAACAACCTTAAAAGAAAACAAAACACAGCAGTAATAGAACAAAAATACATTGCTGCCCTCCACAAAGGACAACTTTAGGAGTTGTATCATTGCATAATAAGGAGAATCAAATTCTAGTAGTGGACTATTAAAACAACTCATCTATATCATTAATTCTTTTTTAAAAATCATTTTCCCTTCTTTTTCTTCTTTCCCTTTATCTGGCAGTCCCTGTGTCTCTGTGATTTTTGTCTCTGTCTCAGTCTATTACTGTCTGTCTTTGTCTATGTTTTTATTTCTGTCTCTTTCACTGTCTCTGTTTCACTCTTCTCCTCTCCACAACCTTCTGCCTTTTTCAAGCACTTCTACATTGTTATCAGGCACCATGGTGCAATCCTCCCTGACTTAACTTTAGGAAGACAGGTGTTCAAGGTTGGTCTCAGACAATTCCTAGGTCTGTATCCCTGGGAAATTAAATGATTTTTTGATTAAATGAGTTTGTGTGTACATACACACACACATGCACACACACACACATATATACACATATACGCATGCTGCATATATGTATATACACACACACACACAGAAAGAAGGTAGAGGGGAGTATAAAAATGAAGGCAGATTCAGGCAGGGACTGGTCATAAAGAAAACAAATCCTAAGGCTGGAGGGAAGAGAAGATTAAAAGGAAAAGAAAGAAAGAAAGAAAGAAAGAAAGAAAGAAAGAAAGAAAGAAAGAAAGAGAAAGAAAGAAAGAAAGAAAGAAAGAAAGAAGAAAGAAGAAAGAAAGAAAGAAAGAAAGAAAAGAAGAAGAAAGAAAGAAAGAAGGAAGGAAGGAAGAAAGAAAGAAAGAAAGAGGAAGGAAGGAAGGAAGGAAGGAAGGAAGGAAGGAAGGAAGGAAGGAAGGAAGGAAGGAAGGAAGAAAGAAAGAGGAAGGAAGGAAAGAAGGAAGAAGGAAGGAAGGAAAGAAGGAAGAAGGAAGGAAGGCAGGCAAGAAAGCAGGAAGAAGGAAGTAAGGAAGAAAAAAAGAAAAATCAGTAAGTGGGGAACATAGAAAAGAAGAGAATTTGTTTATATTTATAAGAGAATAAGATAAAGGAAAAAAAATTACTATCATAACAGAGAATATAAAAGGTATGCACTCACCCATAAAAAGGAAGTGATTAGAATGGTCTAGAAAGCAAAATCCAACGATATGTTGTTTATAAGAAATATATTTGAAATACACAAACTCCCACAGTGTTGAAGGGGTAGGAGCAACTTTTTTTTGACTCAGCTGAACATAAAAATCAGAAACAACAACTGTGATTTTGGATAAGTCAACAGTAAAAAAAAAAAGTTTACCTTTTGGAGTTTACCTTTTTTATCTTTTAATAAAGAGAGAACCTATATTTTACTAAAAGGTAACATAGACAAATAATTTATTTTAATATTTCAAATGGATGTACTGAACAACATAGTTTTAAATTATATTTACTTATGGGGCAGGAGGGAGGCTACTAAATTAATTGCAAGGAGAAAGAGTAAAGCTGTAATGTTGGGCAACTTTAACTCACACATTGTTGTTGTTGTGTCATTTCAGTTGTGTTCAACTCTTTATGACACCATTTTGGTGTTTTCTTGGCAAAGATATAGGAGTGGTTTAGCCTTTCCTTCTCCAGCTCATTTAACCGATGAGGAACCGAGGCCAATAGGGTTAAGCGAGTTGCCCAGGGTCACACAGCTAGTCAGTGTCTAAGTCTGGATTTAAACTCAGGAAAATAGGGCTTTCTGATTCCAAAGCTCTATCAATTGCACCATCTAGCTGCCTAGATTTACACATTAGCCCTTGCTAAATCTAACAACAACAGAAAGATATTACAGACCTGAATAGAATTTTAGGGAAAAAAAACTAGATATGATAGACCTCTTGTAATTATTGAATGGAAAGAGAAAACCCAATTTCAGAAGAAGAAATTGAACAAGCTCCATATTAACTTCCAAAGAAATTGTGCCATTCAAAGCTCAGGAAATACACACACACACACACACACACACACACACACACACACACACACACACACACACATGAACTCCAGGACCATACAGATTCAGAAATTAATTCTACTGAACATCTGAAAACAACACATCTATTTTTTAAAATATCGCAAAAGAAGGTGTGTAATCAAATTCCTTCTATGACACAGATGTCATCTTGGCACAAACCAGAGACAGTCATACAGAAAAAAAAAAAGAAAAAGAAAACTACAGACCAGTATCTCTAAAGAACACTCATACAAAAATTTTCAATAAAATATTAACAAAGAAGCTTTAAAAAAATCCCAGAACATATGACTACGTTGGATTTATATCAGGTATTCAGGGTTTCTAGGAAAATAATTTGAGAATATAAGCAAAAGTAAAGAAGAAATACAATGATCACTTATTACAAATGAGGGGATAAAGTACTTAAAAAACCCTAGAGAGTCAGCAAAAAATTGACTGAAAGAATAATTTCAGCAAATTTGTAAAATATAGCATAAATACATATAAATCATCACCATTTCTACATCGGATCAATAAAACCCAACAGGAAGAAATAGAAACAGAAGTTCTATTTGAAATTAAATTTGAGGCAGTCTACCCATTACGCACAAGAACAATTGAAATAAAACAAAAAAACCCAACTAATAGTAATAAGAGAGTCCTAAATAACTGCAAAAATGTTAATTGTACAGGGGGAGAATGGTCAATAACAATATTATCTAAATTAATTTACTTGTGCAATGTCATTTCAATCAAACTAACATAGGATTACTTAGCAGATCTCGAAAAAAATAATGAAATTCATAAAGAGGCAAAAAAAAGGTCAAAAACCAGAAGGGAAATAACAAAAAAAGTGGGGAAAAGGGAGCTTAACAGTACCAAATATCAAATTATACTACAAAGCAGTAATACTCAAAATAATTGAGTACTAGTTTAAAAAAAAAGACTGATCAGTGGAATAAATTAGCTATACAACATATGGAAGGAAATTTATCTAGTTGCTCTGATAACAATAAAATCTTCAGCTACCAGGTTAAGGAATCACTATTTGATAAAAACCTGCTGAGAAAAAGAGACAAGAACTGAAAAAATTAAATTTAGAACAACACCTCATATCTTAAGCCAAGACAAATGTCCCAGATATAATAAAGCAAATTACAGAAATATAGGGGAGGAGGGAAATACCTATCAGATCAATGGATAGAAGAGAAATTTATGACCAAACATAGGATAGAGAGTATCATGGAAAATAAAAGAGATATTTTTAACTGTATAAAATGAAACAAACTTTTAAAAATTAAGATTAAAGGAAAATAGGTGGAAAAATCTTTGCAGCACATATTTTAATAATGATCTAACTTCCACTATATAAAAACTATATATGATTCAAAGCTATATATGACTCAAGTGTGTAAGAATATGAGTCATTCTTTAATTGATGGTCTAAGAACATGAACATTTTCAAGAGAAGAAATCTTATCTGTCTATAGCCAAACGGGGGAAAAAACACAAAGAAATTAATGTGTGTGTGTGTGTGTGTGTGTGTGTGTGTGTGTGTGTATGCATGCAAAATTCTATACCCTAAATCCATCACCTTTCTTTCAGAATGTAGAAAAGTATATTTTATCATTAGTCCTCTGGAATCTTAGATGATCACTTTATTAATCATAGTTCTTTTAGCTTTGAAAGTTGTTGAACTCCTGGTTCTATTCATTTCATTATTCTTCAGTGTATTAAAGTTTTCAAAGATTGTCTTTTTTTCTGTTAATAGTGATTTCATAGTACAATTTTATTCTGGTTCTGATTACTTCATGCTGCATCAGTTCAGATAAGCTTTTCCATGTCTCTTTGAAATAACCTATTTCTTCTCATCTATTTATTAATTTATTACAACATATTCACATTCAATGACATTCATGTATCACAATTTATTCAGCTTTTCCTCAAATGATTGGCATCTCTTTAGTTCCCAGGAGCAGCTATACATATTTCTGTACTTACAGAATCTCACTTTGTATCCTAAATCCATCACTTTTATGTCATACACATACACACATACATATACATAAACATTAGATTCCTATATATGTGATATATGTATAGATAGATCTATATATACACATACACTCAGAGGTAGGTAGATATATAGTTTATTTTGCTTGATTATTTATATTTTACAAGTAATTTTTCAATAAGGCATGGGGATGAGAGGGAGATTTTAAATTGTAAAAATAAAGAAAACTTTTAAAATATAGAGGTTTAGGAGATTTGACAATATGTAAGTATATAAAAAATGCACATGAAGAGTGAATAAAAATAAAGGTAAGGTGGTTAAAGACTAGGTAATTTAAAAGGAAAGGAATTAGTGGCTGAAGTCATTAGGAATGGCTTCACATAGAGGGTGGTGCTTGAGTTGCGTCTTGAAAGAAAACAGGGACTCCATAGGGAAGACAAAGGAGGGAGTAGAGTAAAACTAGGCATGGGGGATAGCCAGTGAAAGGGCATGGAGTTTGACTAGAGTGTGTGTGTCTACATCTCTCTGTGTGAGATAGAGACAGAGGTGGGGGGAGTGGAGAAAGAGAGAGGAGAGGGGAGAGAAAAAAAAAGAGAGGGGAGAGGGGAGGGAAGAGAGAGAGAGAGAGAGAGAGAGAGAGAGAGAGAGAGAGAGAGAGAGAGAGAGAGTGTGTGTGTTAGATTAGCTGTTCAGAGTGCAGAAGGGCAGGTGATGTCCAATGAACCAGATTTATCTGATTAATATCGACGTTGTTCTCCCTCGGGCTCCCTACTTTCCTTTCAGCACTTCTTTCTACCTCTTCACGTTCCTCACTTATATAAAACAGCTCTCTTCTTCTTTTAGTCCAAGTGGATAATTTGGGCACACAATCAGACTACAGACACCTACTTGCTATTGTAATATAAAAATATAACATGATCACAGTTGCCATGGTGCCATGTTGAAAAAAATTCAGAGGCTTATAGACTCATTTAAGAACAAATGGGTTGGCATAAGGATAGGACATGTAAATGACCTACTGTTTTTATTCAGAGAACGATATGATAGGTGGGGGGGTGGCGGCTGGTCAAGCAGTAAGACAAAAACACAAATAATAGACAGGAAGTGTCCTCCTTTGATAACCGTGCTATCTCAGAAGATCTAGAAAAAGGCTTGTAGTATATTGGATGGATCCACTTCCCCATGGAGAAGTTGTGGGATGGATAAGATTTATACAGGATGGACAGGCATGAGATGGCTGCCATCTGCACTGTCAGAAAGATTATTTGTACTGATGAGATTGCAGACCCATCTAAGTGTCAATGTTTTATACAGTATTGCATTCTCATTTTGGATTTTTCTTTTTTACGCATATGGGCACTGCAGTGTCTGGCATCCACTTTTTCTATCTAGCCTCTAGCACCTCTGCACCTGGAATGCTTTCCCAGTGAGTACAAAATTATTTTCAAGCAGATTTAAAAGATGTATTAGAGAGGAGTATGTCTACTCCATAGTAAGAGTAGGTCACATTCCAAAGTTAGAAGTCAAAATGATTCTTCTCTGTGGTCTCCTTGTGATAAAATTCTTTTGTTGTTTTTAGAAACAATGCACTGCATTATTTCTCCCTAAATGCAGGATTACGTCATTGCAGCGCTTTTTATTTTTGAACTGTTTCTCCAGCTATCCATGCACCATTAAATTGATTGACACCCAATCTTGGCACTTTATGGTATCGAGTGCCAAGCTCTTGCTATCGTTATAAATCATATTTCTCAGCCTCTTTTCCTATTGGGTTCACTTTATACACGAGGAGAAATTTCAAGTGGAATATTTATTTTCCTTTCCCTTTTGCATAGACATTTGAGTAGCATTCAGTCCTTTAATTCTCTAACTTCAATATATTCAATTATTCAGTGCCAGGCAGTATCTTTCTGATATTTTAAGCTTGAGATGAATAAATACCGGAACCACAGAATTCAGCGCAGAGGAACCCAACTCAGGCATCTGGTTACATTACAAGGTAGTCTCTCACCATGGAAATCACCTAGCCTCAGAGAACCTTGTTTTCAACCAATATTCACAGAATAACAAAATTATAAAATTGCTGAGTGACCTACTGTTTTCCCAACTCACACTACATAGGGACATGGAGGATTCAAGGGATAACATGGACAAGAATGATGAAGGAAGAGAAGGCCTAGATGGCTTGTAATCCATATCTCTAGAGGGTACCAAATGGAAGAGATCACATCTATGAAAGTATCTGAGAATTAAAATTCCAGTCAACAGGCATTTATTAAGTGAAAACCTGGGAATATAGGTCTAAGTAGAAGGAAAGACAACCCCTGTCCTCAAGGAGCTTAGATTCTAATAGGAGAAGACAACCTAAAAGGAATCTGAAAAGCAGGGGAGGAAGTGAAAGAAGGTATCTGGTACAGGAGTATGATGAAGAAATCCAGAGGAATGCAGCCTGGTGGGAATTGAATATGGCTGGCCTGAGTGCCTTCTTTAAACTGAAGTTCTGGAACATTCCACACCTCAGTCAGAGGGAGGGGCCCAGGGGCAGAGGGTATTGATGAGTGCGAGTTCCAGGACTGAAGTGCTCTTCAGGTTTCCAGGGCATGATGGAAAAGTCCAAAGGAGTAGAGCCTGGTGGGAAATGCCCAATCTCTCAGGTTAATAATTTGGCAAGCTCTTAACCATCCAGGAACCTTTGGAGACACTTCTTCTAGCCATAAAAGGCATCTAGATCTGAGATGGAGGTTTTCCTTTTCTCCTCTTTATGCTATTATGTTTCTCATAACTTTTTCTTGGGCTCCATTAAGACCAAGTCATATCATGGGGCCTTAACATAGACTGTCATTCACAGGAAAACAGCCGTCCTTGAACATGAAAAGCAATTTACTCAACTGTTCATACATTTTGACCTAGCCACCTCCAGGTGGGCATATAATCCAAAGGTGTAAGTAATAGGAAGAAAGGTCCCATATTTACCAAAGTGCTCCTGTCACAACTTTTGCAATAGCAAAGAAACTGGGAATGAAGTAGGTGCCCATTGATCAAGGAATAGCTGAACAAATCATAGTGCAGGATAGTGTTTAATAAATGCTTTCTCATTCATTAATAAAAATGTAATAGCTTATCATTGCACTATAAGAAAAAATGTGAGGAATGATAAGCAATATGGGAAAACATGAAATGAAACATAGTGAGTGAAGAAAGCAGATAAGGCAACAATATACTCATGATTATAATAATGTAAAAGAAGACAGCATTAATAGGCATCAGAAGTCACATTGAATTCGGTAAGCAATCATGGTTTTAAAGGATCAAAAATGAAATCTACTTTTTTTTCCTTTTGGTGGAAAGGTGGTAGACTATAGATATAGAATGTTACATATGCTGCCAGATGTGGCTGCTATATTATTTGACTACTCCAGTCCAGGAGTGGTTCTATGATAGGGGACACAGTTACTGTGAAGGGATTGTGGTGCAAGAAAAAAAAATCAATAAAATATAAGAATGTAAACATCTATTAGTCTTTTGTTCAGCTTAAAATTGCTTCCTATATCCGTACCAGGTGACCCCAGGGAGAAATTTTCTATTTTCCCATTGGTGTGTGGGATAAGCAGTTCTTTGTGCTTCTATTAAAGGTAATGAGAGGAGAATGGAGGGGGAAGCTTTAGTAGCTCACTACTCTTGGAAACTCTGACTGCAAACTGTCATTGTAAGAATTTGGGTGCACAGTGGATAGAGTACCGGCCTTGGATTCAGGAGGATCTGAGTTCAAATCATGCCTCAGATATATCACACTTAGTAGCTGTGTGACCCTGGGCAAGCCACTTAACCCCACTGCCTAGCCCCCCCCTCCAAAAAAAAAAAAGAATTTGGCCAGGCTGTCTTGTGGAGGTCATCCAACTAACTCGTTGCTCTGCTAAATCTGATTGAATATTAATCTGGGAAATGTAATTTATTAAAGTGTAGGGTGTGATCTGAGTGGTAACATAAGATTTCTTTCCAACATGCAAAAGCAACAAGAAACCAACAGAGATTTCAGAAATAACTTGCTTCTAGAAAAGAAACAGTAGGCCTATGTATGCATAGAGGGTGAACCAAGCTTGTTTTGGTGTATGAGCTGGGCCCTATGCATTCATCTCCAGAAGGTGAATAGAACTTTTCAGACATCTAGATGACTTTGGCTTATTCAAGGCATGCTGTTCCTAGTAGTTCATTGTATCCTTGTCCAAAGGAAGGTCAGGGTCTTTGTGTGAAGATGAGTAACTTTAAAATCATGTTTCAACCTAGTGCCAAGGAGAGAAAGGGACTTGCTAAAGGGAGAAGGCACTTAGCTCGCATTTTGGGTCTGCCATTAACTGGCTGTGCTACTTGGGAAGTTGGAACTTTCCTGAATTTGTCTCCTCTTAATAAATGAGGAATACATTACATAGTCTAGGCTCCATAAATAACTGACATTTGTTATGTTTAAGGTGACAGGCCACATGGTATGGTAGATAAAGAGTATATCTAGAACTGAGCAATGTAGGGGTTCAAATTCCATGTCACTGTGTTCCCCCTTGCAAGGTCCCTAGAAGTATCTCTGAAAATAGCCGCACAAAACCCCCAAAGCTTGGGATAGTGCATTCTCCACACTGGAAGCAGACCCCTACCATAGCAAAGAGTTTAAAACTCAAGTAATTGGCTGGGGTCATAAGGAAACTGTGAAAAAAAGGTCAGACCATAGAAGCTGTCTTTTGTGACAAAGAAGATCAAAACCTACAACCAGAAGAAGATGACAAAGTAAAAGCTCCTATATCCAAAGCCTCCAAGAAAAATATGAATCAGTCCCAGGCCATGGAAGAGCTCAATAAAGATTTAGAGAAGCAAGTAAGAGAAGTAGAAGAAAAACTGGGAAGAGAAATGAGAGTGATGCAAGAAAATAATGAAAAGCTAGTCAACAGCTTGCTAAAGGAGACCCCCCAAAAAATACTGAAGAAAATAACACCTTAAAAAATAGCCTAACCCAAATGGCAAAAGAGGTCCAAAAAGCCAATGAAGAGAAGAATGCCTTAAAAACCAGAATTGGCCAAATGGAAAAGGAAGTCCAAAGGCTCACTGAAGAAAATACTTTCTTAAAAATTAGAATATAGCAATTGGAAGCTAATGACTTTATGAGAAATCAAGACATTGTAAAACAAAACCAAAAGAATGAAACAATAGAAGACAATGTGAAATAGCTCATTAGAAAAACAATTGACCTGGAAAACAGATCCAGGAGAGATAATTTAAAAACTATTGGACTATCTGGAGGCCATGATCAAAAAAAGAGCCTAGACAACATCTTTCAAGAAATTATCAAGGAAAACTGCCCTGATATTCTAGAACCAGAGGACAAAATAGAAGTTGAAAGAATCCACCAATCACCTCCTGAAAGAGATCCCCAAAGGAAAAGTCCTAGGAATATTGTAGCCAAATTTCAGAGTTCCCAGGTCAAAGAGAAAATATTGCAAGCAGCCAGAAACAATTCAAGTATTGTGGAAATACAATCAAGATAACACAAGATTTAGCAGCTTCTACATTAAGGGGCTGCAGGGCTTGGAATATAATATTCTGGAGGGCAAAGAAGATAGGATTATAGCCAAGAATCACCTACACAGAAAAACAGTATAATCCTTCAGGGGAAAAAACTGATATTCAATGAAATAGAGGACTTTCAAGAATTCTTGATGAAAAGACCTGAATAGAAAATTTGCCTTTCAAATACAAGACTCAAGAGAAGCATGAAGAGACAAACAGGAAAGAGAAATCATAAGGGCCTCATTAAGGTTGAACATTCCTACATGGAAAGATGATATTTGTTAAATCATGAGACCTTTGTTAGTATTAGGATAGTTGGAGGGAAAAAATTATACGTATAGATAGATTGATAGATAGAGTGCACAGGGTGAGTTGAAGATGAATGGGTGATATCTGGAGAATAAAATTAAGGGGTGAGAGAAAAATTATACGGGGAGAAGGAGAAAGGGGGATGTAGAATGGGGTAAATTTCTTAAACAGAAAAAGACTTTTACAGTGAAGGGGTGGGGAAGGTGAGAGGAATGAGTGAATCTTGTTCTCATCAGATTTGGCTTAAGCAGGGAATACCACACATACTCAATTGGGTATGGAAAGTTATCTTACCCTACAGGAAAATAGGGGGGAAGAGGACAAAAGAGCAGGGAGAGAGGGGATGATAGATGGGAGGACATATTTGGGGAGGGGATAATTGGAAGCAAACACTTCTGAGGAGGGACAGGGTCAAAAGTGAGAATAGAATAAACAGCAGGGGGCAGGATAGGATGAAGGGAAATATAGTTAGTTTTCCACAGGATGACTATTATGGAGGTGTTTTGCATGACTACACAAGTATAACCTGTATCGAGTTGCTTGCCTTCTCAATGAGGGTGGGTAGGGGTGGAGGAAGGGAGAAAATTTAGAACCCAAAGTTTCAAAAACAAATGTTAAAAATTATTTTCAAATGCAACTGGAAAATAAGATGTACAGGCAATGGGGTATAGAAATCTACACTGCCCTACAGGAAAATAGAAGGGGAAAAAGTGGGGTAGAGATAGAAGAGAGGGCAGATTAGGGGAAAGGGTATTCAGAATGCACCCAGTCTTGGGGTTGTGGGAGGGATGAGATGGGGAGAAAATTTAGAACTCAAAATCTTGTGGATGTGAATGTTGAAAACTAAAAATTAATTAATTAATTAATGAAAAATAATTTTAAAAAGACAGTGGGTGAGCTGAAATGATGCTATACAGGAAGTATATGGAAATTGTTTGGTTGTGCAGACACAGTCAGACCCTGTGGGACTCACAGGAAACAGGAAGGTAGTTTGGGGTTGCCATTCCAATGTGGGGCCAGAGGTCTGGTGGAAAAAGTTCCAACCAAGTCTCTGAGAGGTAATTGATTAGATGAGGGCAGGAAAGTCCCTCTGTCTCCTCATACCACTCCACTCTTTTGACTAAAAGATAATCTTGTAAATTTTTGAAAGGTTGGAAGATTTTGGACTTCCTATGTGGATTCTAGCACCATCCCTCAGACAGCGGATGATAGCAGCATCTTCATCAGGAGCTAAGGACAAACTGGAAGTGCTAGGAAAAGGCTAGCAGAAATCTACAAGAAGCCCAGGAGAAAATTATGCCATACATATGGGCAACTTTATGAAAAACTCATAAAGAAGAGAAAAGAACTTTCCGGCAGAACGGAGTTGTGAGTTACGTCTTTACTAAGCTTGATTCCACTTTGCAGTGGACACTATACGTACATGTGGGAGAGCATATTCCATTTGATGAGGATGTACTATACCAACTTTTTTTTTTTACCATATACTTTAGTATGTACTCATTCCTAAAAGCTAATTAAGTATGGTTGGCTAACTGATATCAAATGATGATCAGCGGGGATAACACTTTGGGGATCACAGACACAGTATCTCAATCTTGCAGTGTCTAATTTTTACTCTTATAACGCCAAGATAAGAGGTAACCAACTACCTTCTGGGGAACCAAGCTTCTAGTATGAGTTGTGGAGAGAGGGAGGGTTAAGTCTTACACATGTGTGAATATATATTCACACATGTGATATCTATATCTATATCTATATCTATCTATATGTATATAAACATACATACATACATGTATTGTGACAAGGATGAAGTTACCAAAAGATGTAGCAATTAGTTGAAAGAACACTTGGAGGTCAGAACTAGAAATACTGGTACAAAAATTCCAGATACAAGTTAGGAATCAAAGGTCGAAGCCTGGTCAGACTCAAAGAAACACACCACAAAGCTCACAATACCAGAACAGTCTAGGGGACCAGTTGTGAACCACAAACATCAGGATGGTATAAGCCACTGATTTCTCCACTTGGATGTGGTCAAACTAAATAACAGCTATGGATGACTTGATGGTTTGGGCTTGTCCTCCCAAGACAGAAAATATCTGACTTTCCCTATCTAGTTGACTTCCAGGGGATAGTTTAAATACTATCAGAGGAGAATGAAGAAAAGAAAGACAGTATGATATAGTGGATAAAACTGACTGAGCAAATTGACCCTTAATAAATATGTGTCAATTGAAAGATGGATGTAGCACCGGACTTGGAATCAGGAAGACTTGGGTTTGATTATGCCTCATACTCTTTTTAGCTGGTGACCCTGAGCAAATCGCTTAACTGCTTGGAGACTCAGTTTTTTCATCTGTAAAATAACAAAATGACCTCTAAGATCCCTTATTAGTCTAAATCTATGGACCTATGAAAATCAGCAAGCCAGTAAAATGAGGACATTATATATGTTTCCTGGGAAAAGTGGGAAATTCTAATGACTTTTATCACTGGATAATGTTGAGAATTTGTGTACCAGGCATGGGCATAGTTCCCAATGGAATATCTCCTGCAGCCTTTGAAAACCCATTAATGGGTGCATTGACTCCTCAAGATATAAGGCAAGGGTATTTTTTGGAAATAAACTTTTTTGTACAATTACATCTAAGATCCTTGAAATTAAAATTTCATGACAATATGGGTCCAGGCAAATGCAAAAGCTTATATGATCAAAGATTTGGAGCTGGAAGGGACATTTAGAGACATCTAGGTCAATACATCATTGTATAGACAATGATGCCTATACATGAGGCCCAAGGAGGGTAGGTGACATGCCCTAGATCACATATACAGTAAGTGAAATATACCAGATTCAAACTTGATCCTGCAATTTAAAATCCAACAATTTTCTTTTCATTGTACCCAGAAACTGTCTAGAATAATTGATGCTCTGAAAGATTTATCCACCATTAACTTAGATCAAGTTGGATGAGGTTAAAAGTTTTGTTATGAAACTAAGAGAAAGGGAAAAACAAAAGAATAAAAGCTTTTTTTTTTCTTTTCTTTATATCCCCTGTGCTTAGCACAGTTCCTGGCACATAGCAGGTACTTAATGAGTGTTTGTTTATTTAAGGAGACCTGTCAAAGACCCAAGAGGTTCAAGTTTTCATTAGTATGGAGATCTGAATATTCTGGGCAAAAGATCCCTATTATTATCCTTGTTAGAATATATGCTCTTGAGGTTAGGAACTATATTTCCAATACCTAGTACAGTGCCTGGCAGGCATATGCTAAGACCTGTTGTTAAGTTGATTAATTGTTAATTAATTGGTTGGTTGATTAATTTACTAGATTATAGTAAATACAGGGGCCTGTAGGTGGCACAGTGGAGAGAGTGCTGGGCTTAGAATAGGGATGACTCATATTTCTGAGTTCAAATCTGGCCTTAGGCACTTACTAGCTGTATGACCCTGGACAAGTCACTTAACCTTGTTTGCCTCAGTTTCCTCATCTGTAAAATGAGCTGGAGAAGGAAATGGCAAAGCATTCTAATATCTTTGCCAAGAAAATCGCAAATGGGACCATGTGGAGTTAGGCATGACCAAAATTATGAAATAATAAATAAATACAGAGTGTCAGGAGAAAAAATGGATAAATGATGGTATTAAAACTCAATAAAGAAGTTCTTAGGACAGATGCTGCTTAGATTTCATTTTACGTCACTCCTGAATTCTCCTGGACTTTGCAAGGAGGAGCTCATGAGTTATGCTTAAAAGAGAGTGTAATGACTATATAGTAGAGACCCAAAGTCGCCAGATAAAATTCCATTGAGTCCTACAATGACAAAGCCATAGTTGTCAGATTAGGTTCCCTGCCTACGGCCCATGATGAAAGAGTGTCTCTATCCCTCCCAAAGGAAAGCCATCTCGGAATCTCGGAAATGCATTCTGTCAGCATGAACTTCTGAGTTGTGCCTTTGATGGAGTGATAATATTTGCTGTCATTACAGCTGTTGGATACATCAGAAGACCACAGCATTGTGACAGGCAGGCAATGATGTTCCAGTAGATCGAGTCTATCACCTCTATGGAGAGGGTACTTTGAGGCACCCCAAATATGAGAATTAATATCAACTGACTTTAAACCACATATTGTAAATATTTGTCAAATTCAATTTTAAAATACATACACATAATATTTACATTCAATTACTTGTGAAATGAGTATCTGTAAACTGAATTCTTTCCCTTTTGATTTAACACTAAAACTATTTGAGAGTAGGCCAAAGTGGGGCCTGTGACACCATGTACATAGGAATTCTCAATGAGGAGATTCTCTCTTCCAATGCAGATTAGCACCTGCTCTGCAACTTTTACTTTGAGAGAGGTATTTCTAGCACTGATTTGGTGACTTGTCCAGACTGACACAACTGGTATGTTTCAGAGGCAGAGTGTGAACCCAGGTCTTCCTCACTTCAGGGCTTTCTACTCTGCTCAATATTGCTGTCCTGCATCTACTACTGTGTGATTACAAGCATCCCTACTACTATTGCTATTACTAGTAAGCATTTACAAAGCCCTTTAGGGTTTGCAAAGCACTTTATAAATATTATCACATTTGATCTTCACCACAACATGGGGAGGAAGGTATTATTACTATCTCCATTTTACAGAGGAGGAAACTGAGGCTGGGTGAGAGGTGGCTTTCCTAGGGTCACACAACAAGTGAGTGTCTGAGTCAGGGTTTGAACTTAGGTCTAGAGTTCTCTAGTGACTCTAGTGTTCTATCCAATGAGCCACCTAGATGCCTCCTACTTCTATTCCTTTTTTTTTTTTCAGAGGCAATTGGGGTTAAGTGACTTGACCAGGGCCACACAGCTAGTAAGCACCTAAGGCCAGATTTGAACTCAGGTCCTCCCAACTCTAGGGCCTTTACTCTATCCACTAGGCTATGTAGATACCTCTTACCCCTACTCCTCCTTTTCTCCTCTTATTTATTTCCATAATGCTTTAAGATTTGCAAAGTGCTTTCCATACATCTAAAGCTTTTTAACATTACATATTTCAGGCTGGAAGAGATTTTCAAGATTATTTAGTCTGACACACAAAAAGAGAATAAAATTTCAAGCAGTTAACCAGAGAGGTCATGGAGGTTAGTAAATAGGTGGCTAAATTCAGATTCAAAATGAGATCATCTGACTCCAGACCCAGCATTCTTTCTACTGCGCCACACTGCCCCTCTGATTCTGATGGATCTTCAGTGGGAGGTAGGTTCCAGACCTTGAACATTAGCTTGCTTCCTTCCTTCCTTCCTTTCCTCTCTCTCTCTCTCTCTCTCTCTCTCTCTCTCTCTCTCTCTTCTCTTTCTTTCTTGGGTTAGGCAATGGGGTTAAGTGATTTGTCCAAGGTCATACAGCTAGTAAGTGTTACGTGTCTGAGGCTGGATTTGAACTCAGGTCCTCCTGAATCCAGTGCTGGTGCTTTATCTACTGCGCCACCTAGTTGCCCCTCCCCAATTCTTTCTCAAGTAATTGATTATCATAAAATGGCCTTTGTTGAGTGATTCAATAAGCATGTTACCCTCTGGGTAAGGTAACAGGACATAATACTCTGTCTGTTATTTTAAATGGGATGGGGTAATTTGATGGAATCAATTTCCAGCTATTCTTACAACACCAAGAAGCATCAGTGCTGTGAGAGGAAGTAGATGTCACTTCTTGATGGGGAACACTGAAGAGAAGGAAGATTTGAACTAGATCTTGAGGCCTGGGTAGGAATTGAAAATGGAGAGCTGAGGGTGTGGGTGGCGGTGGTGGGGTAATCTAGGTGCAAGAAACAAGAACAAAGGCACAGAAATTTGAATTTAGAAAACTAGAAGTTTGGGAAATTTTAGAAAATACCCCTTACATGCTTATCCAGACTGTAGGGGTATGTGAAGAGGTGTTAGGGAAGGGAGAGCATAAGTTTGGAAAAGTTTATTAGATAAAGATCAAAGATGTTCTTGCAACCATACAGAGTGAGTACATGATATCTGTCATCCACTTCAACTGGGCCCTCACTGCTGTGTCATAATACTTTTTATTCTCGCATTCTCTTTGGCAGTTGTTTTCAACATTTTCAGCTCTTTTCAAGCACGTTTTTCTCCTTTTTTCTGTAAATGCCCTTGCCTCTTGCTTTCCTAAGAAAATTGAGGCTATTTATTGAGCACTCCTCCATCCCACCTACCCCTCCTCCCCACTTTTCACACCTATCTACACTGTCACCTGACCTCTCTTCCTTTGTCCTAGGTTTTGGATAACCCTTCTTGCCAGGACCACTCTCTCTACTTGTGACACTACTCTGTCAAGATGGAACATGAGAAATACTGCTTCTTCCTCCATAATAATTTTTTCTTCCTTGGTTTCTAGAACATTGCTCTTTTCTGGGTCTCCTGTTTTTCTCAGTGTCCTTAAACATAAAATTATCATGTATTTTGATTTTTAAAAATCAGCTTCATACATACAAGATGGAGCAGGCATGGTTCAAGAGTTATTTGTCTGAAAACAATCTCAAAGTTTTAGTGGGCTGCAAGCTCAAGATGAGTCAACAGTGTGAGGAGGCAGCCAAAAAGCTCATTTCATCTTTGTCTTTATTAAGAGAGGCATGAATTTAAGGGATAAAGCCATGAAAGTGCTTCTGTACAAGGACCTTGTCAGACCTCATCTGAAACACTATGTTCAATCCTAGGTACCATTTTGATAAGGATATTGATAAGCTTGGGTGTTTCCAGAGGAGTGATTGTCAACATGGCTCATAGAACATAAGCAAAAAAATGTCTGCATCTAGAATGAACAATGATGCCTTAGTATGAATCTACCCTGCTAATCTCTGGTTCTTAATCTTCAGATGCCATTTTCATGATGTAGCCTCTTTCCAAATCTGATGTACTGTTTGTTTTACAGACGGGTCATTAACTTTAGTAATTACTAATGAAAGATGTATTTGATTTTTTTTTTTAATTTAAGACTTTGGGCCTTTGATCCCTGTTCAGATCTAAATGAGAAGAGAAGCTATAAGACAATAGAGCTGCATCCAACCTTCAGTGAATTTCATTATAAACACTAGTCACTACATCATAGAGGACAGGGACTTAACCTATGATTTCATTGCTACAGGGAACTTCTTGGTGAGGAAACACAACTTAACAATTGACACCTTCTTTATAATTTATATACTCTTAGAGAGCTGCCTAGAACAGTGAGAGGTTAAATGATGAGCTCCTGGTGACAAAGCAAACATGTCAGTGGTCAGATTTAAGCCCAGGTCTTCCAGGCTTTGTGGCCAGCTCTCTATATAGCATGTCCTGCTGTCTTTCATACTTGGTAGAGCCATTTATCTCATTAATTCCAAAAATGAACGAGGTCCTAGCATGCTAACTAGTCACTATATCATAGGAGAAGCTAATTGGATATGCCACTTCATTATTGAGTTAGTTAGATATGACAGCAGTGTGTCCTTCTGATACATCCCAATGCTCTAAAATAATGGATGTACTTCTTAATATCCCTAATATTCTGCTTGACTTCCTTCCAGGTTTCCTCAAGTTTGTAGGGAGTCATTTATAAATACAAGTCTTTGAATCTATTTTTAGTCACTTTCCAAGACTCATTTGTCCCATCAGAAGTTGTTTTTCCATATGGCTATTGTTGAGTACTAGCCATTTATGTTTTTAGCGTCCAGCATTTTCCTAGATTTCATATATACAAGACCACTCCAGATTTTTACACTGTCCAAGAATGTTGATTAGAAAGTCTAAAATGGTATTCTCCATCATTGGATATTCTCTAGGTTATAACAGGTCTTAGGACTGGGTCTGTGATTTCACTCGTATTAAGAACTCCCAGATGAGAAAAATCCCTTGATAAGTACAGCCTTGTGCATTCTCAGTAAATCCTGGAGAGTTTCTTAGGGCCTTGAGAAGCCGTAACTTGACCAGGATCACACTTCTAGAATACGTCATAGATGGTACTCGAACCTAAGTCTTCCTGGCTTCTAGGAAAACTTTCTATTGACTACATGTTACAACTCTTAGATAGTCTTTAGGGAAAAAAAATAATAATAGGCAATCTGAGACTCCCAATTTGAATGTGTAAAGAACATTTAGGCATAATTTAAGTACCATGTTTACTAAAATGAAAAAAAAATTCATCCAATAGGTTTTCATGTCTAAGTATGAAAAGTGTACAATGTAACATTTGTTCAATCAGCTAATATGCAAATTTAAATGGTGCCAAGATCATGGTTTCAATCGTTTTTTTTTTTTTTTGTTAAGCAGTGGGGTTAAGTGACTTGCCCAGGGTCACACAGCTAGTAAGTGTTTGTGTCTGAGGCTGCATTTGAACTCAGGTCCTCCTGAATCCAGGGCTGGTGCTCTATCCATTGCACCACCTAGCTGCCTCCATGGCTTCCATCCTATGAAGGCCGTGTGGTCTTGATTTATTCTTAGTCTCAATTCTTGTTGACTGTCTTGTAAGCTTCTGTCATGGGTCATGAAGCAAAGAAGAGGAGAGAATGAGGATAGATCAGCATAAATTCATACATACAATACGCGTGCATTAAAAAACCTATTATGTGCAAGGATCTACCTATGAACAGAGGATTCAAAGATAACAGGGGAAAAATAATCCCTGCCCTTAAAAAACATACATTCTACCTGGTCAGTCCTCTCTACTGAGAAAACAATTCAAAGTTTAGGCATTACCAGTGTGTGTTCAAACATTAAATTCATATTCTGAGGAAGCACAGTGGACTTTGAGACAACTAGCCCAGTCTTCCACTTACTATCTTCCCACATTGGTAACTTACTTAACCTCTCTGAGCCTAATTTCTATTTTTCTATAATGGGGATAAAAACATTTACTCTGCCTACCTCTGAGAGCTGTGGTAAGAGAAAGCATGGAAGCATGACATTTAGAACACATTGGAATGCCTTCATTATGCTGATTCCAATGTCCTTAATCTACTGACCTTTGAGGTTAAGGCCTAAGACACAGATAATTAAGACAACACCTGTTTATTGAAGAAAAATTAGGCTCATGAGAGAGAGGGAGACCTGTATCTACAGATACCAAAAGTAATTAATTGGCAGAATCCACAAAAGGCCAGCCTAGAAGTTTTGTTTACGCATCATATTTATAGTACATAAAACAAAAGCACTAGTCTACCAAAACAAAAACAAAAACAAAAAACATTACTATGTATGTGTCTTCTAGGAAGAACATCAAAGTGTTATATTAAAGTTCTTTTAGTCTGTTCTAAAAATAACACATTTTCACTGGATTCAGTGAAAGCAATTTGATGGTACTGTTTCAAGATGCTAGGGAAGATATGGGACACAAGTTGTTCTATCCTTCGTGCCAGAATCATTGAGACTGGTTATCCCCACTCCTCCAGCTTCCCTGGAGACTTGCTCAACCTTCTGTTTTCCCCTTTTAAAAATTCTGTTCACACTTCAGTAAAATCCTATTTTCAATTGTGGTTTAGGATCGAGGTCATTGTATAAAAATGGATTTTCAGTAAAAAAAACATGGAAATTGGCAATTTACTCTGAGAATTTTATTGAAAGACAAAGACAAATTTTATGATGGCAATAGTAGGAATAAAATATGCCAGAGATACTCCTTTTCCTCTTTATATATATATATATATATATATATATATAAAAAGAGCCTGTAAGTATCATTCAAATAAATATAGTTTTACCAGTCACCCTGGTTTTGTAAAATCAGCATTTTTGTTTAAAAAAGCCCCTAAAACAAGCATTTAAATAATATATATATATATATGTGTGTGTGTGTGTGTGTGTGTATATACACACACACACATATAAATTCCTGTGCATTTATTTATATGTTGCTTTGTGAGCATCCTCCATTTTCCCCTTCATTTATCCATTCTTGCTTGATAAATCATAAGTTCCTTGAGGAAATCTACTTCTCATTTCCTTTATTTTCCCCAGGCATGCCATTCATAGAATCATAGAATATTGGAACTTGAAGAGGCCTAAACATTCACAAAATGTAAAAGTTGGGAGCAACTGCAGAGGCCATCTCGTCCAACACAAGCATGAAAGGAATACATCATATATTTGAAAAATGTTGTCCAGACTTTGCTGAAAACCTCCACGGAGCAGAAAGATACCAGCACCTTTTTAGATAGCCCATTTTATGTTCGGAAAGCTCCAGGTGTTGGAAAGTTTTCCCTAACCGACTAAATTGGCCTTTTTTCAACTTCTACCAGTTGTTTCTGTTTCTGCCCATTACAACCAAACTAAGTCTAATCCTTCCTCCCCATGAAATCTTCTCAAATAACTTGAAGATAGTTCTTATCTTCCCCATTCCATCTCCCCAATTTTCTATTTTGCAGGCTTGACAGGCCCATTTCCTTCAAATGATCCTCCTATGACCTGCAGTCAAGGTCCTTGGATACCACAACTCACATTTGAGCATGAATTCGCAAGATGCTTTGACTGAGCCACTGATTCAGTCGGCCAGGGGTAGTTGCTGACCTCTTCATAGAAAATAGAATGATGCTCTTGACCCACCCTCAGTATAATTTATATTTGGATCATTTTGCCGAGAGAGATTTATTGACTTAACCATTCACAACTTCTTTCCTACTGAAACTGTGCCCAAAAGTACACCTGATTTCAACTCTATGGAACAAGATGCACCTCCCAGGATAATAAGCTCACCACCTCCAATCTCTTCACTACGCTGCTAATTCAAGCCTTGGACACCACCTCCCTCAACCTGCTCTCCTCTCTGATTAGAAAGCTAGAGGACAGAGTATTAAAGTCCTCCCAAAGGAAAAGATATACTACTCCAGTATCTTTGTCAAGAAAATTCCAAATGGTGTCATGAAGAATCAGACACCACTGAAAAATGATCAACTGAAAAAAGTCTTTCTTTACAGAGGGCAGAACTTGGACTTCCAACTCATTGTACTTTGTATCTGCAGCTCTGGCTGGTTTCCACACCTTGGAACAAGATAACCCCACCTCCCCTCAGCTTCCTTTCCTGTATTGTCTTTCCCTTTAGATTGTAAGCTCCTTGAGGGCAGGAATTGTCTTTCTTTTTCTTGTTTGATTCCCCTATTTAGCACCATGCCTGGCACTTAGTAAACTCTTAATAAATGTTTATTGAATTGAAGGATTAAGGATGCAGTCTTTGGTTCCTAACCTGGGGAGCCATTAAGTTAATGAATTTTAAAGTAACATCTTTATTTCCAATGACCTCTAATTGAAGTTTAGCATTTGTTTTGATTTTCAATTCATTTTTTTTTTTGAAAAGTGATCTAAAGGCTTCACTAGACTACTAAAGGGTCCAAAACAGATACAGAAAAGGTCCTGAATTCCTGTAATAGAAGATCATGTCCCAATTTATCCTTTTCACTCAAGGCACACACACACACACACAACACACACACATACATACACACACACACACAAGCGCGCACGCAAGCTTTTTCTTTAAATACTTGGTTACTTCATGTGAACATTATATTTTTACTTCATCTGCATAATTATGTTAATTCTTGACTCTGACCACTTGCAAAAACCTGGCTATGATCAATGCCATCAGAGTTTGTGATTCTCTTTAGTAGCATGTAATTTCCCTCTGCCTCCTAGGAATCAGACAAGCCAGATCCAAACAAGAGGCAGAAAACAGAATCTTCTCAAGGTCGAGGGCAAGGCCACCAACCCAAAGCCGAAACAAAGCATGGCTGATGTAGCCGGATTGGGCCTGAACATGACTGCTTTACAAAGTGGTTACTTTCATCAGCACTGGGGCCATGACAATGGAAAAAGGTCCTGGGCAGCTTAGTGAAATGAAGGAGGGAACCCCTGGCCAGCACCCTAGGTAAGCAGTCAGGAAAGGTAGAGGGGACCAGGATGAGGAGCTCACACGGATTCTTCTTTTTCTATCATTAATTTCCATGGCTCTCCCTAATCTTTGTGTCAGCTTTTATTCTCCTTCTAAGCTCAAAAATATTCTTCCTAATACTTTAATTGAGTGAAGGATTCTTCCTTTTTTTAAAGGACAGATTTCATTAAGCAGCAGGAATAGTCCTATTGGCCTGAGAAATAAGAACTATGTCTCCACGCTTAAATTGAAGGCCTTAGCACAGAGCCTGGTACAAAGTAGGCACCTAACAAATATTTATTGACTACTTATTACTATGTCTGGAAATTAATATCAGGATTTTAATTAATCAGTAAGCACTTATTAATCACCTACTCTGGGTTGGGCACTGAAGATAAACATCATAAATGAAAAGAATTTACAGGGAGCTTGTATTCTCTCTCTCTCTCTCTCTCTCTCTCTCTCTCTCTCTCTCTCTCTCTCTCTCTCTCTCTCTCCCTCTCTCTCAGGCAACTGGGGTTAAGTGACTTGCCCAGGGTTACAAAACTAGTAAGTGTCCAATGTTTGATCTGAGGTCATATTTGAACTCAGGTCCTCCTGACTTCAGGGCCAATGCACCTACCTGTCCCAAGAGCTTGTATTATAACATAGGATGATATTCTTAGATCTAGAAGGGTCCTCAGAGCCCCTGTCCCATATCTAGTCCAACTCTCACATGAAGAAAATAAGTCTGGAAAGGGTAAATGATTTGCCTAAGGTTATATAGTAAGTATTAAAGGTAAGACCTGAACCCAAACTCTCTGCATCCAGAGTCTCTGAATCCAGTTGCAGTATGCCACAAGTGGCCTAAGGCATGTTTCTAGCTTCAAAACAGACACCAACTTTAAATATATATATATATATATATATATATATATATATATATATATATATATATATATATATATATATATATATATATATATAATATATCTATTGATGGAGTGTTGACATGCTTAGTGAATCTCAATTTTTTTTTATGCTCCAGTTTCTAGGAGTCTTTTTTTAAAGTTCACACTATAAGCAGAGTGAAAGCCCTTACAGAATCTAGATGATCTCTGGATAAATAGAGGAAACCTTGAAGACCAGGCCTCTCCTAAGCATTCTAGGGTGTCGTGGTCCGAGTACGTGAAGCAAGTCCTTTTTGAAAGTAGCTGTTTCTCTGAGGCAGGCTCCTCACCCCTGTTATCTTTCATCTGCCTGAATAAGCAGAAATAACAGACTGCAACATGTTAAGTGTCACCTAGGTAGATTCTGTCAAGGTGCAGGTCACAACAGATGCCTCAATTGACAACTGGTAAAAATTTATGAATTTGTGACCCTGGCTGGCTGATGAAAATGTCTAGGGTTTGGTTGGTTTTCACTGTCATGCTTTCTTTTGATTGCTCAAAAAACAGTCTCAGATAAGACTCTCAAGGATTTCATTCACTAACAGTTATTAAAAAATAAAATAGAGGGGCAGCTAGGTGGCCCAGTACACAGAGCTCCAGCCTTGGAGTCAGGAGGACCTGAGTGCAAATCCAGCCTCAGACACTTGAAACTTACTAGCTGTGTGACCCTGGGCAAGTCACTTAATCCCAATTGCCTCACCAAAAACAAAACAAACAAATAAGACAGAAACAACAAAAGTCTGACAAAGGCCTATTCTTTCATTGGTGATGGCACCACTGGTACTTTCAAAGTCCTTTTCATCGCTAACATCATTGACTCCTTCAAGGGCTCCTGGAAAATGACACTATTTCTAGGAATAATAAAGCTCAATAACATCTTTGTTTTGGGAATGGATATTACGGTAGGAACAAAAATTATACCACAAGGTGAATCCACTGTAAATAGCACCTTGATTTAATTGTCTCACATAGGGTAACTCAACTCAATTTAATTCAACAAACATTTTTAGGATGCCCACTTATGTGCCAAGCCCTGAGAAAGGTGCTGGACAAACAACACCTAAATGAAAACAGTCTCTTCCCTGCATTCAATTTGGGAGATACGATGAGTACACACTTAAGTAAATGTGAAGCATATAGAAAGTAATAACTATTACATAATTTGCAGAGTAGCATGGTGTAGGAAACAGAGGGAAGGCCTTTGAGGCAGGAAAATTAGGTTTCATATTCCTCCTCTGAAACATACTAGCTTTGTGACTCTGGGAAGGTCACTAATTTCTTGATGCCCCAAGCAACTCTCTGAGATAATAAAATGCGCACAAGATACATACAGAATTGTAGATGGAAAGTAATCTCAGAGAGAAGACAATAGTAGTGTATATGTCGGGGGAGGAAGGGATATATTAGGAGGAGAAGAAAGGTCTCTTGAAGCAGGTGGAATTGGACCTGAGTCTTAAAGAAGGCCAAGGAAGGCAAGAGGTTGAGATGTGGAGGTACAGAATTCCAGGCATGAAGAACAGTCAGTGAAAAGGCACGCATTCAGGAAATGGAATGTAGCAGTATGTGAAAAGCAGCAAGCAGGCCAATGTTCCTGGCTAGGGGTGGGAAGAGGGCAAAGGGGTAGGGGTAGAGAATCCAGTTATACTCATCTATATGCTCCATAATATGGTCCATCAAAGAGAATGGGAAGAGCAAATATAGTCTTCTCTATCAGTCATTGAACTATTTTATTTTTTATTTTTATGAAATGAGGGATTTTATAGTTTCTCTCTTCATGAATATAGATATGAAAGGCGACATCCTAAACAAATGAGAGGAATAAGGAAAGTACTACCTTTTCAATTTATGGTTAAGGAAGAGTTCATGATTTAAAAAAAATGAAAGAGGATTACATGAGATAAAATGGACAATTTTGATTACCTGAAATTAAAATTATTTTGGAAAAAAGTCTAATATAGGAAAGATTAGAAAGAGAGCAGGTGACTGGGAAAAATTTTGCAACATATTTTTAGATAAAGATCACATCTCTAAGATATATAATAAAGTGATAAAAATTTATAATATTAAGTATAATTCCTCAATAAATAAATTGTTAAAAGATATTAACATATTTGGAAACGTGAAAAGATGCTCTATGTCATTAATAATTAGAGAAATGCAAATTAAGGCAACTCTGAGGTTCTACCTCATGCTTATCAAGCTGGCAAAGATGGCAAAAGAGGAAAATGACAAAATTTAGACAGTGATAAAGAAAAACAGGCACACAAACACAAGGTTGGTGAAGTTGTGAATTAGTCCAGGCATTCTAGAAAGCAGTTTGGAACTACGAACAGAGTTACTAAACTTTGCATATCTAGATATTGTATTACTATACTATACTCCAAAGAATTTAAAGAAAAAGGAAAAAAAGATCAATATGTACAAAAGTATTTATAGCAGCTGTTTTTGTGATAGCCCCAAATTGGAAACCAAAGGTATGTCCTATTGAGGAATGGCTAAACAAATTGTGGTATATGGATATAATGGAATATTACTGTAGCATAAAAAAAGATGAAATGAACAATTTCAGAGGAACTGGGAAGACTTTTATGAACTGATGTAGATAGAAGTGAGTAGAATTAGAAAAACAATTTATAGAATGATAATATTTTGGAGAAAAAATACAACTTCGAAAAACTTTAGAACTCTGAGCACAATAATATACTAAGAGTTCAAAAGGATGAAGATGAAGCATTTCATTTACTTCCTGACAGAGTGGTGATGAATTTAAAATGCAGAAAGAGACAGCATTTTTGGACATAGCTAACATGGGAATTTGTTTTTCCAGATTATATAGATATGTATTGAGGGATTTATTTTTCAAATTTGTTTTTTATTTGTTTGTTTTATAATTTACTCAATATAAAGCTAGATATTGGGAGGGCATATTAATGAAAAAATGCTTATGATTTTAAAATATCCCCATAAATACCAAGGTAGTGTTTTTAAAATAATTTTACTGTCTTTTGTTTTTGCTTCACTTATATTTCCCAATACATACCTTTTCCTTTACTTCGCCCACAAAATCATCCCAAAATAACAGAGAACAACATGCATACAGAGACATTCACATGTACAAAAATTCAGCTACTCTGATCAACATTTTTAAAAAACTGACAACACACAATGTTCCAATCTCCACAGAGGAGACAGGGGGATGGCAAAACATGGTAATAATCAATATTTAAGGGGTTGTGGAAAAACAAAGACCCTAATGCTTTGTTTATGGAGCTGTGAGTGATACAGCCATTAGGAAAATTTATTTGGAATTATTCAAATAAACTGAATAAAACATTCTTACTTGTTGACCCAAAGATTCCACTGCTAGGCATATACCCCAAGGAGGTCATTGACAAAAAAGTACTTTATATACACCCAAATATAGTTCACTTTGTGTTATAGCAAAGGACTTTAAACAAAGTAGGTTTTCGTCAATTGGAGAATGCAGGAAGAAATTGTGGCATATTAATGTAATAGAATGCTACCATGAATGCTACCTTAATAAAAGGCAGTCAAAGTAATTTTGACAGCTATGTGGCACAAGTTCGGCTAGGTGGTACACTGGATAGAATGCTGGGTTTGGGGTCGGGAAGACTCATCTTCCTGTAGCAGCTGTGTGAACCTGGGCAAGTCAATTAACCCTCTTTGCCTCAGTTAAAATGAGCTGGAAAAGGAAATGGCAAACCACTCCAGTATCTCTGACAAGAAAACCCCAAATAGGGTCACAAAGAGTAGCACAGGACTGAAAAAAAAAGATGAAAACCAAATACTTTTATGAGACAATGGGAATTCAATTGTATCAAGGTAGCCTTTTAAAAGACAGTGAGTTTGTCAGAGCTTTTGTTAGCCAGAAAGTCTCACCTTCTAGTTCTTCCTCTGATACATACTAATTGTGTGACCTTGGGTAAGTCATTTAACTTTGCACTATGAATTACCGAGTAGGTTTCCATCTGAATTAGTACCAGCAGTACTGGCCAGAAATCTTGAGGGTCTTCCTTTCACATATTTATTTTGTTTTTTTTAATTAGGTAAAAGAGGTCATTTTCCTCCCTCTTTTCTTACCTAGCCTTAATCACTGAATGGGTGTTGCCTCAGACAAACAGACCTGGGAAAGACCAGAGCTTAAAAAGGCCAAGGCTTCCTACAGCATCTGGACCCATTTCCAGTTGTCCTGATCTGTATCTTGTTGTTACTGGACCCATATGGCTCTGGAGGAAAAAGCGAGGCTGGTGACTTTGCACAGCTCTCCCTCACTTAAATTCAAGTCACTTGCTTGCCGTGGTGTCACCTCCCTGATGTCATGGTCTTCTTTGAGGAGGAAGGACCACAACAACAACAGTTCACTCCTATGGGCCTCATTTTCTTTTTAAAAGGAGAGCTGCATTAGTCGCTATCTAAGATGCCAATAGAGTATAAACTCCTTGAGGGCAGAGACTATTTTTGGCTTCTTTTTTGTAGCCCTAGCCTTAAGCACAGTGCCTGGCACATAACTGGCATTTAATAAATGTTGATTGATTGATTGACCTGAGAACCCTTCTAGCTCTTAATTCTATGACTCAAAGTATTGTTGACTTAAAGACACTGGCTGTATTTCTCCACACACAAAGCAATGGATGAAAGGACAAGGAGCTTTATAAGTCTATTTCAGTGTTTCCAAACAGCAGACATAAACCACAGCGTACATTATTGATATCTGGTAATGTTTGTCCTATGTAAATGTCTTAACCAGGCTGACCTTTCCATGAGAAGAAAGGCACATTCCCTATTGTTTCTATGCATACTAGATGTTACCTTCTTTTTCTAGCAGGGAATACTCATCACCTAGTGTATTTCACTTTAAAAAGATAGGGGAAAATCATAACCAACAAGATCTATGGTCTCAGTTCTACATAGAAGAGATGTGAGAATACTAATGTGCACTCCAGTAACCTCCTGAAGGCTAATTGATGCTATACAGCTTGTGTCTCATGTTGTCAAGATTGGTTCAGTGAAGATGAGAAAAATTTCAAGCCAATTTTCTTTTATACGTGTTTTTATAAGATTGTAGATTCAGCAAATGTAATACTTTCTATGTCAGCTACAGAAAGCCATGGAAGTTAAAGAGAGGGTTCAAGGTCAAGTTTCTAAGCACATTAAAATGTGATAGGCCAGGTTTTTTTTAATGATAGAATTTTATATTTTAGTCAAAGAAAGTAAATGATTACATCTATTATTGGCCAGAAAGATCAAGATCAAACAATTTGCTTTTCTTCCTTGAATCTTGTACCCAACATAAGACTTGTCCATAGGCAGAGTGAGAGTCTGTCTAAACCTGTAACTACACTGGCACGTTATGGGAAACTGCCTTATTTAGTTTCACTTTTAATCACAACTAGAAATCTTCCCCCCATCTATTACTTTGTACACGATTGTATTTGGGGCTTCCAATGGTCCCATAGCAGGCAATATGGGGCAGCATAATGGAAAAAAAATTTTTTTTAAAGTTAGAGGATATAGATTCAAACCCTGTCTTTAACGCTATTTGTGTGATCTTGGGCAAGTCACTTAATTTCCTTTGCCACAATGTCCTCATTTGTAAAATAATAATAAAAATAATGACAATGATGATGATAGCATTTATTTAGTGCTTTCAGGTTTGCAAAGACCTTTTAACAATAGCATCTTATTTTATTTTCAAAAATAATCCTGAATGGTAGGTGCTATTATTATCCCCATTTTACATATGGGAAAAATGAAGCAGACAGAGATTAAGTTACTTGCCCAGGGTCACACTGCTAGTAAGTGTCTGAGCTGGTATTGAACTCAGCTCTTGCGTATTCTAGGTCTGGCGCTCTAGACACTGCCATATGTATCTAGCTACCTCTAGGATCAGGTCGGACTAGGTGGTCTCTGACGTTTCTTTTCTAGATCTATGAGCCTACAATCCTACATGTTATTGTTTTTGCCTATATTGTATGATTCTGAGGCTACTGGCTACAAATAAACACTCATCATCCTCTCCTGGTACCCAAAATTGCCATTATTAGAACTACCTTCTCTTAGGGCATTGTCTCAAGCAAAAGCCTGAGAAAACCAAATTACCTTAAAGTCCTTAATCTCTGACTACCTCTTGCTCACTTTCACTGAGATGTTTCACAGTCACCTCCAGTTCCAGGATTCATAGAAGGTTCAGAATAAAACTAATTCTCAAATTCATCTGGATTGTTTTATTTCCCACAAGAGAACAAGACACCAAGGCAGTGAGATCCAGCATACCTGTTAAGGTCAGGGAGAAATGTCAGAATATGAAGCTGCCTTAGAAAGCTATAGTTTCATACCGCAGGAGTACCAAGAAATCAGAGAACATGACGTGCAATGCTAGGTCATTGGGGGAGGGGGATAGAAATAAAGTAGAGCAGAAGTCCTAATTGTCCTTGGAACCTACAGCCTCAAGGCTATATGAGTCCTTCTAGGTCCTTGGGTGCCACCTTTTGACTGAGTCCAAGTTTTACAGAACAAATCCTTTTATTAGGGGATTTGTTCTGTGAAGTTTGGATTCAGTCAAAGGGCTGCACTTGAGGACCTAGAGGGCCACGAGGCTGGAGGTTCCCCCTTTAACTCTAACAGTATGGTGTCTGTTTCCTGCAGGAAAAAGAAGGTGCCTAATCACCAAAGCCAGTGGCCTTTTCCAGGTCTTTAGGACTTTTAACTTTTCTGCAGTTTTTGATACTTGTGACCACTCCCTCCCCTTCTTAAAATTAGTTCCTCTGCTGCCTCTCCACCCCAACTTTGGGGTTACAATATCTTGCTTTCTCTCTCTTTCCTCAATAAATCTACATTCTCCTATCCCTTTCCCTGTGTTTCAGTTCTTCCTTCCTTCCTTCCTTTCCTTCCTTCCTTCCTTCCTTCCTTCCTTCCTTCCTTCCTTCCTTCCTTCCTTCCTTCCTTCCTTCCTTCCTTCCTTCCTTCCTTTTTTCCTTCCTTTCTCTCTTTCTTTCTCTGTCTCCCTCTTCTATCTCTCTCTGTCCCTGTATCTCTCTGTCTCTTTCTCTCTCTTTTCTGACATATCACTCCTAGTACCCAAGCCCTCCCTTATAACAAAGGGTAAAAAAATCACATGAAGCTAAACAATGGGGCTAGCACATCTGATATGGTATGATATATACGAACATGATATTCTACAACCATTCCACAACCTCACCTCTCTCTCTTATGGAGGGAACTGTTTTCATCATTCTGTTTCCTGGGGATTCATCATTGCACTGAACTTGAATTTAGCTATCATTTGTTGTTTGCTTACATTAGGATTGTTCTTTATATTGATAGAAGCTATTATCCTGCATTGATAAGAGAATGTTTCCTCACCCTGGAGTTCCCCATATCATCTTCATCACAAATCCAATCCCTATTCCTATTCAGTCAACAGGTTCCATTACTTCACTTAATGGAAGACAGAGGTGTTTTTTGTTTGTTTGTTTATTCTGTTTTGCTTTTTAATATAAGGCGAGCCTCCATAACCTGAAGTTCAAAGGGTAGGTTACCTGTTAACCAACTTCATAAAATGATTTAACTGCCTTTATTTTTAGAGGCAAGGGGAAGAAACATATGGAATGCAAGACCTAAGTCATAATCTCCTCCTCTCAGTTCAAGAGCGCACCGGGAATTCACTCTGGTCCATCCTCTACTCGTCTGTTGAACTGATCTTTCTAAAGAGCCAGTCTGATTATGTCACCATCCCACTCAATAAACTGTAGTGGCTCCCTATTACCTCAAAATCAAATATAAAAGCCTGTTTGGCTTTTAAAACTTTTCTTTTAATCTGTTCCCTTCCTACCTTTCCAATCTTTTTGAGTCTTACTTCCCTCCCCAGTACTCTGCCATCCAGTGAAACTAAGTTCCTTGATATTTCTCCTGCAAAATATTCCATATCCTGATTCTGGGCATTTTGCCTGACTGCTCCCCACGTTTGGAACTTTCTTCCTTCTCAACTCTACCTCCTGGCTTCTTGGCTTTTGTTCAAGTCTCAGCTAAAGACCGACCTTTTGTAAGAAGCCTTTCCCCGTCTTCCTTCATTTCAGTGCTTTTCTTCTGAGGTTACCTCCAGCTTATCCTGTATATATCTTGTTTGTACATAGCTGTTTGCATGCTGCCTCATCCATTAGACTGTGGGTCCTTAACAGGAAGGATTACTATTACTGTTATTTTCCCTTTCCTTATAGGACTATTTTTTTAATCTTTGTGTCTTTAGCACTTATCATAGTGCTTTACACATAATAGGTCCTTAATAAATGCTGTTGACCTGACTAACAAATCTCATCTACACAAATTTTTTTTATCCTAACTAGAAATGCTTCTCTCCATCTAGACCCATCTCCTTGAATATGCCCCTCTCCATTTGGAATGCATTTCCCCATATCTTCTCTCTTATCTAAATTCTACTCATGCTGTAGATCTGAATTCCAGGTTCATTTTCACCAGGAAGCCTCAGTTTCCTTTTCAACACTGATGAGGGGCTGGTGGTATCTTCACAAAGGAAAAAAATGGGAATATTAATCAGGAATAGCGCTAAAATTATTGGAAGTTTGTCTCCTGACCTGCTATAGACCACTCTGGATTGAAATCTTTGGTTTGGCACTAGTATTTCCATTTCCACACATTGGTGTGCATTATTAGCATGTGGCATAGATGTGGTCCAAATTGTGAAACATCCCTATGTTTCTACATGAAACCCTTGAAATTTGGTGTAACGGGAGTCTTTCTGGCACTCCTCCCGCCTCCCAAATTACATTATAGATGCACAAGCTCAGCCTGAAAAAGCCCAGTTCATCTGTACCATATAAGGAAAATTATCCAGAAGCTAGCAAAGGATCTTGGAATCAGGGGACTATTCTTTAAAACTAGCTAATCCTTATCTATAGACATAATCTGATTTCAGGGGTGTCAAGAAGATGTCGATTACTGTAGCATTCTGAGAAAACTGGCTTCTGACTTGGCCAGGAATCTGGCTTAAACTTGCCTAGATCACATTTTTGGAAATTTGCTTCTCTTTTCCCTCAGCTTGACTTGCTCTAAGAAGGGTAGAGTTCTTTCCAGTTAGATGCCACCTACAAATTCAGAAGACTGCTACAGGAGATCTATCATCAAATTACAGAGTGGCATTATGAACTCGGATTAATCTACATTGGCCCACAATGAGCTCTGCCTATAGGGCTTACTGCCTCATTTTAGCACTTAATCTTTTGTTGCTGTTGTTTTTCATTTATTTCAGTTGTGTCTGACTCTTTGTGACTCCATTTGGAGTTTTCTGGGCAAAGATACTGGAGTGGTGTGCCTTTTCCTTCTCCAGCTCATTTTACAGATGAGGAAACTGAGGCAAACAGGTAATTGACTTGCCCAGGGTCTCAGAGTAAGTAAGTGTCTGAGGCCAGATTTAAACTCAGGTCTTCCTGACTCCAGGCCTGGCACTCTATCTACTGTGCCCCCTAGCTGCCCAACACTTAATCTTATGCTCCCTTAATTTATTATTTAAGTGTTTCATGCATCTTTTTTTACCCTAGTCAGCTGGTGAGTTCTTTGAGTACCATGACTATGTTTTCCTCTCTTTCTATCTGCCACAGGATCTTAAACATAGAGTGTTTAGTAGACACTTAGAAATACTTATTGAATTAAATTGATATAATGATATTGTTTGTGTTTAATCAAATGAACAGAATATGATGGTCTTCTGAGACCACTGATGCATAAGTCAAATATAACTCATTTAAGTGTACACATTGGATGAACATGGATTTGGTGTCATTCCGCTTAAATGAGTTTTGGTTTAATTTAATTTTGCCTATGATTTAGAAAGATTGTCTCTGAATTCTCTTTGCATCATAACTACCAAACCATAAACATTTTCACAATAACTAAACACACACAGTACTGCATATAACATATACTCTAGTAATGACAATGGTGGTGATGATGATGATGATGATGATGATGATAAATAATAATAAACAAAAAAAATAAAAATAATGCCCTATCTGGGCAAAAGCAGACTTGGATATGATCACTTTGGGATTTGTGAAAAACACCAAATGTATGGGGTAGTAAATTACAGACTTGTCAAATGAGGAAAAGGCAGCATAGATGTATTCAAAGTTAGAAGTGACCTTAGAGCCCACCTACATCAATGCCCTCATTTTACACATGAGGAAGATAACAAGTGGCAATAATGATGTACAACAACAACAACAACAACAACAACAACATAACAATAACTTATGTTTGTGCATTGCTTAAAGGTTTGCAAAGCCCCTTTCTCTCAACCCAATTAGGAAGGTACGAAAGATTTATGTTCTGTTTTGTTTTCATTTTTTCAACCCAGCCTGTGATTTCATCATCTTTCTGAGGAGGATCTCTTTGCATCTCCAGTGCTAAGCACAGTGCCACAAACATAGCAGGTACTTAATAAATGCTGATTGTCTTGTCTTGACCAATAAAGATCAGCAGCTACGCTATATTTTATATTCCTAAAGAGGTCAGTGCAGGGCAAAGAGATTAAGTGAGCTGCCTAGAAACACACAAAATAGGAATTATCTCTAGTGTGAAAAACAGAGAGGTGAAATGATAGATATCTAAGAAGTATCTGATCAAGAATTCAAATCAAGAAATTCTTATTCAAAGAATCATATGATTCAGAGCTGGGGGAAATAATAATAATGATGATGATAATAACAAGATTTAGAGCTGGGAAGGACCTTAGTGGTCATTTAGCCTAACTACTTCATTTTACAGACAAGGAAACAGAGGGCTTATATTAAGTAGCCAAATCAGGATTCAAACTCAGTTCCTTTGGCCCCAAATCTACTACTCTTTCTAGGATGCCTAAACTCTCATTCTATAGTTCCTCTTTGCCTCTCCTAAGGAAATGTGTCCTCTACAGATAGAATGAACTCAGTTGCCAAAAATCCCATTTGGGAACTAATACTTAGCGCCCCCTCCACTGTACCTGATGAAAGCAAACACCTGTGCATGTAGCAAATCTCAAGATTCAACATAGGCTACAGACAGTAATAAAGCAAGAAAACCATCTGAAAGTCTCTCATTTACATGACGAACAGATATCACATTTCTCTTTGGGGGTTCACATGGCCATAATCCACTGCTGTTAATGGGTTGGCAGTAGGGCAGATGTAACAATTTCCTGAATTTATAGGCAGCATGCAATAGGGGAAAGGCCTGGCCCTTTCATCTTCAGTAAGGATATTATACATCTGCTAGTCATCCTCATTTTTTTTTCCTTCATGGAAGTGCTACAAGACTCTCTTCAACATTGACAGTGGCTCTTGGATGCTTCGGTGAAAGCTGTGTAAGTCTTTTCCCATTACAGGCTGTAGTTGCTACACTTCCCTCCAGCTGAAATCTCACATATTTTATTGGTTTAAACGAAAAAGAAAAATGTTTCATTGATCAGTGCTGTCATACTTCATCCAAGTGAGCACTTTAGTGTACACATGTAAGGATGCAAAAGACATGGAATGAATACACAAACTACAACATATCTCCTTCCCCCCCCCCATAATGTATTTCATATTGTGCAGGTGCATTCCAATGGATGCTAATTTCATCCATGATTCCTTTGGCAGAGCCCACGTGTGAGTTTAATTAACTAAATGGCTTAAGCCATCCAATTCTTGTCGCTACTAATGTATTACAATTAGAGCAAACTGTAGCCATGGAAACAGCAAGGCCCATCATAATTCATAGACTGAAGATGGCTTGCTTTTCTAGCATATAGGATTCTTGAGTCACCATGCAATGTATTTATTATTATTATTGCTAAATTGGGACCTGGTCACTGTGGAATGTAACAGGATATAGGCACTCACTTAAATGAAATTTCATTGTAGGAAGTCTATCAATTTACTTCTGGGTGCCAATTTCCAATGATTCCCAAATCTCTCATGTTAAATGTAATTAGGGAGATAGCCTAGTCCATAATTTTACACAAGGGAGAAAAGCTTTCTTTTTCGTTGGCATAAGACAGAGGAGATAAACTCTGGATCAGCAGAAACGGTAGCACAGCTTGTAAAAATAACAACTTACCTACTTCTTTCTTAAGGCAAGAATTTGCCTTATTTGGGTAAAAACAGCCTTGGATAAAGTCACTTTACTACCTGTCTTCTTCAACCAAGATGAGGAGTTGGCGGAAAAACAACAATATATGGGATATAAATTAGAGTCTTCTAAAATGAAGAAAAGGCAGCATAGATTTATTTGAAGTTGCAAATGTCTCTTATTTTACATGTCAGGAAGGTAGTAAGTAGCAAACCCAGAATTTAAAATCCAGGTCCTCTGACTTGAAAATCCAGTATGCTCTCCATTTTAGCCTTCTGTCTTTAAACTGTTACCTGATATTTCATCATTTTTCTTATATTTTAATTAATTTTTAAAAATTCAGGGGCTGGAGAGGGAAGTGGGAAAAGAAATCACTCTAAAAAATAAGATATAAATAACTTCTTTTATCAGATTTAAAAGCAAAAGATTGGAAATAAATATCTACATATGGGGAAAAGAAGAAAAACATACATTTTTTAAAAATGAGTAATAAAGAAAGAGTGCTTGTCCTCTAAGAATTGCCCTGAAAAAAAGGGGAGGAGTAACAACTGTAGCTTTGAGAGCTTGCCAAATTCATTCATTAAATGAAGACTTAATTTGGGAGCAGATACAAAACTTATTTCTGTGAAATGTTGTTGTTGTTGATGTTGCTTTCAATAGGAAGGAAAGAAGGAAGGAAGGAAGGAAGGAAGGAAGGAAGGAAGGAAGGAAGGAAGGAAGGAAGAAGAAGGAAGGAAGGAAGGAAGGAAGGAAGGAAGGAAGGAAAAAAGAACAAGATAGGAAGAAAGCGTCAGTCTGCCCAAATGTTGGCTATGGAATGCCAACGTATGCATAATTTGATTTTAAAAACAAACACTTATAAAAACTTATTATATGTCAGGCACTGTACTAAGCACTGGGGATACAAAGATAAAAAGGTAGCAATACCTGCCCTCAAGGATCTTACATTTTAATAGGAGAAGAAAAGGGTGATTGTAGAATGATGGTCTGGCAAGAAAATTTTGGTCTTGGCATTCCCAGAGATGTTTAGCTGATATATGAGGTAGGTAACAGATGTTCCTTTCCAGAAGAAATGGACATGTTAATTTGATTACTACGCTAACAGTGATACAGTATATATGGTATAGTTTATAGCAATATAATAAAATATGGTAATAATAATTCACATTTATATAGCACTTTAAAGTTTATGAAGCACTTTATATGTATTATTCAGGGGTGTCCATACAAGAAAAGAAATTAAAATGATGTAAAAATAAATTATAATAAACATTTTACAATATATATTATATTAAAAAAAACTATGATTATATAGCTGCATGGTGAGACCACCGAATTATATCATCGATGTGTGTATCTTGGAGAGGTACTAAAGCAGAATAAGCTAAATCCAGAATTAAATAAGAGCAAGAGGGTGGTCTAGATTGTATTTGGGAAACTGAATATCACTTTTCAACGATTCCAAGCTGCTTCCTGAAATAAAAGCACACTTTTTTTTTTAAGGCAATTGGGGTTAAGTAACTTGCCCAGGGTCACACAGCTAGTAAGTGTCAAGTGTTTGGTCTGAGGTCAGATTTGAACTCAGGTCCTCCTGACTTCAGGGCCAGTGCTCTATCCACTGAGCCACCTAGCTGCCCCCAAAAGCACACTTTTAAAAATACCAATGTTTACGCAATGATTCTATGTCTATACACTTATGAATCAGACAATACTGTAACATTTGAAAAATCAACTTTACCAGTGACCTGCAGGCAATGGAGACTCAGGAGGCGGATGTAAATAGGGTGGAGCGCAATACCGACAATGATTTGTATCTAGGTAATGTGTGATTGTGAAATGAAACAGAAGAAGTGAGTCAGTGGTCTAGTGAAAGTAAGGGGTAACAGATGGAAAGCCGAAGTGCTGCACTGAGACTTATTTCATATTTAAAGACCTAGGAAAAACTCCACTGCACTGCTGGATCCTCTAGAGTGAGACTTTGGGAGCACATGAGAAACAGTTAGTTACAGAGGATGAGATGGGGTCACAGGACCGTTTCTGCTCTGCTAGCCTGAGTATGTACATTAATGAGAGACCATGGATCCCCTGGAAGTACTGTGATATAGGTACCAGTGTTTAGTTTTTATTGCAAAGATGAAATGTCTCCTCTTATGTAGAACATGAACAATCAGCCTCTCTGTGCATTTGACATGTCCATTTGGAACTTGTTTCAATTCTCCAGAGATCATGCTAATGAGAATCACTCTTTTCTAGAAATTTTGCTGTCTTTCCATTTCCTAAAATTTTTCTGTATTCCCTTTGGCTTCCTTTAAGTGGCTACAGTATTCCCTGGATATTCTTCACTGTCCACTGCACATTCTTCCTTCACTGACACCTGGCATTTGGCTACTCTCCTACTGATTTCCCCAGTCTTCAATTTCATAAATTAGGGACAATTTAGTCTTCACATTATGTTGATAACTTAAATTGTTAACAAGATCTATGCCACCACTAAAGAGGAGAAACTTGTCTTCAAATTATACTTAATTACCTTAATTAAATACTACAGAACTTGGTGACACACATGCAAAATGAGAAGACTAAAAAAAGCATATCATTTATTTCACACTGTAGTCTTTTCCCCTCTCTCTATTCCTATGCCATGACTGCCCTCTGACCTAATGTCTCTCATTAGTCTCACTCATGTACCAAGCTAGAACTGAAAGAAAATAGCTCAGCTTCCTCAGAGTAGATGGCACATAGATTTTATTGACATTTGGAAATCCCTTTCTTGGGAATGGGGACCTTTGGCCTAAAAAGTCTTTCACCAGCTGAATGTCACTACTGATTCTTACACTGCAAAGTGATAGGAAGTCATTATGTTTTGATTGATGGCCAATCAAATTGTGTTAAATATAAAGGGTACAAAAAAGAGGCCCTCAAGTGCCTCACAATCTAATGGGGAAACAACATGCAGACAATGAGGCAAACACTTTATGTAGAGGATGAATTGGAGATAGTTATAAAAGCACACTTTTAAAAATACCAATGTTTATGCAATGATTCCATATCTATACACTTATGAATCAGACAATACTGTAACATTTGAAAAATCAACTTTACCAGTGACCTGGAGGCAATGGAGGCTCAGGAGGTGGTTGTAAATAGGGTCAAATAAGTTAAAGCCCAAACTCTTTCAACTGGAGAACTCTGACCTATAATAAATGAAACTTAGCTCTTCACTTTCTTCCCAATTTATGAATGCACAAATCAGTTACTTAATAAAGGTATAATGAAGAGGGAGCTGTATCTAGAGTCACATAGACCCAAACTCACCTCCTGCCTCAGACACACCAGACACGTGATACCGCGCAAGTCACCTAATTTCATCAGAATCAGTTTCCTCATCTGTAAAAAAAGGTGATGATAATAGCAACTACCTCACAGCATCCTTATGTGGATCAAATGAGACAATATGTGTACAGTACTTTGCAGACATTAAAGAACTATATAAAGGTTAGCTATTATTAGTGATGATAACTGCAAATCAATACTAGTTTAAATACAAGTTACATCGGCCAAGTGCTGACTATCTTACTAAGACAATCCTAAGTACTAGAGGGGTATCTTGGTGTAGGGGAAAGAACACTTGGACTCAGGCTAGAGAGTCTAGGGCTAGAATCCTGGCTAAGACACTCTCCATCTCTGTGATCCCAAACATGCTCACCTCCTCACCTCTCTGAGTTGTTCAGTTCTTCTGAGTTGCAGAATGAGAATGACACTCGCATCACCTAGGTCACAGAATTTTTGTGGGAAAAATTAAATTTAAAACAAGTGAATATGCTTTAACATCAAATGGAATTATGTTCCTTGAATACAGATTGCTTAAATCCATGTTTATATCTCCAGTGCTGATAACGCATAAGAAATCTTACCTTTCGTAAGAGGCCTCCCCCAGACCCCTCAATGCTAGTGCCTCCCCTCTATAACTATCTCCAATTCATCCTCTACATAAAGTGTTTACATCATTGTCTGCATGTTGTTTCCCCATTAGATTGTGAGCTGCTTGAGGGCAGGGGCTGTTTTTCTCTTTTTTGTACCCTTTATATGTACCACAACGTCAGGCATGCACCGCGGCATTAATGCACGATTTTTGACTTGTTTGTTGACTGAGGAATGCAAACTTTTCATGATTACCTGAAAATGGCAAAGACACTTTCAAGATACAGAACAGTACGTGGTACATAAAAGACCTATAATAAATACTGCTGATTAAAAATTATTAATTAAAAATGTTGATATTATCGTGCTAGAGCACAGTGCTTATCAAAAAGTAGGTGCTTCTTGATCTATACTTTATTAAAATATCTTTCATAAGCACAAAAAATTCCCTTTATCTATGTCTTCACTGTTTTTCGTTCTATTAAATTTAACTAGGAATTCTCAAACTACTTCTGGTACTGGGTGGAAAAGCAGTTGCGATTATCAGAAACAGCTGGTGATAGAGTGGATAGAGCATTGGTCATGGAGTCAGAAAGACCTGAGTCCAAATTTGCCCTCAGACACTGAACAGCTGTGTGACTCTGGAAAAGTCACTAAGCCTCTGTTTACCTCAGTTAAAGGAATATAAATAATAGCATCTACCTCCCAGAGATGGCGTGGGGATCAAATATTTGTTTAAAAAGACACTTTGCACTTTGTGCCTGGCACACAGCGGGTGGTATATACATTTTTGTTCTCTTCCCTTTTCTCTCACACGGAAAATTTATGCACATACTCAATCATTCTACTGGATCTCTAATTTCATCAATTCAAGATGTCCCTTCATAAATGCAGACTGTGACCTATTCACGATTGTCTATCTTGTTCAGTTCTCACCTATGTCCTTCCATAAATTCATCACAGGAGGATCACTCATAATGCCGGACGCCTTCCTTTATTTCTCCTGCCATGGTGGCGGTACCAGTGGGACACTCTGACTGTCCCCCTTTCATCTTTGTTCTTGCCTTATGACCAACCCATCTTCTCTTTCAAACATTGAATTCTTTGACATTTTCCTCCTATTCTTCATTTGTCATATGTTGTAGGCTGTTCACATTCATCATGTGCTTCTACATTGCCCTCTGAGGGATACTCATTTTTAATTCTTTGGAAGCAATTGCTTTCTGTGTCTCTTTACCATCTAGCATCACCTTAAAATATTAGTATTGGAAAGAGAAGCCTCTGCTTTAATAGGAAGTTTGGGGTCACTTAAGGGGCTTTTCAATTTTCTGAAAGTAGTCAAGACTATGCCTTTTCTCCTGTTCCATTCAGCACTCAAATCATTGTCCATCTGTGCACTCTATGTCCCAATTATACATAATGATAATCATGCTCTATGTAGTGTCCATGTAAATGCAAGCTGAAATCTGAAATCTGATCAAAAACCATTCTTTATCTACTTGATGTTTCCTCTGTGGACTGACTAGCCAAACTCCTTTAAGCTACTGTAGTTCTTTTCCTCTAATGCAATCAACACAATATCACCTAACAAATGGAACATATAGAGCACCTCCAAATCCACAGGGAATCTTTCTTCGACTTGAACTGTATTTTGTATCTATGTTGTCATAGAGGTGAATCTTTTTGGTGAGCAAATTTCCCCTCTGTTTACACCTCCTCTGAGTTTAGCATCAGAAGGTGGCTGGGCAGGTTATTTTTTTTTATGTCTCTTCTAGGGAAACTTGAATGATTTTGATATATGAATGGGAGATATTCTGTAAAAAAAATACTACAAGGTGTTGTTTTGTTTTACTAAATAAAATTAAAAAAAACCCCAACATGATAAGCACAATTGGAATGGATTTTATATTATTACATCATTCAGCCAATTATAGTTGACAATAACTTTCAAAGAATGCCTTTTCCCTCCTAATGCATTCATCAAGGATGCCCTCAATGTATGTATAAATGAAGCTCAGAAAGATTTAGCAGAAAGTGAGTATATATGTGGATAGTTATTGATGATGACACAGTTTTATTTTATTTTTACATTATGGATGCCCAAGATTTTTTCCATACATTTGGCATCTTCACTTTCTTTAGACACATTATATATTGGTTTCTCAAAGTTCTTGCAACTGGATTGCATCCAGCATGGATTTTCCTTTCTGTCTTTGCTTTTTTGGTGTCATTTCTATCTCCTCTGTAAGTATATATAGGATTCTATCTCCTCAGGTCCAGCATCCTCAGTGGAAAGAAATGTTTGTTATAATAATTTTGCAAACATTTTCCTATTTTTTTCTGTGTACAGTCTGTATTCCATTTTCATCCTTCCATGTTCTTGGGATGACTTTGTTTAGTTGTATATCTAGCCAAACTTTCCCGAAACTGGTATTACCCTGCATTGTTTCTCTCTGCTTTATAAGATGATACTGCTCACAATAGTCTGCTATCTTTTTTGTAAGATTCTAGTGGTCAGCAAACATTTATTAAGCATCTTCTATGTGCCAAGCACTGTGCTAAGTGTTGGGAGATAAAAGAAAGGCAAAAGAGAGTATCTGCTCTCAAGCATCTCAATTCTATCCTGGTCTCGACTTTGTCAAGTTGGTCACATTTTCATTGACTAAAGTACTTTCTGAGCTCTTTAATACCCCTTTTGTTACAATTATTTCACATTGTTGACATTTCTAGATAAAGTCAGTGTTGATGTCATTTCTGTTATTTATCTTTTTCAAAAATGCAATTATTCATTTAAATAACTTAGGTTTCTTCAAATGTCCATATTATGTTTGCAGATATTATTATACATATATTGTACATGTAATTGTTATTATTATTATTATAATTACTAATTCTTTTTTAGCACTGAAGAGTTGCCTGTAAACAGATACTGACTCAGAAACAATTCCCAGATCAATAATAACACTTTTCTTATCCAAATGTAATCCATTTAATTCTTCTTGGTGTTATTTGGCCCACTGTCTAGCACCTCAGAGGTATTTTTTTCTGAAGAAACTTTATTTAGATCAAATATCTACTTTCATGCTGCTAGTTTAATTCCTGATTGTAGAAGTGAAGCAATGATAATCTAGACTGGAGAGGAAAATTTGTAAAGAAGAGCAGTGGAAATAATCAGGTGTGTGCTGGGAAATGTTTAATAGCCACCTCTCCAGGAAAAAAAAAATGGACATGACACTTTTAACTTTAATCTGCATAATTAACATTTTATATTGTTTTCTTAAGTATACACAATCAGTAAAACAATAAATGAAGTTCTGATTTGTAGCATTTGTCAATTTATGCTGAAAATTTAACATTAAAGAGTAAGCATGACTGGTACCAGTCACAAAATGAATAAGTTCAGAAAGGAAAGTGTGGGTTAGACTGCAGTGGCTTTTGACTAGGAGACTGAATTTGAACTTGATTTTGCATGCAACAGACAGCCAGAAAATTGTTGAGTAGAGGAAGGAGGAGGAGGAGGCAAATAAGGTGAAGAAGAAGAAGAGATGAAATAGAAGGTGAAGAAGGTGAAGGAAAAGGGGGAGGAGGAGAAGGAGGAGGAGAAGGAGAAGGAGGAGAAGAAGGAGGAGGAGGAGGAGAAGAAGAAGAGAAGAAGAAGAAGAAGAAGAAGAAGAAGAAGAAGAAGAAGAAGAAGAAGAAGAAAAAGAATAGGAAAAAGAAGAAGAAGAAGAAGAAACTGTTTTAGGGGTATTTATCTGATAATATTGTACAGAATTATTGGATTGGAGTATAAATTGGAGATTAAATTTAGCACTTTTTAGAAAAGTTATGATAAAATTAAAAGCAAAAGAAAATCACACATACAACACAGTAATTTATTAATACTCAAAGGGAAATTACTTATTAAAATATAATAAAAATTCAGGTGCAATTTAAATTAACAAATTCCACAAACCTTTCTTAAGCACCTACTATAAATACTCTGCTAGGCTAGGTTCTAGGGATACAAGTAAGCCATACAAGTCTGCTAAAGAAACATGTTGTTACCAACAGAAATATCTGGAGAACCTCAAAATGTAGACAATATTTCTTCAACCTGAACTCTATGTTGGATCTACTCCATCATAGTGGTAAATTTCTTTGGTGAACAAACATTTCTGGTTTATGCTTTATCTGAGTTTGCTATCAGAGGGTGATTGAACAGGAATATTTTCGATAGATAGATGATAGAGAGATAAACAGTAGATATAGACACATATACACACATATGTGTTTATATATGTATGCATGTGTGTATGTATGTATGTATGTATATATCTCCTAGGGAAACATAAATGATCTTGATATATGGATAGGAGATATTTTATAAAACAAAAACAAATCTCTGTAAGGTATTGCATTTTCCTAAGAAAACACAACTATAATAATATAAAAGAGATAAAAGTATAGTGCTCAATATAAATTAAAAATCTAAATTTGACATGCTACCAGAGGCAAATTTGGTTCTGATATATTCAAATATTCTCTTTCTTCATTTTAGCATGAGCCAAAGAACAGACTATTTCTTTTTCTAAGTCCCAGTGTATTTATAACTTAAAGGATCAATAGATGTTTTATCTGACTTGCATTCTTCAATTCAATAGTCAACCAGCAGATATTAAATACTTAGAGATGCAAAGCACTGTGAAAGGTACTGAAGAAACTAAACAAATAAACAAAAATCTATTATAGCCCCTGTCCTTAAGGAGTTTACATTGTCCTTAGAGGTGGAATGTGGAGTTTACAATGTTCGAATAGATAAGTGTAATTGAGGACTAGTGTAAAGTGGGAGGAAAAGGTGAGCTGTGGGAGATACATAACTATTCCAAAAGGCAGAGATAAGAAAGGAGTGAACATCATGGCTTGTACAAATGCACAAAGGTGGAAGAATGGGAGGTTACTATAATACTCCAGGTGAGAAATAATTGACTTGAGATAGGGTAGTGATTATTTAAATGCAGAAAAGGACAGGTATGAGAGATGTTATGGAGATAGAAATAACAACAATTAACAATGACTGGATCTTAGCATAAGGGAGAGAGAAGAATCAAAGATGGCTCAATCTTACGAACCTGAGTAAGTAGGAAGATGGTGTCCTCAATGAAAATGGAGATAAACAGAGATGCGGGCTTGTGGGTATGTGGGTAGCAAATGGTGAGCTCCATTTTGGACATGTACAATTTCGGATTCTGATGGAGTATTCATGAGGAGTGAGTGAAGAAGCAGTTGGAAATTCAGAAGTAGAGTTCAGGAGACAATTATGGCTTGATATTTGGTTTGGGAATCATCTGCATAGATGTTATAATTAAGACTGTGGAAGTGATATCAAAAAGGAAAAGTATAGAGACAGAGGATAAGAGGGCCAAGGATAGATAGATAGATAGATAGATAGATAGATAGAGCATTTATTAGGCACTTACTATGTACCAGGCACAGTGCTAGGTGTTGGGGACTATATACAAACAAAACAATCTCCACCTTCAAGGGTCTGAAAAGTATACTTAGGAGCAGCCATACAAGTAGGAAGAGAACAAGGAAAGAAGAGTGTCTCAGAATTTAAGGGAGCAGGCGGTCAGTAGTGATGTTAAAAGCTACAGAAAGGCCAAAGACAATAATGACTGAGAAAAACCCATTATATTTAAAAACGAAGAGCTCATAGGCTATGTCTGAGAAAGTAATCTGAGTCAAGTGGAAAAGTCTGAAGGAGACTGCATGGGTTTGAAAAGTGAATGTTTGAAGAGGAAGTATGACTCTCTAGGAATTTCACAGATAGAGATAGAACAATGATATAAGAGGATAGCTTGATGGAAAATCTGAGCTGAGAGATGGCTTTTACAGACAGGGGAAACTGAGCATATTGATAAGAAGTGGAAAATGATATAATTTAAAGAATACTCATTTTTAAGAAGGGTGGGGTGCACTGTCAAGCTGAAAGTCTCCGGGTAGGCATTACAGTTGAACAAGCTTGGTAGATTTATGATATCCTTTTAAAGGCAATGGTAATGATTGTTTTATATCAAAGGAAAATCATAAATAAAATAAATATTTTCCATAAACACTTTTTATTATCAAGGTCTTATTTTCTTTCTTTTTAAAAAGGGAAATTTCTCACAACATAAAATCCTTTGCATACATCTATAACTAAAAGTTATATTTCACTTTTTTGATTGGCTATATTTCATGCAAGTGAAGATGTATGTCATAATACAAGATATGAGATGAGATTAGGGTTAGGAAGATCTCATATCAAGTTCTGTGAACAATACTAGTTGTATGATATTGAGGAAATAATCTTTCTGAGACAGTATTACTCTCTGAGTTATCTGGATGAATTTACTCTGTGTAGATGGAGGGAATTACTAAAGAAAATAGATCATTGCCACATTGAGTAATTTGGATAATTTATTTAATATATGAATCTGATGTATTATTTATGAATACATAACATAAAAGAGTGAAGTAAGATAATATTTCAAGTCATTTAAGCTGAAACTTTTTACTTGAAATATCCAAATCATAATGGCAAAAAATGTTCCTGTATTTTCCTACTTTTTTGATAATTGACATTTAGGCATCTGAACTGGAAAGGACCTCAACAATTGTCTGATCCAATCTCTTCATCTTAGATACAAGGAAATTGAGATATATTGATTTGCCCAAAGTCACACAACTAGTGGGAGGTAGAGCCAGAACTAGAAATCAATTTTCCTGATTCAATATCTTAAATTTATTCCACTGTGTCCCAAGCTGCCTCTTAATATTATTATATAAACTTGTGTTATGCATTGATTCATGTTAGATACCTCCGGGTGTGTGTGTGTGTGTATACATATGTATATATGCGTGCATGTGTGTATACATATGTATATATGCGTGCGTGCGTGCGTGTGTGTGTGTGTGTGTCTGTCTGTCTGTCTGTGTATATGCATGCATCTGTTGAGAAATGCTAAAAGGTGTGGCATCTAATTTAAGAAAATGCAAAGATTCTGTGTAAATTGAAAAAAAAAAGAGCTTGCAAATTGGAACAATATCTCCTTTTCCTCTGCTGTGCCATGCTACTGGAGATGAAGTGGCTGCCTTATGTTTATTTTCTATGTGTCAAGGATGAATAATGCCACATAGTTAAACCTCTCATCAAAAGCCCAATCACCATCTGGGCTTCAGTCTCTCTGCCTTTACAAATGTTTTGTCAGCTCCAATTGAATCTTGTTGACATATGTGTGACATATGCATGTTATGGTTATCATCCTGAATGCCTACACGGTGTCACATTCAGTCTTTTGCAGACAGCAGTCCAGGTGCATCTTTCACAGTAAGAGACTAAAGCAAGTACCTATGCTACATGGGAAAATCCCATGGATTCTGGTTCTACTAATTCAGAATTTGTATCATTTAAACTGAATTATGCCTTTTTTACTGTTTTACCCCCACTACCTCCACCAGACAGGGAAGAAGGGAATAGGCAGTTAAAAAATAACAATAATACTTTATTTTTTCCCCAGTAACACATAAAAACATTTTTTAACATTCATTTTTGTAAAATTTTGAGTTCCAAATTTTCTGCCTCCCTATCTCACCTCCCCCCTCCCTGAGATGGTAAGCAATTTGATATAGGTTATACATTTGCACTCATGCAAAACATATTTCCATATTAGTAATCATGTTGTAAAAGAAGACATAGACCTAAAGGAAAAACAAAAAAATAAAGTGAAAAATAGTACACTTCAACCTGCATTCAAATTCCATCAGTTATTTCTCTGGATGTGGATAACATTTTTCATCATGAGTCCTACAGAATTGTCTTGGATCATTGTATTACTGAGAATGGCTAAGTCATTCACAGTTGAAAATCATCCAACATTGCTGCTACTGTGTAACAATGTTCTCCTGGTTCTGCTCACTTCACTATATACATCAGTTCATGCAAGTCTTTCCAGGCTTTTCTGAAATCCGCCTCCTCTTCATTTCTTATAGCACAACAGTATTCTGTTACCACTCGTTCAACCAGGGAATAAGCATTTATATGGCTCCTATTGTGTTCCAGGTACTGTGTTAAGAGCATTTACAAACATCATTTGATTCTCACAAGAACCCTGCAATGTAAATATTCCCTAATTGACAGTGGGCATTTGGTGGGGAAAAGAGAGGAGAATAATTTAAGGAAGAAAGGAGCCCTACCTACAGCAATCAAGATAGGTTTCTTGTAGGATAACTACACCAAGGTAACACAGATGTAGACCTAAGTCATCTAGATAGTCCATGAGCTCTCACTGCCTTGGAGATGGAAGGGACCTCAGAAATCTTGTCTAACTCATGTAAGAACGACAATATCCTCAAATAGTACATGCTTAAAATTCTCTAATGAGGGAAAAACTAGTAACCCCTGAGGTAGTCCATGCCAATTGTTGATGCCTCTGATTGTTAGCAAGCATCTCCTTGCCTCTTCTAAGTTTTCCTCTTTGTACCTTTCCTCCTTTCTATTTCTGTCATGAAAAAGAACATATCTAATTGTTCTTGCTCCAAATAGCCCTTCAAATACTTGAAAATACCTATTAGCCTCACTCACCCCATCCCACCATCCCTAAGCCAAATAAATTCTGTTCCTTCAATCAGTCTTTGTATAGTGTGACAACATCACCTAAGGACTCACTGCATCCTCTGGTCTCTCTTTAGCTTCTTGATGTCCTTCCTAAAATGGGGAACTCACAATTGAACACATTATAAAAGGGAGGGAACAAATAAGCATTCATTAAGTGCCTACTATTTGCCAGGTATTGTGCTAAGTACTTTTTACAAATACTATCTCATTTGATACTAACAACAACCTCATGAGGTGGGTGCAATTATTATTCCTATTTTAGAGTTGAAGAAACTGAAGCAAATAGAAGTTAAGTGACCTGCTGAGGATCACACAGCTAGAATGTATCTGAATCTGCATTTTAATTGTCTTCTTGACATCAACCCAGTGTATCATCCACAGTGCCTTCCCCACTAGCTTACTTTCCTTGGACTGGACTTTACTATGACCCCAGAAAACCTCATCATCAGGATGTTCACCATTTTACACAAGAAGAAACTGAGGCTGAAGGAATTAAACAAGTAGCCAAAGGTCACATAAGCAGCAGTTGCCAGAGGCGGGATATAAACCCAGGTACCATGGTATCTTATGGATACATGATGGTGAGAATTACAGGGGGGGGGAACTGGGGATAATGGCAAGCTCTCTAATAATACTTAGAGAAAGTAACACTTCTATCTATTGTGGCAATGTAATTCACTTGCATGAAAAAAGTAATAATAATAGTTATAATAAAGAACCGACAACTAGAATAGCGTGCCATGTGTTTTATACACGGCCAATTCCTTCGCTTTGAAAGGGTGGCTTTGGTTGTACTTGTTTTGCATATCATATTTTTCTCACATATTCATTTTAATTAATTAAATTATGTATAAAACATTAAGCATACCCCCAAATGTATCATTTTTCCATTGATTTTAAAGTAGTGATTTTGTGGCCTGCATGATACATTTCTAATAGAAATTATAATATGAATAGAAATATGTTTTATATTGCATAGATTCCAAAATGCTATTGGAGTCGAGTGTTTCATCAACAGTGTAATTATGAGGCTGTACTAAAACTAAGAACACTGTCAAAAGGACAGGGACAATTTCATGGTAATGGCCTGTCAGTTTATTTAGGGGATGAAAATGATTTGGAAAAGCAGCTATGTAAATGTTCCAAGATTTCTTCTCTGATGTAAAATTCCCTTGTGGTTTAACTTTTGTCTCAAGAAATAATTACTAAAGACACCCATCAATAAGAAGAACTAGATGTGAGTCCCATTTTAATTCTGAAGATCAGAATCAATCAACCAGAAAGCCCGTCTCTCCACTGAAGGACACAATTCATGGCCATCCAGGCCTGGTACCAGAGAAAGTCACTAAATTTGGAGTCAGAAGAACTTGGGTTGAATCCTGTCTTTACTACTTATTATCTTTGTGATCTTGAGCAAATCACTTTCCCTCTGTAGGCACAGTTTCCTCATCTACAAATGAAGGTTGGATGAGATGATTTCAAAGTCCCTTTCCAGGTGAAATATTTATGATCTTCCCTAGAAAGGACCACAGTTCTTTCACTGAGAAAAGGCCCTTCTTCGTTTGACTGTGAACTTTGGGCAAGTCACTTAACTTCTTTCTGGGGTTCAGTTTCCTTTCTGTTAAATTGTCAGATTGGACTCCATATTCTCTAACATTCCCTTTATTTCTTAAACAATGTTCTAACTGCTTTTCTGATCCCATGAATCTTTTCTTATGATACTTCTTCTGTGTAAGTGATTTATTATGTGTAACAAATAGCAACCTGATAATGCTCACCCTTTGGCCTAGCTATTATTTTAATTCTCCTAACATCACATTCTTCAGGGTATATTCCAACTGGAGATGATCTCTCCATCAGTCCAAATCATACCATGATGACTGTGTACAGAAGGAAGGGCCCAGAACTAATAAATGCCCTGACCCTGCATTTACAACATGTTTAAAAATACTTTCTCCCTTTTGACAGCATATCCATATGTAACAAAGCAAGGAGGGCTTTAAATAGCTTAACTCAAACACCAGATTCCCAAATATACATACAACTGCACACACACACACACACACACACACACACACACACACACACACACAGAGTCATACACCCATGGAAATATAAAAAAGAGGCAAAAATAATTATGGGAGGAAAAAAAGAAATTCTGATTTTTCTGTAAGAAACATCAAAGCACAAAATCTTTCAAACTTCAAAGAATTCCATGGTGACTACAGGCTTACCTTGGATAGTATGAATTTATAAAACAGTAACTTTTTTTTAAAATCACTCTACTGCCATCATGAGAGAGAAGCATGCAAATTATGTACAATTGTTCCTTCGTAAAGTTTCCTTTTTCCAAGACCTGAAAATTCAGGTCATAAATGATTAGTTAATTCTGCCTTAGTAGTCATCTACAATGTTAATGGAGATTGGGGAGGGAAAGTGACATGGTATTGAATAGAATTGGATTGTTACCTCCATGATGATAGCATTTCTCTTTTTCTGGAACTAAGTGTTAATCTGTAAGTAATTATACAGAGCAGTATTTTGACCTTGGGTTCTTTCTTCTCAATTTCATCACAAGATGATTATCAGAGAGGCAGATATTAAGTGAATAGGAATATTAAAACACAGCTAAACAGAAAAGAACTGTGTTAAGCTTCTGTGCTGCTTTGAGGTTGTTTCTTCCATTGTGAGTCTGATTTTCTGACTGATGGGATTTGGGTGGACAGAGGCAGGGTTCTGCCTATCTTGTGTATGTGTACCATATTTTCATTACAGTGTAGCATTCACACATATTCAAGAATTATATTTTATAACTGTTCACAAGTGTGCTACTTTTCTGCCTACCATTCCCTTCTTACTGTCTTGAAAGACAAAGCAATCAGCAAGCGTGTATTTTTTTCTAAATAATTTCTCCTTGCAAAGGTCACTTGATTAACTTAGAAAATACATTAAGAGCCTACTGTGTGAAAGGTATAGTGAAAAGGCTCTGAAGAACGTATGATGAATAATATAGATATAGATATAAATATATAGATATAGTATAGTCCAGTGAATTGGATCAGATAACATGTGTACATATACACAGAGCTGTAAGTGTACATATGTTTATGTGTGTGTGTGTTAGAGTGAACCTGTGATTTCACCGGTATGAAGAACTTCCAATAAGGATACCCTCCCTGCAAATGCAGATCAATATGGATCTGCAATGCACAATTTTAGAGATGTGCCGGGGGGCCTGAGAAATTAAACAACTCGCCCAGGGTCCCAGAGTATATGTCAGAGGCCAGATGTGGTGAAAACAATATCGTAACCCAGCATCCAACTCCTATGTAAGTTAGGCTAGATTTTTCCTTAAAATTATTGAACCTGTCCTCAAGATTGAATTGGAATGAGGAGCCTATACCTCAGAGACATATTTCTGATCGTCTGGGTACAAAACAGATAGGACAGGAAGGGCTGAAGGCACTTCCTCAGTCTCAGGACCAGAGACTAGCAGAAGGAACAGCAGTTATGTTCACCTGAAGCAATGTTTTATTAGGGATGAGTATTCTTTCCCTGCTCTGAAATCACCTTATCCTGGTCTAGCTAAGTAAGCCTCCTTTTATTAACTATTACATATATTACAGTTGTTTCATTCCTTTCCAATTTAGGACCTAAATTACAGAGGGACCAATGCAGATCAGGCCTAGCTCATGCCACCATACATTCATAAAAGATACACATGTACATTTGTATAGGGTTCTGCCCATTTTCTCATATACTCTTTACACATGTGCAATGTGTTCATGGTAATACAGAACTACAGAATCACACAGACAACTGGTGGTGCAATGGATAGTCAGGAAGACTCAAGTTCAGTTCTATACTCAGACACTTATTAGCTATGTGATCCTGTGTAAGACACTTAAACTGCTTGCCTCAGTTTCCTCAACTGTAAACTGGCAATAATAATAACACTGACTCAAAAGGATTGTTGTGAGGATCAAATGAGACATTTGTAAGAAAGACAGCACAGTGCTATTTAAATGCTTCTCTCTCCTTCTCATCTAGAAATTTTCTAATCAACTATTGTCAGCTCACAGATAATGGTCACAGAGTTGACACACCTTGCTCATTTACTCATTTAGCAATAGCTATTTTAAAAATTAAGCACTTCTGTTATGCAGTTTATGGAAGAGAAAGGACCAGAACTCTAGTCTCCTGAACTCCAGCTCAGTGCTTTTCCTTCCAGCATTCCAAACTGCCCCTAAACAACAGTTTCAACATAATTTCACAACCTCAGTCATTCTCATCTCCTCCCTTTCTCTTATTCCCCAAATCCAAATTGTCAAATGCTATCAATTCTACCTCCTCAGCATCTCTCACATCTGCCTCCTCAGCATCCATCTAGCCACTGCTCTAATTAAGGCCTTCTCATTCAAACTGTGGTAATCCCCTGATCTCCCAGCTTCTAGCTTCCTCCTCTCTAAACCATCCTTTTCACAGCTGTCAAATGATGTTCTTAAAGCACAGGTTTAGCTATCTCAAATAAACCTCCTTCTCCCCTCAACCTTAGCAGCTTGCTGCCGCCTCTATGATAAAATACAAACTCAAAAGCCTTCACGGTCAGCATCAACCTTTCTTTGTAGATAGATTTCACATTGCATCCTATTCCATTGCTACGTTATTGCCAAATTGACCTCCCTAATGTTACCCATTAACAAAAAGTCATTTTGATACTTTTGCCTGAGACTTTGCAAAGGGTATCTGGATGCCCTTCCATCTCATCACCATCTCATAGAACCTCCAGATGCCTCCAAAGATCAGCTGAAGCCCTACCGATTGAAAAATGCATATACGCATCTCTATTTGAGTGCTGGATATTTTTCACATCACTTCATTTCTGAACATACCCTCTCTTTTGCCCTACCCAACACATCCTTTGTACCCCCCTATAAAGAGAACTAAAAATGTTCAATAAAAATAAGCAACACATTAACCACATGTCACAGAATACATAATATTCCACAACCAGAATCTTATACTCCTGCAGAAAGGGAAGAAGATTTGTTTTCTTATTTCTCCCAGGGCAAGTCTGTTCCTTTTATAACAACCGCATTCAGTTTTTTTTTCTTGTTGTTTTGTTTCCATTTCTGTTGTCGTCATCCTTGTGAACATTGTTTTCTTGGTTCTTATTTCACTCCGTGTCCCTTTACACGACTTTCACTTCCCAGGCTTCTGTGAATTCTTCATAGTCATTGCTTCTGATGAACTACAATTTGTTTAGCTATTCCCCCGATCCATGGCCAAATCATACAGCTTTAAAGAGGCCTGTCCTGTTCCTCTGGTTGCTAGTGCTGACCCACCAAAACAAATGAAACAACAAAATTCTGTATTCATTTTATATTTATTTTGCCTTGCCTTGGTTTTCTTCCAGTAGGGTATAAGCCAGCATCTTAATGGCTGGGGCTATTTCCTTACTTTTGGTGGTATTAATGCCTAACACAGTGCCATGTATGCAATAGGTGCTAAATGAATGACTTTTTTATTGAATTGAATAAATATTTTGTTCAACTTGCCAATAACATTTACTTACAATGAAGAGCTATAACAGAAAGTTCTGACTATAGAAAGTATTAACAAAAAATCCTGTCCTTCTGACCCAAGAAAGGGATTAAAATAAAAATAAGCTGTGTTTTTTTCTATAAATCAATATCAATATTTATCTCTATTTCTATATCTAGCCTCTTCTTCAGTACTTCAAGATCCACTACTTCAAGTTAAAACCTCTTGCCGCTGAGGCCAATAACACTCCCTTTAAAGATGGTCCTCAGATGCTGCTGTGGCCAAGAAGACAAACCCCAGTGGACACATTTCTAACGAGGTACTTCCTAAGTTTGCTAGACTGGTCCAGCACTTTGGTTATATGATTCATTTCCAGGCCTGGACTCTAACTCTTCCCAATTCCTTATGTGCACTTGAGTTTGTGATCCTTTGGGATAGCTTTTGAGTATCGGGGGGCACCTCTACCCCAGGATGAGGTATCAGAATGACATATCTTAAAGAGTTGGCAAAGGGAATGGTAAGGTCAGCACTGCTTAACAGTAGTAAAACATGCTTCTGTTAGAATGAAATGTCTAGGCCTTCATTGTCTTTAACATAAAAACAGATTATTAACTACTCAAAAAGAAAAAGAAAGGCTAAACAAACTCAAGATTCCATCATATGAATATTAAGGGCATTTGCAGACACTTAGTGGATAACCAAAGAACTATAAAGATGGGTTCATATTAGGCCAGGAAGCTGAATTGTGTCAAAACATCTGGGTAGTTTTGTCTTTTTGTTTAAAAATCAATACTTTTATATTTCTGTATGATGCCAAATAACCACTTTGGTCTTCATTTTTTGCAGGGTTTTACACGGTTTTTCAAACTAACTGGGATGATTTAGGGTCATCTTCATAAGAGCTGGTATTTCTTTAGTGTTTTAAGGTTTCCAAAGGGCTTTACTTGTGTTATCTCATGGGATCCTCACAACAACCCTGCAAAGTTGGTGTTATTAAAATCATCATTTTTTTTGTTTGTTTCGTTCAGTTATGTCCAACTCTTAGTGACCCTATTTGGGATACTCTTGGCAAAGATACTGGAGTGGTTTGCCATTTCCTTCTCCAGCTCATTTTATACATGAAAAAACTAAGCCAAAATGGGTTAATTGACTTGCCCAGGGTTACATAGCTAATAAGTGTCTGAGGCTACATTTGAACTCAGGTCCTCCTGACTCCAGGCCTAGCTCATAGATTTGAAGGCAGGATTTGAACTCAGGTTTTCCTGACCCCAAATCCAGCACTACATCTACTACATCTGCCACCAATCTGCCCTTAAGTCCATGAGGGCTTGGCATAGTTTCTAGTTCAATTTCAATTCAATAAACATTTATTAAGTATCTACTATGTATGGGCACTGTATATACAGGTAATATATTTTTTAAAAAAAGTTAAAAGGCCACATCTGCCCTCAACGAGCTTCCAATCTAATGGAGGTGAAAATATGCAAACAAATACATACAAAGAAAGCAATACACAGGTTAAGTAGGAAATAATTAATAGAGGAAAGGCCCTAGAATTGGGGAAGGCTTCCTATAGGAGGTGGCATTTTAATTGAGACTTAAAGGAAGCCACTCCTTGAAGGTAAGAGTTGACTTTTAGAGTGTGATCCTCCTCTCCTTGTGCTATGTACTGTAAAATGGAGGGATAGTGATATTTAGAACTACAAACAAGCTTAGAGCTTTCCTAGTCGAGGACTTTCATTTTATGGATGAGGAAACTAAAGCCCAGAGAAGTTAAATTACTTACCCAAGATCATAAAGGTAATAAATAGGAGAGTCAAGATTCAAACCTAGGACCTTTGTCTTGAAATCCAAAAACCTTTTCAATGGTACCTCACATCCTTCTGGTGGCAGACTATCTAACTCACATGTGATGCTCCCCCAAGAAAAGGTGAGAACGTCAGTTTTCAATGAAAAGAAGGGTTCTCAGGGGAGAGTTGCTCTCCATTCACATCAAAATTACCCCTGTCTAAAGAAAGGTTCATGTTGCTGATGCTGGGGGCTCTCCAAGGGCTTGGACCTCTAAGTTCCTTCCAATTCAAGATTCTGTAATTCTGTGATAAGATTCCAGGTAAATGTTAAGTTTATTCTGTTGCAAACCTGTATTACATATTAACAGAAAGTTTCAGGCATAACACTAGATGCTGTGGACCTTTATGAACTTTAGTAATTCAGGGAACAGAGCAATTATTGAAATCTATTTTCCTGACAATAGTGTTCTTTTAGTGAGGTTCTCTAAAAACAATTTTTAATTTATTTTTATTTTATTTTACTTTTTATATTAAACATTTCTTAATTTATTTTTTAGTTTTTAACATTCACTTACACAAGATTTTGAGTTCCAAATTTTCTCCCCATCTCACCCCTCCCTGTACCCCAAGACAGCATGCATTCTGAATACCCCTTCTCTTATCTCCTTCCCCTTCTATTTTCTTGTAGGGCAGGATAGATTTCTATACCCCATTGTCTGTATATCTTATTTCCCAGTTGCATGTGAAAACTATTTTTAACATTTGTTTTTAAAACTTTAGGTTCCAAATTTTCTCCTTTCATCCCTCCCCACCCACCCTCATTGAGAAGGAAAGCAACTCAATACAAGTTATACATGTGTAGTCATGCAAAAACTTCCATAGGAGTCATGTTGTGAAGAACTAACTATATTTCCCTTCATCCTATCCCAGCCCCCATTTGTTCTATTCTCTCTTTTAACCCTGTCCCTCCTCAGAAGTGTTTGTTTCTGATGACTCTCTCCCCCAATCTGCCCTCCCTCCTACCATCCCTCCACTCTCTTATCCCTTTCCCCCCTATTTTCCTGTAAGGTAAGATAGATTTCCATACCCAAATGAGTATGTATGTTATTCCCTCCTTAAGCTAAATCTAATGAGAATAAGATTCAGCATTTCCTCTCACCTTCCCCTACACTGTAAAAGCTTTATTCTCTGTTTTATGTAAGATAATTTACCCCATTCTACCTCTCCCTTTCTCATTCTCCCAGTATAATCCTCTCTCATCCCTAACTTATTCTCCAGATATGACCCCTTCATCTTCAACTCACCCTGTGCCATCTATCTATCTATCTATCTATCTATCTATCTATCTATCTATCCATCTACATATAACTTTTTTCCCTCCAACTACCCTAATACTGACAAAAGTCTCATGAGTTACAAATATCATCTTTCCATGTAGTAAAGTAAACAGTTCAATTTTAATAAATTCCTTATGATTTCTCTTTCCTGTTTACCTTATCATGCTTCTCTTGAATCTTATATTTGAAAGTCGAATTTTCTATTCAGCTCTGGTCTTTTCAACAAAAATGCTTGAAAGTCCTCTATTTCATTGAATATCCATTTTCCTCCTGAAGAATTATACTCAGTTTTGCTGGATAGGTGATTCTTGGCTATAATCCTATCTGTTTTACCCTCCGGAATAGCATATTCCAAGCTCTCTGGTCCCTTAATATAGAAGCTGCTAACTCTTGGGTTATCCTGATGGTATTTTCACAATACTTGAATTGTTTCTTTACGGCTACTTGCAATATTTTCTCTTTGACCTGGGAACTCTGGAATTTGGGCAGAATATTCCTAGCAGTTCTCCTTTGGGGATCTCTTTCAGGAAGTGATTTGTGGATTCTTTCAATTTCTATTTTACCTTCTGGTTCTAGAATATCAGGGCAGCTTTCCTTGATAATTTCTTGAAAGATGATGTCTAGGCTGTTTTTCGATCATGGCTTTCAGATAGTCCAATAATTTTTAAATTATCTCTCCTAGATCTATTTTCCAGGTCAGTTGTTTCACATTGTCTTCTATTTTTTTCATTCTTTTGGTTTTGTTTTAAAGCGTCTTGATTTCTCATAAAGTCACTAGTTTCCATTTGCTCCATTCTAATTTTTAAGGAAGTATTTTCTTCAGTGAGCTTTTGGACTTCTTTTTCTATTTGGCCAATTCTGCTTTTTTAAGGCACTCTTCTCCTCACTGACTTTTTGGACCTCTTTTGCCATTTAGGTTAGGCTTTTTTTAAGGTGTTATTTTCTTCAGTATATTTTTGGGTCTCCTTTAACAAGCTGTTGACTTGTTTTTCATTATTTTCTTGTATCACTCTCATTTCTCTTCCCAGTTTTTCCTCTACTTCTCTTACTTGTTGCTCAAAATCCTTTTGGAGTTCTTCCATGGCCTGAGACTCATTCATTTTTTTCTTGGAGGCTTTGGATGTAGGAGCTTTGCCTTTATTGTCTTCCGGTTCTATGTTTTGATCTTCTTTGTCACCAAAGAAAGATTCTATGGTCTGACTTTTTTTGCACAGTTTGCTCATGATCCAAGCCAATTACTTGAGTTATAAACTCTTTGTTAAGGTAGGGGTCTGCTTCCAGTATGGAGAATGCACTGTCCCAAGCTTTGGGGGTTTTGTGCAGCTGTTTTCAGAGATACTTCTAGGGACCTATAAATTTTCAGTTCATCCAAGGTGGTATGATCAAGGGAAAGGTGTTTAGTTCTTTCCTGGCCTGGGTTCTGGTCTAAGAGTGACCAGAAGCACTCTTTTTTTGCCTCAGAACTATGAAGAGGATTCCTCTCCATTGCCACTACGAGCTCCACCATTCCAGCGCTCTTCCTCACCGCAGGATTGCCACTCAGAACTGAGACCCAGATCCAGGCATGGGCAAAGCAAGAGAATCCTGCCTCAGAACCAGCAAAGAATCCCTGAAATCCCCCTCTAATCACCCGCACTATCCCCTCACTGACTGTGGGCCAAGAGCTCTGGAATTAGCTGCTGCCCTGGGGCAGTACCATGACTGAGGCTGATATCAAGGTTATCTCTCAACGCGGTCAGGTACACCCTTCCTACTGACCTTCTAGGTTGTCTTTGGCATTTGTGTGTTAAGAAATCTGGAAACCACCACAGCTGCCCATGATTCAGTCCCCTGAGGCCTACTCTAGGTTTACTGAGGCTTGGTGTTTGCCTGCGCACCCACACTAAACTCTCCCAGCCCAGGGAGATAGACTTTTCCAATCAACCAATCAGGATGTCTTGGGCTGGAAATTTGTTTCATTCTTTTTGTGGGTTCTGCTGTTCTAGAAATTGTTTAGAGCCATTTTTTAACAAATATTTGGAGGGGTTTGGGGGAGAGCTCAAGCAAGGCACTGCTTTCACTCTACCATCTTGGTTCCCAAAAAATTTTTTAAAAAGTAGATTAATACATAAACACCACTCTTGTCCCAGTGCTTTCAGACTACAGTTTCCTAGCAAAAGGTACAATTTTCACTTGTCTTTTTTCTTCCTTCCTTTCTTTTCCTTCCTTCCTTTCTTTCCTTCCTTCCTTTCTTTTTAATTTTAGCATTTACTAACATGCTTTCTGAATGTCCATTTAACAAACTTAGCAAGGAAACAAGCACATCTACTGTGGCAGAGATGCTATAGTACAGGATGTGGAGATCCTTGGGATTAAGGATTTCTCATCTACTTGGCACTGGCTACAGGGCAGGAAGGACTTGAACACTACAACAAGGCTTGACCTTATTGATCATTATTAACAGCTGGAGATGTTGATAGAGGACATGTAAACTTATTAAAATATATAAATACTAATTGATCATATCATCTGCTCATGTACATTAAAAAAAGTAAGATAAATGAAAAATCCTGACAATTAGCATACATAGTATTATAAGCTGACTATAGGAAATGTGAATATGTCCAATTAGATGACTGTTAATCACTGTCCATGTTTAGAAGGAAAAAAAAGCAGCTGACTTGTCAGTAAGCATGGTCTGAGAAGTAAGTTTTTGCACTCCTAGGATCATATGATTTTGAAATTAGAAAGGACTTTAAGTATTGCAGAGTACAAACCTGTTAATTCATAAACCAAGAAACTGATTTCTGAAGAAGTAAAGTGACTTTCCCAAGGTCACAAGGCAGTAAGTGGTAGAATGGGCATTCAATCCAGGACTGCTGACACCACTTTTTGAGTGTTGTCTGGGATGTTAGCAGAAAGTGGGGTGCCCAGATGGGGTATACATATGCAACCATTGGCACACTCCTTCCCCTGCCAGTCCAATAAGAAGGCCTCATTGGCACCAACATCACTATCACCAACACACGTCCAGGAGGGAAGCACAATGTCTGTTTCTGAAAAACTCAGGATCTGGTCAGAGACATAAGATCACCTGAGCAGCAGAGTCAAAGTTGTGCCAAAAGAGGAAATCAGAACATAAGAACAAGAAGGTTCATTCAGGCCTGGACCAATAAAAGAGGCAGCTCTGAAACAACAGGATTCCAAAGAAGGGAAAGAATCAGTTAATTAAAAAAGAAATCATAACATTTATTAAGTGCCCCTTTTTTGTAGAGAACTGTGTTAATTAATTAAAAAGATGGGTGGGTAAGTTGTGGCCCTGGCCTCAAGGAAGTTAGAATCCCAAAGCAGAAATGAAATGGACTCAAACATTAATAAATAGTTGAATAAGAAAATATATTAAGAAGAAAGGTTTTGTGTGGTAGTTTTAATTACATACCATTCTTGCTTTACATAAATTCAAATCATGACTTTACATAAAGAATTTGGAAAGAAATAAGCATAACAACAATAAAAAAACCTATGTTAACTTTACTGCATAGGACTGTGCTCTCTCTCTTTTTTCATGCCCCTCGGCTTGGAACTCCACGGCCTCCCACATCCACCAAAAAATTACAAAAGTAAATAAAAAAACCCTTTAAGTGGAAGCAGAATGGATACACAGAGAGACTTCGTTAGACCTTCATTAGCCACAGCCATAGCCACAGGCACTGCTGTCATTGTGGGGGCTTGGCTTGAGACCTCCAGTACCAGGAGAGGAAACTTTAGTCCTACTCTGCCCAGCTGCCTGCACGTGTATCCCAACGATCTGTTTTCAGTCTGTCCATGCTCTGGTACTGTGTCTATCCTCAGCCTCCGTGTGTCCTTGAATGGCAGGCCCCTCCCTTCATGGCACTTTCTGCCTTCCTCTCTCCCTTCCCCAAGTCTGAGGCCAATTTGCATTACATAAAATCACTTTACCTTTACTTCTGTGGCATAGTCCACTCACATGAAGCAAGAACTGTCTACTTCTACCTGAAGGGATCAAGGATGTTTTCTTATCCTTTCCACCTGACTTCCTGCTTATGGGATTGCACATGTTGCCCCCAATTTTCTTCCTTTACAAATCTCTTCTCTCTGTCTCTCTGTCTCTCTGTCTCTCTTTTGCTTTCTCTCTTTCTTTCCCATCTCTTCTACTTTCCCCTTTCTCCCCTCTATTGCACACTCCCTTCTTTTTCTCTCTTTCTGGTTGTGCAGCCTACTGTCAAGGTGTGCCCCAAGAAACCTTGGGAAGGTAACGTAATTTCATCCTATCTACAGGAATACTTGTTAGTCTTGCATGGTGAGAATTATGATTAAGACTTATATCGTCAATATACAAATGTCATTTTGATGGGATTACATATTTGTTCTAAGTTAGTGTCCCCACCACCACCAAACTATACTTCAAAACTTCATATATCTCCTTTGAGCAAAGTTTTTTGTTTCTTAAATGAGGTTCAGCTTGCCATAGCATCCTGTTGGCCACTTGCTAAAAGTTCCTGAGGGCTGTTGCCTGAGAAGGGAAGCCCTTTCCAAAGCAACGTTCATAACAGATGGTGGGTCACGTGGCCGTTAGCATTTTAAAGCATGAGAGTATTGCTAATGCTCACTACTTATTTACCAAAGTGCACTAACAGGAATTGCCTGTGGCAGGAGAAGGGGAAACTTGGTTCTGCCTCTCTCTCTCTCTCTCTCTCTCTCTCCTCTCTCTTCTCTCTCTCTCTGTCTGTCACTTAACCCTCCCTAGGCATCAGTTCACCCCATATAAAATGAGTGGATCCAAATAGATAATTTCTAAGGTTCCTTTCATTTCTAACTATCTATGACTTGTATTCTAAAACAGAATCATATGCAGGAAAGAATATTAATTACCAGGTCCTAGCATTTTGTATGAAGCACTGACTGTAGACATAATTTATATTCAGGGTACTAATTTTTATGTAAAGATAAATCCATGTTTCAAGTCATCACTATTCCATTTTTATCCACAAAATTCAATTATTGATTATCTTAGTACTGCCTATAAATTATTTTTTCAAAAAAGAATGGTCCTACCTCATCAAGCTATTTTTTTTTGTCTCACCTTCTTTGGAGTATATCTAAGTACATGCTAAAGAATGACAATTAGCATTCTCTCAAGTCAGAATAAAAAAGGTAACATGATTAATTTTTCAATTATTCTGGGTCTAAAATGTAATAGATTATTTAAAAGCTCCTGGAGGACAGCTTCAAGACTGCTATAATCAAAGTCTAGGAACACAAAGACCCCTTAAAGCATGTGGGGCAAAGGAAGTAGGGTTTTCCTTTGTGATAGGGACACTGGGACTTGTTTTATTTTTAGTATTCTATCCACTATAATCTCAACATACCCTATCAGCTGAAAGTGGCCTATATTCTACTTTGTGATTAAACTTTTACCTTAGAGAAAGTGAGGCTTCCATTTGGTGAACGAAATATATTGATATATTCCGTGAGAAAGTGGGAAAAATCTAAGGTGAGAATGTAAAGAAATGGAAAGGCTGATTTTGGGAGAAGTCACTGCAAACTGTGCCTTCCAAAAGCAAGCCACTGCAATAGAAGGAAACATAATATCCAGACAAAATGCTACCAGTTGAAACTATGTCATATTCCTCCCCCATTCATCCTCTATTGACTTATTTCTACTCAGCACATGGCAGCTGTTTGCAATCAATATGAGGACTGACCCCAGAATTCCCCTAGTCCAGTCTTCTCTTTTTATACAAAAGTTCGTTGTGTGGCAGAGCTGGGACTATAAGACAGTTCTTTTGATAGTACAGTCATCTTTCCACTCCTTTGCCATTTCATTGTGTAGGCATCTGATGGACACTCTACTTCCATGCTCACTCATTCAGCCAGTAACAGCCATCTATTAGTCACTTATCATGTGCCAGGAATTCACTGTATTTGAGAATTCGTTGACCTCAATTTTGTTGATCTTTTTCAGGATTTTTTCTAGTCCCACTCATACCTTAACAGAAATTCCCTTGGAAGCATTTCTGAGATGGACTTTCCACCTGTTTTAAAGGCCAATCATGACGGACAATCTACTGCCCCACAAGGCAGCCTATTCTACTTTTGAACTGCTCTAATTGTGAGGGCGTTTTCTTTACATTGACCGGTAATCTGCCTCACTGAAAGTCTCAGACATTGCTTAGTTCTGCCATCTGGGACCAAGCAGAAAAATCTAATCCCTCTTTTGCATGATAACCCTTCAAAGGCTTGAATACAGCTATCATGTCTCTCTTCATCTAATTTTTTCCAGACCAAACACCTCCAGTTTTTTCAGTTGAGTCTCATCTGGTATGTTCTTGAGTCATTTCACCATCCAGGTCATCCTCTTTTGGACCTATTGTAGTTTTCTAATGTCCTTCTTGAAATGATGGGCCCAGAACTGAAAACAAGTTCCAGATGTGACCGTAATAGGGCAGAGTAGAGGGGATTTATCCTCCCTCTGATTCTGCATCCTATGATTATACAGTGTAAGTTGGTGTTAGCTTTTTGGTTATTATGGCACAGTTTTGAAGTTTTGACTCACAATGTATTTCTAGTCAGTTATGAATCTCCCAAATTATCTGGCTAGGTAAAATTTATTTTGCTTACACACACATGGCAAAATTTATTTTGATGAAAATACATATATGTATGTAAATATATGTACATATAAACATGTATATGTATACAGATGTACTACAACGTATATCTTGTTCGAGGTTGTCTCCTTAAAAGAAGTAGTGGCTACATGCATATTGCAATGAAATTGCAATTGTTCAACACAGTTATGGAACTGGTTTTGGGTTTTTTTTGATAATTTCCACAGAACAAGCTTGGGAGATATGTGGTTCAGAAATGTTGTTTCATTTTGCTTTTAATGTAGAACTGTAATTTGAATGGTGAAGGGAGCTTCCAGTGATAAAGATGCAAATCTACATTTGTTCTGCATCTTGGTGCCTAAATAGACTGAGAGGTCAGATTACTTGCCCACGGTCAGATACTCAGTATGAATCAGAGGTGAGATTTCATCACAGGTCTTCTAGACTCTGCCTAAGCGGGTTCTCCTTCCACTATACATTGCCTCTAAAATTTGCGCTATCTCTAGTCTTTAAGAGATTAAGTGGCCGCCCAAGATCATTCACTGTGTCCAAGGTTTCTGACTACATCTAGCATTTTTTTCTCTCTGCTTCTCTGAATACCTTCATTGGTGTCAAATGTTTGTCTTTATTGAATGCCTTTGACTTTGGGTAATACTCTAAATATATAGCAAAGTCTGGAGAAGAAAGTGGATGGATCATAATATTTAGGGTAAAAATGTTATGATTATAAAGAACTCAATTTTTTTTGTGGTTCGTAATGTATATCTGGAGGGGCTTCCTCACTGAACAAGCATTTGGTACTCATGCTGACTCCTTCAAAGGACAATAATCATTCAAATGTGCTTTGCTTGTTTAAAACAAAGAGGTCTCACTTTTTTAATATTCTTTCTATATAGGAGGCACAGAATGTTCAATCTCAAAGGGACTGGGACATTTTTTAAATGATCTAAGCTTGTGCTTTGAATAGATGTGGCAACAGTGGCCTGGAGACTAAGGTGGTTTGCTCAGAATCACACAGCGGAAGCAGGATTATAACCTACTCCTTCTGACACATAGACCAGTGCTTTCTCCGTTCATCCAGTCACCAGTCTGGTGAAGCTGTTTCTCTGCCAACCAGTTGAGATTTCCTTAAAGGGTCATCAGTTTTCTCTCAGGGGCAGAGGAAATAAAAAACACTCTTTGAAGGTTTCCAAGGAATGGGGGAAAACATCCTTTTCCTGCCACTCTCAGAAATGGTCTAACAGCCAGACTTGTGAATTTTGTCTCCCAAACCCCAGATCCAGGAAAGCTGTCCAGACAGTTTATCAAAGAGATGGGTGAACAATCCAAAGGCTAGCATGCCCCAATTTTATGCAAGAGTTGTGACTGAGGTGTTGCTATTGTTATTATTAATATTGTTTACATCTTACTGACTGGGCCAAAGTTTTCAATTTGAAATTCTTCTTATCCTTTCTTCCCTCCAGCTTTCAGCTAGAGGACAAGGCTGGGTTTTGAGTGGCAATATGATGAAACTGAATCACAGCCCAATTATTGCATGGCTCTCAGCCTACTAGCAGTTACACCTCAATTACAGCCTGTGCCAGCATGGGAACCTCACTCCCAGACGGCAGCAATTGGGCTCACGCATATAATTATGCAATAACATAAATACAGTACTTATTAAAACCATGAAAGGACTTTAAAATATAAGAGCACCCATTATTACCACTCTGGTTCAACAATAACAATTACACACCCCCATATTTTATTGTATTATGAGCCTGTTGAACCTGTCAGTCAAAGACTATATCATTGCCATGGTGACTGGGAAAGGCAAAATTCACTCTGTGATTAAAACACACCTTTCCCAAAGAAAAACAAAGAAATTGTAAAATGCAACCTGACTTTCAGTATATGAGGAAAAGGTAATCCACTCTTTCCTAGGGTAAGTGGATCACTCCCTGGCTAAGGAGTATTGCTTAATTTGTGGTCTGACTCAGTTTGTAGACATTAAGAGTTGCTGCATTTATAGCATCTTTTTAGAATACTGATATGCTGCCTTAACGTCCAAGGAATTTTAAATCATTTGTGGGATCCTAGTAGATAACTTTGAAAATTTATTCAGCCCTGGAAGACCATTTATAATGGCATGGTTGGATCTAGAATTGGGTTTTCATCAGTATAGGGAACTCCTGGAATGAAAATCCTGATCTACCAGAAGGCAAAGTGGTATAGGCAAGAGTCAGAGAACATGGCTTTGAATATCTGCTTTGTGTGACCTTGGCTAAGTCTCTTAAAGTTTCTGGTCCTCTGCAACGAGAGTTTCTTCCAGCTCTAAATCTATGATCCTATGATTCCAACAATTGGCTTATTTATATTTCATGATCTTGAGGAATTTCCTGGAGTACTTGGATGTCAAGTGACTTAATTACTTGTCCATGGTCATAGAGCTAGGGAATCTTCATAGCTAGAAGACCCAGGTCTTTCTAACGCCAGGGCTTGCTCTTTATCTACCAAGTCACACAACCTTCCAAGAAGACTAATAATGATTTGTTAAAGCAGGGATCCTTTTGCCAAAATCCATTTGCTAAAAGAAAAGATACAACAAATGTGAAGGACTGGCTGTAAGCTTCCTGTAAATCTTGCTTTCTTTCCAGCCTCTGCAAAGAGAGTCTTAGAACCATAAAGCTCACAATTTGCAAGATGCTAAACAGTCACTCAACACGTAAAGCTAAATGTTAGAACAGAGTTACGTAAAACAATTTTCAATTTTAGGCACCAGAGATCCTGTAACAGACCCCAGTGCCTCTGTTATCTAAGGCAGATGTATGTTCAACATCACCCCTAAAGATCATTTTATTCCATACTTTATTTTAACTTTCATATTCAGGGAGCTAGATTTAAATGATGAAATGCAGATGGCAGCTTCTTCCATTTCCAGGAAGCCTTCTTTAGGAGCTGAAAATCAAGAGGATTTCTTGCCAGCCTCACATGCAGTTATTAAGAAAAAAAAGTCTTCTGTTAATCTACTTACATGCCCAGTGCTACACACTAACTCATGTCTCATTAGCAATGCTATTTGGCCATCATATCTTCCCTGGCCAATCTGAAGGAGTACTGGGAGAGTTCCCAGAGAAATACAATGAAACAGACAAAACTGGGCAGCTGATTTCAGCCATATAAATTCCCAAGGGTTTGGATGCAAAGAGCAAACCATCAAAAACTGTTCTGGGATTATCTGGTTTAGGAACCAAGCTCTTCTAGGTGTGGACATCCATTGATGCCTCTTTATCATTTTAGGTATTTTAACCCCTTTTATGTTACTTGCTAAAAGATGGACTAGAAACTTGAAAGTGGGGACAGTTTCCCCCAGGTGGCTTACAAACTGTAATTAGCTGATTTTATCCCATGACACAAAAACAGTACATTAGAAATTGTTTCCAATAATTTTGAATATCTCTTTCTGTCTCTGTCTCTGTCTCTCTCTCTCTCTAAGTCAAAAGACTTGTGCTAGGTACTTTTGAAAGGTATAGATATATATGAGACACAGTAACTGCCCCCCAAAAACTTGTAATTCAGCCTTATTGCACTACTTGAGTACTCTATGCTCAAATATCTACATACAGTTAGTGGGCTTTATTGATTCCATGTAGCTCCTCCTCAGCATGTATGCCATGAGCACATAAGCACATATCTGATATTAGAAATTCAAATCTCCCTGCAACCACTAGTACAATTTACCTGTTAAGGTAAATGGGTAAGGTAAATGTGGTTTCAGTACATAGCATGCTGGGATTAGAGTTTGAAGACTGTCTCTGACACTTATTAGCTGAGTAATCAGGGACAGTCCTTTAACCTCTATATATCTCACTCAACTCCTACATCATAGATTGGTTGTGATCTTCATTAGTGGAGGGAATTCACACACTAGGAGTTCCCTCCCTACACTGATGAAATCACAGCTTCTTGAAGTATAGGAGTACCATTTTGATATTACGTATGGAAAATCACCATGGACTCTGAAATAGGACTAGCAATCATTTGAGGCTGTTCACTTACTGAACAAGGTAACTGCATGTCCTCTGAGAATTCACAGTGGCTATACTGTCAAAACAATTAGGCCAAATCTGGTGTCATGTTAGGGGCAGACACTTACTGAAGGTGCAGGTTAACAAGATGTGCTACTTAAAGGCCCTTAGCTGGGTAGCAGATGGTGTGAGAACATTGTCAGCTACCTTGAACTCCAAAAACCCATGAGCAGAAAGCTGAGCACAGCTGTGATCGTTAGGAAGTGCTTACAGTTCAATAGCAAATGAAGCACTATGTTCAGAAAAAAGCAGTTCAGGCTGGAGCCTGACTTCCTAAAGGGATGATGGTTGTGTAACTGTGTACCAACTCTATCATTAGTGAGTTATTGGGACACTAAAGAAAGTTTCTTCAACACATAGAATACCCACTCATTGCTGTTCTTTCCTATGCTGTCAGAGAAAACTCAAGGAGATGGTAACACATGTTAACTTCATTAAGATGGGGTTTTTTTCAGTGAGGCAATGGGGGTTAAGTGACTTGCCCAGGATCACACAGCTAGTAAGTGTTATGTGTCCAAGGCCACATTAGAACTCAGGTCTTCCTGACTCCAAGGCCAGAGCTCTATCCACTGTGCCACTTAGCTGCCCCCTCAAGATGGATTTTTACTGTGGTATTTGTTTCCCCCTGCTCTTCTTTTGAATATAAGATAACATGTCAGAGGTACCTCTTCCTAAAGAATTTGCTGTGAAGATCAAATCAGCAAACATATGCCAATCATAAGGTTCTGCCTGCCACATAGCAGGCACTTAATAAGTGCTCCATCTGTCAGTCTCTATCATCTATCTTCTATCTCCAGATAAGTGCCAACATTTTTTTTATTATCACTCTTATTGTTCATTCATTTATCCAGCACATATTTATTCAACATCTGCTGTTTACCAGGTACTCTGTTAGGCACTAGGTATACAACAATTAAAAAAAAATCTAAGAATTGGATGATTACAATTATTAACATGGTGTTCTTATTTGCTAATACTTTACCCTGAGTCAAGAGCCTTATCTCACTCATTACACTTTTATGTTTATGTGGCAGAAAGGGAAGCACAATTCACAGATTCCTCTGATAATTCCTATTCTTTCTCAATGTCCTGACACTTGAACATTTGGTTTTTCACTTAGGACAGGAAATTCTCATGCTCTGTCCTTTCTTGTCTTTATAAAAGCCATACCCTTGATATGGACCATTCACTCAAACAAACAGAAATCTTCATTAACTTATTAGATTTCTTTCCTAGTTTTGATTTACACATTTATTACATTTTACTTCCTGAAACAGCTATTTTGCCTCATGGGACTAACCTGATAAAGTCTCCAATTCTCTAAATTAGTGGAAAAGAAATCAAGTGAGTGTTCCACAGTAGAATTCAAGAAGAAAGATGGGGTATGGTGCAGAGAGTACCATCACCCCAGCATAGAGGACACCATCAAGAGTTCCCAAATGTACAGGATGGTATGAGGGTGAGGGATGGTGTTTTATATGGAGAATCTGAACAGAATTTAGATACCACAGTAGTCATAATGGACCAAGAAACAAAAGAATGAGTTTGTACCTAGAAAAATGAACAAACCCAAATGACCAAAGCAAAGTTTCAATAACTCCTTCATATACCTATTAGAGTAACCCTCTGTGCATGACTTCACATTGAACCATTCCCTGGAATGACATCCATTTTCCTCCGGCATTCTTCAGCCAAAGTGAAGCTTCCATACTATTGCATCAAAATGAAGTCCGGGGAAAGAGGACAATAGAGGAAAAAAGAAGGGCAATGAATAATTCCCATTTGTAATGATATTCTAAATCAAACAAAATACCTGGAGTCCATAACAGCTTGCAAAACTCTCCAAAAATAGGAAGTCTTACTTGATGCATATTGCATTAATTGGTATTTGAACTTTTTTTCTTTATCTCACAACAGTTATTCATTTCAATGTTTGCTATCAATCATCTCTCTATAGATAGGGTGACAGAATGACAAATAAGACACAGTCTTAACCCTCAGGAACTTACATGAACAAGAAAACAACAGGTTCTCTCTCTCTCTCTCTCTCTCTCTCTCTCTCTCTCTCTCTCTCTCTCTCTCTCTCTCTCTCTCTCTCTCATGGTGATATGATAGTTCTGCTGCCTTTCCCTCAAGGGAAACCACATTATATAAGTATATACACACACACACACACACACACATACATATGTATGTGTGTGTGTGTGTGTATCAGGATGGCAACAAAAATCTTCAATTGTTTGGCTGAAATGGATTTTGATTTATGCACATACCCTTAGCTGTCATCTAGTAGATGACAACATCAGATACCCTGAACTCCCTAGAATATGATTTCCTTGCCAAAGCTACCTAATGCACTGTTATTCCACCAAGAAACCAAGACCATGAGGAGCTAAGCCCCTCAGATTTAAACTCCTTTGGACCATGTTGACTCCCTCATGTCACCTCCTGTCCTGAAGCTGTGCATTTACCAGTTACTACTTTGCACCTCTTACTCAAATAGCTCTAAATGAATCAAGACTACCATTGTGTCTGTAAAGAGCATATTAGTCAATTGTTTTATTATTCTATCCACAGTTGCTGTGACTTCCCAGATCTAAACTCCATTCCTTGCCAACCACTACTGTAGAAAGTCTTGTCTCCAAATATTAGATTGTAACTCTTTGAGCACAAAGACTATTACCACTTTATTTTTGAAGCCCTGCTACTCAGCATAGTGTCTGGCACATAGTAAGACTTGAAATACTTTGAATTCATTCATAAAATGAAAAGTCTTAGGTAGTTAACCTTCTTTCATTGTAAAGGCTGGAGGAAGGTTTGTAATCCTGGATGTCATTAGGATCTAAGGGATTACAACTACAACTCATGTAATTTAGTAGTGGATTACAGAAAGCAACAAAATGAATAAGTTATATTATGATGAACAATGTACCCATGCACACGAACGGGTTAGAGGTAATACCAGGTAGGGATTAACAGTTTTATAAACAAATTTATCATCTGGAAAGGCCCTGTTTCCAAGAAGTTCAAATCACTTAAGAGACAGCTATCAAATGAATTCTGACAATATCCCCATAAGGAAGGAATGATTATCTTTCTTTTCAAAGGGTGACCCTTCTCACCTATTTCAGTGAAGAAAATGCCATAATAGAAGATGATGAAAACACTGTCAGTCATGTTTTACATTAAGTTGGCCTGTTCTTTTGTGGTCAGAGATAGCTGGTAGAAAGGGACGTCTTTCCTGTCACTACTGCTTCAAAGATCCCTCATTAATCAGAAATGAAGGGGAAAACATGACTATATTACAGAGGACATGCTTTCTCTTCAAGGCCATCCTATGTAAAAAGTTGTCATACAAATCTGTCTCATCTTTTTTTCCTCTGAGACATATAAAATTTGCCATGGATACAAAAAAGAAAACTAGTCTCCTGGATTTTTCTCTGACCTGTGTCCACCTGAAAACTGAATCATTAGATTATATATAAGCCATCCTGGAGTTCCTCATGGAAGGCAGAATGATAAAGTCCAATGAACACTTAACTTGGAATCTGAAGACCTCAGCTAGAGTTCAGTCTCGTACTTATTAACTGTGGTGTATCTTTGGATAAGTCATAGCCTCCTTATCTGTAAAATGATTATTGTAACATTAGGCTAGATATCCCACAGGGTAGTTGTGAGAAAAAATTCTTTGTTGACAAAAAAAGTGCCATGGGTAAGTGAGATAATATTATAAACATATTTGTCTACTCTGTGATAGACTTGTTCAGATCTGAGATGTGTCGCCTCACAGAAGCCTTGGGAACTGTCTCTGTTGGCCTGCCACCTTTAGCTCACCTATAATCATTCCCCTGTTCTGGGTTATATGGCAGAGGTTCTATGTGGGCACTTTAATGTTGCCAGGATATGGACATACTCCCTTGCTGAAAAAGTGGGAGATTAACACCTGGTTTGAAAATTCTGGAAGTAGATAAAATATTTTGCTTGTGCTTTTGCATTAGTTAGTGAAATGAATGCATAAAGGTTGCCAAAGATATTTGTGGTTTAATCAAATCCAATTTCATAATCTGAAAGAACAATTAGTTACTACCTAACTCACTGCCTAATACTTTTTTTTTGCTGCAATAGAACTCATTTTAAAGTTTTTAACTGTCAAATATAAATAAAACCGAATTGCAAATCTGTAGGATGATAAAGAAGCTGAATTCCTTCAGCTGTATTCTGTTCACTACATCTGGCCATTTTCCATTATACAAAATTTAAATCCCATAGTTTCATGTACATTATGTGCTATTTTAATTGATCTCCTTTGGATCTCCAGCCATATGCCTAATATTACAGTATGTGGATTTGCATATAAGATTTCATTGTTCCCATTTGGCGACACACTGCCTCTAATTGCACCAATCAAGCATTTACAACATTATAGCCCATACAGAAACCTCTACAGATATGATATGAAAATGTCTAAAATGATTGAAAATTTGCACATTGCACTAGTCCAACTATCTTTGGGTCTGATGGTAGTCATCATCCTCAAATTACACTATCTGTAACCACCAAGGTATTTGAAACAAAATTCCCAAACTTTTGCACCAGTTTGTCATCATGTTGATTCCATTGTTGGTCATACTAAAGGCCTCCACCTAGATTTTGGCTAGAACTTCAAAACAAAGATAATCTTAGACATATTCCTTTAGAAGATGAAATGTCAGAAGAACATCTGTGCCTCTGAGGATCCCTTACAGGCCACAGACTATTTCCCAAAAGTCATTGAGTGAGGTAATGCCTGTTAAAAGCCACTGGAATTGTTTTTGCCCTTCATATCCTTCAAGGACTAATTAAAATGAAAATAATGAATCATAGTAAATCTTTTTCATATCTTTTAAAATGTTATTTTGTAATATAATAGTATTTATTTGATAAAATATACTCTCACACAAAAGAAGTTCAAGGAAAATTCACTTGAAAAATGCATTTATAAGGTGGAAAAAATATTTAATTCTTGTCATTCCCATCCAAACAGTCTTCTTTCTCTGCCACCTCTTGTATTTTCTAATACTCATACTTCAGTCAGGGAAAGTGATGCATTGAAATGAAATGCAAGGTAGTTTCACAGACAGTAAATATGCATTATGGAATTGAAATCTACTGTGTTAGAAACATACTATGCTCTTTGAGCACATATTTTATAGGAAGTCCCTATGAGCTTCTTTATGAGTAATATTCATTGTCTGGAAACCATTTGCTGTTCTTGGTGCTGAACTTAGTGACTGAAGACTCATGCAATATTCACTGTTTTTGACACATGCAAGTTTATGTCTTACAATCCAAATGATTTAGTTAAAACACATCTCTGCAGTTAGGGAGATAGTCAGTTGCCAAGTATTCTACAAATTAGGAATGAAGCATAGATTACTGAAAAGAATGGCTTCAACACTTGTTGGAAATATGGGTCACGGAAATTTTGAACTGAAAAGGATTTATGGTTCACTGATTCCAAGCCTCTGTTTTTTGGGTGAGGAAACTGAGACTGGAGAGGTGAAATGATTTGCCTAAAGCAACACAACTAACAACAAATCCATGACAAGAAAATAAAGATCCTGATTCCCAGTTCATCCTTTTTTCCACTATGTATTAGGCAACTATTGTTGGTAAAGTGCTTGCCATTCTTCACAATGCTATTTTCAATAAAGAAATAATTTGTCTTACGCACTTAATCTAATTGCAGTTTACTTTAAAAAAGGATACAATGGCATGTATTAGAAATGCAATATCTTGACATATTATTCTACTGATAGATATTTTCACTTACCTTTTCAGCTGACTGAGCAGTGCCAAAAAATATTGGAATGAAGGCAAGCCATACTATACAGGTTGTATACATAGTGAATCCAATGGGTTTGGCTTCATTAAAATTCTCTGGGACACCCCGAGTCTTGATGGCATAGACAGTGCATGTAACCATGAGGAGAATGCTATACCCCAAGGAACAAATGATTTGTAGATCTGTAATGTCACATTTGAGTACTCCTCTGGCTTGATCAGGGTTTATTGTCTTGTGTTCATCATAATCTATAATAATATTCGGTGGATCAACCCCAAACCAAATGAAAACACCTAGAAGTTGGACAGATATTAAACTGGAAGTGATTGCCAGCTGTGATGTTGGGCTTATTAGCCTTGGTGCTGTCACTGATTTCTTGCCTTGCTCAAATATACGATAAATGCGGTTTGTTTTAGTCAAGAGAGCAGCATAGCTTATACACATGCCCAAGCCCAGGAATACTCGCCTGAAGGAGCACACTGCCACATCAGGTTTGGCGATCATCAGGAAGGTAATTATGTAGCAAAGAAAGATTCCTGTCAGCAGGACATAGCTCAGCTCTCTTCCTGAAGCCCGGACGATTGGAGTGTCATTGTAACGAATAAAGGTAGCCATTACAAAAATTGTGGCAATAATCCCAAGCATTGCCAAGAAAACAGGGATAACAGCCCAAGGTGAGTGCCATTCAAGTTTCACAATGGGGATATCCTGGCAGCCAGTACGGTTTTCATTTGGTCGCTTATCATACGGACAGTGTTGACATGTCATCTCATCAGATTGGTACTGATATCCATCACATGGCTCACAGGTCCAACAGCAAGGCGTTCCCTTCTGGGTCTTTTTCTTTGACCAGGCTTACAAGGCAAAGTGCAGACTGATGATGGGATTTCTCGAACTCCTTTGCCCCACTGCATATCATCTATCTATAGCACAAAAAATATAAAGCAGAAACAAATAATGTTATATAACAGATATTAAAAGAAATATAGGAAAGTGAAAAAAGGAAGATTAAAAAACAAATTAACAAAAATCAATCCCAGTATAACAACATGGCTTAAATTTCTGAAGTGTCAAAGATTTTATAGTTGTTAGTTTTGACAAAAAAAAAATACATGCCAACTGTCTCTCGCAATATCCTATTAGCATGACTGTGATTGCTAATATAATTTACTACAACAAATTCTAATCAATTATAATTAATTCTAATACTCATCTCTAGGGAGAAATAAGACTATTACTGAAATTCATTAATAGCTGGAGGTCATTGATTGAGAACATATGAATATTTTACATGAGGATTAATATGGCCTGGAAACCTTTAAAGGAAGGTTGGCCACTTTTTTACAGAATGTAAATTAACAGGTAGAAGGCAGCACAAAAATGTTGAAGTTGAATTTGACTCAGTTTAAGAGGAGACTTACTACTTTTATTGATAAAGACATTACAAAACTCTAGAGTGAAAATAAAGCTATGAAATGTAGACACAAATACAAGTCTTGTATGTAACTAGGTTGATGTTTCTCATATAATTTTTGCTTACACAGCTACATTTTTTTTCTTATTTAATCATTTAAGACTGTGCAATAGGTGGTTTAATTTTCTGGGTCCCGGTAAGGCATCTTCCACTGTTCCTGGCTCAGCTATGTATTATTGGTCTATCAACATAAAAAATAGTTATATCTGTTAGTTGGTATTGAATATATAAAATAATTACGCTGGACTGTATCTTTCACCTTTCTCATTTTTCACCTGGTTGGAGAACTTTTGGATCTGGACGTAGGAACAGTGGAAGATACCAAACAAAGAAAACTATCCTAGAAGTTGGTAAAGGGGTTGAATGGCCAGTGATTGAATTACACAAACATGCCTGCAAGATCCAGTGGTCAGTGCCCAAGGTCACACAGCTAGTGACTGTCTGAGGCCAGATATGAATTCAGGCAGATAAGTCTCTCTGGCTCCAGGCCTAGTACTCTATTCATTGTACCACCTAGCTGCCCCATTAATGCTTCATATTGTCACCTTCATTTTACTCTATAAAAGTTACCACGTGCTAGAGGATCAAGTTTTATTACCCTTTATTTTAATCCAAATAATGTTGCAGGTTCATATTTCAGGAAATTATTGAGAACCCTGAGAGTGGAAGTGTGGTAGGGAGTTGCTAATTGGATTTAGATTTAGGTCACACACACACACATTGGACCTGTGATTTTATTGGTGCAGGGAACTCCCAGTGAGGAAATTCTCAAACAAGTACAGACCTACATCTCTTCTGAAACCTAGTTTTAAAGAGTTGCTTGGGGTCAGTGAGAGGTTAAGTGACTTGTTCAGGGTCATGTGGTCAGTAGGAGGTGATCTTCTTGGCTTCAAGCCAGGCTTTCTATCCACTATGTCATATAGCCTTCAAAATTTTAATAAGCCTTGTAAGTTTCTCATTTGAACTTGAACTAGATCCTCAAGAAAACTTCTGAATATGAACTCATTTGACTAAACATGAAACTTGAGTCAGAACAAACAAATCCAACAGACATAAAATAAAATAATTTCATTCTATATATCACTATTTCTAAGATATTAAAGCACTGACCATATTCCTAAACTCATAAAATTTTTAAAAATTAAGGAAGAATGGATGTGTCATATTATGAATATAAGACTTAGAGACAGTTAAACCCAAGGAAAAAAATAGCAAGGTATTATTAACACAAACATTTTCAAAGGTCAAATAAAAAGCTTCATTTAGCTATACCATGAAAGAATAAAAGAAAAAAATCTACAGAAAAAAATCATTATTTAAGAGAAAATTCTCTGTTTTCAGCAGTAGTGAAAATTGATGTTTCAGATGATTAAACTTGATCTATGGGAATAAATGTAGAGCTCACCCAAATATAAAAAAACAAATTAGCATTACACATAATATTTTATAGCCAATTTTGAATGATGCCAGCTCACTCTTTTCTCTCTGAGAAAATAAAAGGCCCAGCTTTGTAGATCAGCCTTTTTTCCCCTTTCCAGCTTATCAAAGTAGATGGGAAAACTGTATTCACAAACATTATATTGAATGATTACTTAATTTGTTTTCAATTTTCATTTAAAGCAGATCTTCACTCAATTTAATTGTATGTATTAAAATCACAAAGCTACCCCATGCTCCAAAAAGCACACAAAATAATCTATTTTCTCTGCCAGAAATACAAATTTATTTGTATATTTGCTATATAGGCTATATAAACATACACAAACACATATACTACTGAGGAGATAAAAATGTGGGCCATGTAAAATATTTTCAATCCATTTTTATTATAGGAATTTAAAGATGACTTGTGTAATTGTGCTTTGGATCTGAATCTGAGAGGCAGAAAGAATAGTGGGTAGAGAGCCAGCATCATAGCCAAGGTCTGGGGACAAGTCTTGCCACTGACACATTCTACGTAAACCTGTGTAAGACACTTAATCAGTCAGTGTTCTTGGCAACTCTCTATCAATACAAGTTGGGAGCTCCCTAAAGCAGTGAAATCATAGGGCTGGTCTCTAGCCCTACATGCATGTCTACACACTTCTTTGATGCTTCAATGGATTGGTGAGTATATCAATGTGGGACCTCACTCTCCACGTACAGGTCATAACTCATATGTACTTTCTCATCTTGTACTTTATTACCCAAGTTTTTCTGTAAATCCTCTGTAATTGATCTGCTTAAAGCACAGGAGACTTTCCTCAGGTTCCTTTAATAGGCAACTACTGAAAGGTTTTGAGTAGGTGAGTGACACAGATTAGACCAGTGTGTGAGTAAGATTAGTTTTTCATTATGTGAAGTATAGATTGGACAGGTAAGAAAAGAGATGAACGAAAATGAATCAGTAGGCCAATGCAATCATGCAAGAGAGGCAAATGAAGCCATACTTCAGAATGCTGGCAAATGGAGTTAGGCAAATGATCTAAAATGGTCAAATGCAATATACATAAAGAACATCTTCTGGTTCATATGCAAGAAACCGGTCAGTTGCCAAAGGGACACTGCCTAGGTATAGAGAATTACTTAGAGACATATACACAATCATCTTTAGTGTCCACTTATCCCTGAAAGTTTTGTAGCATAGGTATTTACCCTGGGGTTTTTGAACTTGCATTTATAATATCAAGCTAACTGTATTTCAATAAGATTGGTTTCATATGTAATATCATATTTTTATATTACACATTTAAAAACATTCTGAGACACGTTTCAACAAAGTGCCAAAGGGATTCATCTCTCTCTTTCTGTCTGTCTCTCTCTCTCTTTCACACACACACGTATACACACACAGACACACACACATACACAGAACTTTGGCCTATGGTAACTCAAGTATCAAGTTTATTTATTTTCATTTACATTAAACAAAATAAACAGAATAAGCCTATAAGGTGTTTAGGCATTAGGAGACCAAGAAGATTCAATAATGTCAACTTTTTAAAATGAAGATAAATTAGTTCTAATTTGAACATGTTTCTTTAATTCTGTTTATTTCAAGCCAGAGTGAATGATATTAATAAATTTAATAGCCCTCAAACAGTTCTTTAGATTTGGCCATTAGACATGTAGCTATTCTCCAACAGGCACACCTGGCTACAAATGGACAGTGACTATATATGGGCTATAGATGAGAGACAGTTAGCAGAGCTCAAATTGACGAGGAAGTAAAAAAGAATTTTTAAGTTTCCCTTCCTCCTCATCCACAATCCTAATAAAGTACCCATTTATGAATTCCTTGTCTTAAGCTTTGGAGATCATGAGGTTAAAAAGTGAAAAATGAAAGAGGATAGAAATGTGAGATGGAGGGAAATAATTTCAGAGTTTTTTTGTATGTGTGTGTATGTATTTGTATTTGTGTGACCCCAGCCACTGTAACTCCCCCAAATTGTAGGTCTACACAACTAAATGCTTATTGGATTTCCACATGGATATTTAACAGTTAAAACTCAACAAATTCTTACAAAGAGAGCTGCTATAAATATTTTAGAAGATATGGGTTCTTTCCTTATTTTTCCCTAATCATCTTTGGAAACATACCTAGTAGTGGTATTGCTGTGTCAGAGGGTACAATAAAACTCATCTTACCCCACCAAACAAAGAAACAAATAAAAAGCTAAGCCTGTTGTTGTTTAGAGGTTCATATAAGAAGAGGAAAGGAATTAAATTGTATATATGAACATATATCTTAGGTAACAAGGGTGAAGATGTCACAAGGAAGGTAGGATAAAAGGGCTCGGAGAGGTCAGCAGGATGAGATATCATGTTTAATTTGGGGAAGCATGAATCAACCTGGCTATGTTGGCTACCTAAATAGCCAAATTGGAAAAACTTCCTTATAGACAGAGATGAGGATGCAGAAAAATTGTTGCTATACTAGCCATGTAAAGACAGCCTTCATCTCCACAAGAAATTGAGAATTATTCTAGTAAGAATGACATGGTCAGTCACCTCTATGTGGCTAAAATAAACTTCCTCATTGACTATTTGTTCATTGATTTATCACATGTTATTGAATATCGCCTCTATATAAGGCTTTGTGCCAATTGCTTTGGGGGCTATAATAATCTAAAGCACAATACACTCTTATGATGTGCTGTTCTCTTACCACTCTTTTTGACTCTTCAAATCTAGTTAAAAGGGGATGATCACAAAGGAAGAGTTCACCACCAATCTGAAAAAATATCTATTAGAATATGCCATGGTATGTATGAGTGACTAGAATGAAATAAACATGTGCCAAGTACTGTGCTAAGCCCTTTACAAATACCTCATTTGATTCTCACAATGACCCTGTCCCCATATAGTTGAGGAAACTGCAGCAGGCAGAAGTTAAGTGACTTGCCCATGGTCATATAGACAGTAAGTACTGAACTCAGGTCTTCCTGACTTTAGGCCTAGCCACTAGTCATAATCCACTATGTTGGGCCAGCTGCCCAACTGCGACTGACTGACTGCCTACCTGAGTTAAATGAATGAATGAGCATTTATTAAAACAGTTGCTATGTCCAAAGTCCTTGCTAAGTCCTGGGGATGAAAACAGAAAAGGCAGGTCCTACCTTCAGAGGCTCAAATTCTAACAATAGGATACAACATAACAGAGAAGGTTTCACTTCCAAATTAGATAGGAAAGCCCTATAGTTCTTAAGGCATAGGAGTGAAGCAGAAGGTAAAGCAACTTTAATGTTACTTTTATTAATAAAACCACATCAGTTTCTGATGCTGTATCATTTGACAGTGCCAAAGTCTTTGGTGACAAGAGCTTTCTTTTTGAGGTCTTCAATAGCTGCGGCTGAGGAAAATGCTGGGGCAACCATACACGAATAGGACACTATCAAGTTACATCTCCACAAGGATTGCTTTTATCCAAAATAATCATTATGGATGTCAGGCTGGAAGCAGGGCTCCTGATCTAGATAAGGATTGGGGGTTAGGGGGGCGTTGCTGTTATTTCCAAAGCTCTCACTCTCAGATTCCTAGGCTGTCTCTACCATTATCTGATTGGAAGTGGTGGTAGAGGGAGTTTGACCTGCCTGGCACATGCAATTTCCTTTCTCTCCCCTGAGATGTTTATGTAGGTGGTTCCCATTCTCTTCTTGTCCCTCTTTTTACCACCACCCTACACACCAGCATCTCATAAATTCCTCTTAAGGGAGTTTCTCAGAAATGTTTCATTAGGTCATTTATTTGTAACTAGTGGGGATTTATTTTTGTTGTTGCTGTTAAGTCATTTCAGTAGTGCCCAACTCTCTGTGACCCCATTTGGGTTCTCTTGGCAAAGATACTGGAGTGGTTTGCCACTTTCTTTCCCAATTCCTTTTACAGATGAGGAACTGAGGCAAACAAAATTAAATGACATGTCCATGGTCACACATTTACTAAATGCCTGAGGTCAGATTTGAACTCAGGTCCTCTTGACCTCAGTGCTGGCACTTTATCTACTGTGCCACTTAGCTGCCCCACTAGGGATTCTTAAAGGATGTCTAATCCAACTCCCTAATTTAATAGATGAGGAAATAGGGGGACAAGGAGGTTAAATGACTTTTCCAAGGAAATACAGGTCATGTCAGAGGCAGGATTTGAACACAGATGCTCTAACTCCAAGATTCCACACTGTCTCTTATTTATTCTTCTTTGAATATACAAAACTTACAAACGGTTTTTAGAAATCCTTGAATCACATGCCAATTCTATGTTCTACTTCAGGAAAAGGGCTTCTTTAAGTAGTAGCTATATGATCATTTAAATATTACTGGAAACCCTGGACAAGAATAACTAATATTTATATTTTGGTTTACAATTCCATAGAATTTTAGACACATTATTTTAAATGATTCTCAAAACCCTCAAATGAGATGAGCGGCAAAGTCATAGCTTCTTCATTTTGTAGATAAGAGAAATGAGGCTCAGAGGAGGAAAAGTGACTTGTCCGGTATTACATTGCCATTTTGATTATTAGTCTAAGGTTCTTTCTGTTATGTTAACTGCCTTGACAAAGTTGAAACTCTTCTTCCACCCAATTCTTCTTTATATTGATGGACCTCTTGATATGCTACAATCTTCTTTTTAAAAATACATATAGTTAAAGAACATTCATTTATAATGGGGAAGAAGAGGGAGATATTCATTTGATTATGGAAGGCCTTTTCCCAGTGTTCTGAGGACATACTGAAATCCCTGTGACCTGTGATTGTCCTTCCGCAGAAGGACCTATTTCTATCCTCTAGTTTCTGACTAAGAACTTAACTGTGAAAAGACTACTGGTCAGATAAACTCTATGGCACACATGCCTGGCACAAAGGAAGATTAGGACATGGTTCCAAGAGAGACACTTACTCTAAGGAAAGAATTGGATGAACAGTACTTCACTCCATGAAATAAGATCCAATTTGCTGTTTGAAATAAGTTTATACAATGTAAGCTAGGGACTGGGCTCTCTGGACATTAAACCAAACACTGCAAAAATCCATTACAATTGAACAACATCAGTTTTCCCTTATACAGATTTGTTCCTTCTCTCACCTTTCATGTATTCCTGGACATTTTCTACATGCAAGACAATTTTGCCTCTCAGAAAAATCTCCATTTGGTATATCCTCTTAGCATATTTCCCTAGCTTACATAGTAAACAAAATTGGCTGCTATTTTTATGGTACATTTCTTCATAATATTATTTTTACTTATTACAGCTCCAATAGAATGAGCTCATTTAAGAATGCTTCCTCATTAAAATGCCATTTGTTCATTAAAATGTATTTGTCTTCTATAATTTAGCGATAGAGCTTTTTAGGAAAAATAAGCGCACTGGAACAATTTGGAATGTCAGGTTAGGGAAAGGAGTTTTATTTGGGCTTTAGAGGATCCAAAACTAGCAGCACCTTGTCTGAGAAATACTGCAGAATTTAAAGTTGCTTTAAATTTTTACACGTTTAATAGAGAGCATGACCAGACTGTGAAGAAAATTCTATATGATGATGAAACTTCATTACATGTGGTTCTATTAATTCCACATTTTTATTAGTATGAGAGATGTACAATTCATGAGGATGTGATCTAGATAGCCCTGTAAGCCCAGGAATATCAGTTATTTTATTCTACATGATGTTGCCTAGATCAAAATTGTTTGTCAGTAACATCAACACCTCATAACCAATACCCACTGTCATATCATGAAACCCTCTGTTTTTAGAGACATATACTGGATAATTTAATGTGATCCAAACGAACGCTTAACACTCAGGGGCATTAATTCCCCTGAGTGTCAGTCCATTTACTAGCACTACATTACTTCCTGCTACGTGTATAACTGTTTTCCTGTGGAGCTAACTGCCCCCTCGAATGTTGTTTTGCCTAACATTCTGTTTTCATAGAACCAATGAACTAAATCTGTACAATTAAGAAGAAGGGCACATGTTCCTTCCCTGAAATATTCAGGGACTGGAACCGCAAGATAATGATGAGTAATTGTTGGCTTTGGGGCACAATAAAATGCTAAAAAGGCAGACAAATTTATCTGCTTTGGCTTAATGGTTTGGCCCATAGCGAATCTGGGAGTATTCTTATGTACAATAAGATGGGCTGAAGGTCCAGCAATTCTTATTTAGGATAGTATTTTAAGTTTTACAAAGTTCTGTCTTCATTATAACCTTATAGGTTAGGTAGTGCCAACATTACCACCCCCATTTTATAGATGAGGAAGCTGAGATTTATGGAGCTAAAATCACTTGTTCATGTTGTTACAACTAGAAATGTTGGAGCCAGCATTTGAAATCAGTGCTCCTAAATCTGAGTCTAGCTTAAAAAAGGTTTATTAATATTAATGGCAAAAAAAAGTATTAGTGTAAAGATTTTTAATTAGGGAAGTTGGGTGAGGTGGAGATAAGGAGTTGATAAAAACAACCAATAAAGTGTCTTAATTTCAGTAGGTTCAATTAGTCTATCACTAAATACTTCTAAAGTACCTACTGTGGTTGACGGGCTCTCCCAGAATAGGTGGCAGGGAGACAAAGAAAAAACTTCCTGCTTTCAAGAAGGCCATATTCTCTGGCTGTCCTCCATTCTTGGAATACTCTCACTCCTCTGCTCTGACTACTGACCTCCCCAACTTCCTTTAAGACTCAAATAAAATCCCACCTACTAAGGGAAGCCTTCTCCAACTCCTCTTAATTCTGATGCACTCCCTCTGTTAATTATTTCCTATTTATCCTGTATATAGTTTGCTTTTTATATATTTGCTTACATGCTGCCTCCTCCATTAGATTGTAAATTCCCTGAGGACAGAAACTGTCTTTTGCCTCTTTTTGCATCACCAACCCTTAGCACAGTGCCTGACAAATAGTAAGTGCTTATTAAATATTGATTGTTAACTACATGCAAGATTATATGGAATAAATTATATAGAATAAATATAAAATAACTATAGAGTAATTGGGAGGGCATGAGGAGTTGGTGACATAATAAAGGCTTAGTATAGTGAGTCATACTTGAGCTTTCTATTGAAGGAAATTAGAGTTCCTATTCTTTTCCCTACAGATACATACTATTCAAGTCCTTTTTTTTTATCCTAACTCCAATTACTCTGTCCAATACAATTGTATTTCTTTATAAGTATTTTATAATTACAGCTAATCATATATTCACATTGGCCTTCCCTTGATTAGATAATGAGTACAGTTTGTGCTTGAAAACATTAAAAAAAAATCAAAAACCACAATCACTACTATGCAGGCTTTTTTTCTGGTTGTTTCATTAAATTGGAATCAAACAATGTTCTTATGAACACCATGGCTAGCAAAGGAAGACAGACCATGGGTAACAGAAACCCAGAACTTCATTCTAAAAATAGCTTCCTGTTCTCATCATTACATGTCTTGGAAGAATTGCTCAAAAGAATGAAGATGCTTCTTCTGGCATCTTGTGAACTTCTGGAATGAATGCCATTAATAGTGACACTTAAGAATGAGGATAATTAGAAATATGAGGCCCATCTACATTGTATGCTGTAATGGAATCATCATGCACTGTCTTTTCTGATGATATAACATTAGGGTACTGACTCATCCATAAATACCCATGGATAGGGCACCCTAACTGCTAGAAAGAGGCTTTTTAGCAACAATATGTTTCTCAATATTTTTCCAGTATACCAAATTGCCTTATAGAAGAAAAGAACTGTGGTATATGACTGCAAGTGAGTAGACTTCACTTTTCTCAGTTTAAGGTCATTGCTTTCAGGTCTAAAAACAGTCTTTGATTCTGTGACTAGATCATAGCATTTAGGCCTTTCAGGAAATATTGAGTTCTTAGAGTCCTGAGGCTCTTAACCTGGATGTCTGTAAAATTATTTTTTTAAATATATTTTGCTATTTCAATATAGTTACCTTGGAAATTTGTGTATTTAATAACATTATTCTAAGAAGGGGTCCACAGGCTTCACCAAATGGATGCCCAAGGGGTCTATTTGACAAAAAGGTTAAGAACATCTGTTCTAGTCCAACTATTTATTTTAATGGATGAAGAAGCTGAGACCAAAAAAGGCAATTATTTGCTAAGACCACATGGGTAGCAAAATGGCACAAGCAGGATTAGAATCCAGGTTTTCTGCATCTATATCAGGATGTTTTTCTAGGCAAGCACAAATAAACAGCTCTTATGAAAACTGAAGTCATAGAATTCAAGACTGTCACACCTAGAAGGCACTTCAAAGGATATGTAGTCCAACTCTCTTACTTTAGAGAAGGCACTTAAAAATGCTTGTTGTTCTGCTTGGCTTAGAGGTGAGCAAACATCTCCTTTGAGATCAAATACAAACTCTTCCATGTGACATTTAAAACACTTCACAACTTGGCTCCAACTTACCTTTGCTAGCTTATCATACCCTACCTTCAAACAGTCTATTGTCTGGCCCTATGGCCTTTTGGCTACTGCTCACACGTGAAATTCTATTTCCTATCTCACTGTCTTCATACAGGCTATCTGTCCTCCATGCCCAGAATGGATTCTCTTTTCACCTGTAATTCTTAGAATCTCTGTTTTTCTCCATTGCCCAACTCAAGTGAAGTTTTTCCTCATCCTTTTGGCAGTAGTGCATTCCCCTTCCCCCCCAAAAAAAAATCACTTATTTTTTACTTTGTATATATTTCATATATACTTAGATGTATATAGGTTGTCCCCCTGGATACAGTGTAAACTCCTTGAGGATCATACTATTTTATTTTTATCTTGGTTTCATCAGTGCCTAGCATATAGTAGGCCCTTAATAAATAAATGTTTGCTGATTGTCTTATAGAAAGGAACTGGTAAAATAGATAACCTTGGGGTAAAACATTTTCCACTAAAGTTAAAAAATCCCAGAAACAGAAATAATTCAAAGTATAGCATAGCCATATTAGAAATCAGAGAGAACTTTCAGGATCATTCAGTCCAAGAGTAGGTTAGTTGGTTCCCTGAGAGCTGGGTGTCTTTATTTACTTAGAAAATTCCATAAATGAGAAGGTAAGCAATGCCCTTGAGAATTCTTTATATGGAGCCTCCAATATCTACTTTGATTTTAAATACTACACACTATAACGGCAAGAGACATATGATTCCCAATATCATTGCCACTAAATCTTCTCCTAAACTGTCTCAGCCATTCATCTTGTTTCCCACACTTGAGACAACTTGCAAATTGCTTTACACCCACTCACCTGGGGTGAGTCAAGATTTATGCCAGGTGAGTGGTAGAGAATGCTGGGAGGGGTGTGTGTGTGTTGTGTGTGTGTGTGTGTGTGTGTGTGTGTGTGTGTGTGTGTGTGTGTGTGTGTGTGTGTGTGTGTGTGTGTGTGTGTGGTGTGTCCTGAATTGGATGAAAGAAATTGTTTTTTAACAGATTTGGTTGGAATGGATAGTACCATAATATATTTCCAATCACACCTGGTCTATGGTCTTTTTCTTTTATTTAGTTAGCCCTTTTCTTCTGACATTTCTTTCATTACTAAAAGAAATGAAAGGAACTCTTCCATGTTAATGCTTACTCTTCTAAAACACAGTGCAGCAGTGGACAGAATGCTAGACTTGTAGTCTGGAAGGCCTAACCTCAAATCTTGCCTCGGAAACTTGTGATTTTGGGACCCTGTCTAAATCAATGAACATTACTAAGTTTCAGTTTCATCTTCTATAAAATAATAGCTCACACATTAGAGAGTTGTTAGGATTTAATCAGTTGATAATACACCCTAAAAACCTTAAAGCTTGCTACATTGGTGCTGTTCGTTCTCCTTTTCCTAAGAGGATGTCATGGAGTTATGTCTGTACATGTGTGAGTTGCTTTTAAGTGAGGCAGAGTTACACAAAATCATTAGGCTCACTCTTTTTTCCTGAGTTACCAAAGTCTAGTGTCAAGACAACAGTCAGGACAAGTGCAATAGCCCTGGATGCAGTGAATGAATTTGATGTCTTCGATGTCTGACTAAGCTCTAAATGCTCCACAGTGCCTGCTTAATTCTGTTGCCATCCAAACCACACCTCCCCAATTTTCTACAATAATAGAATGACATAGTTTATTAAGTGCTTTGTTTAAATATGAATGAACTATATCTACAGCATTCTTTTGACCTACATGTGTAGTATCACAGAAGGAAATATATTTCATCTGGCATAATCTGTTCCCAATGAAGCCATGATTTTTTATTATCAGTTTCTTTTCCAATTGTGCAACTATCTCCTTCATAATCTATCCTACAATTTTATCGAGCACTGAAGTCAAGTTCACTGGCCTGTAGTTTATGGACTCAATTCTCTTCCATTAAAAAAAAATCAGGTCAACATTGGGACTTAGCCAGTACTATAGTGTCTCTTTTATTCTACCTCACCTCTCAACTCTTACATACAATGCCTTAGAAATCACATGTACCAGTTCTTTTAGTCAATGAGGTATAGCTAATTTGATCAAGGTTATTTAAATTTATCAAGGACAGTGAGGCATTATCTTATTATTTCCTTATTTGTATGGGTATCAGCTCCATATTAGCCATTTGTGTTTTCTCTTTTTTATTCCATTAGCCTTGAAAGAGAAAACAGACATAGAATGAGGACTGGTAAGTTCTGCTTTCTCTTTTCAATTATGAGCATTCTATCAAGCCAAAGCAAGGCTCTTCCTCTTACTTTGATCCTCTTCTCCTCCCCCACAACAGAGCTAAAAAGAAATATCTGCCATCTTAAGTTCATTATGAGTTTTAACATTTCTGACATTACTATTACAAGACTTGCAAAGTTTTTGTTACCTGAATTTGCTTTAATTTACTAAACATATCCTTTTTAAAAAATTTAAGTTGATTAGTGACTTTTCTGTGCCTCCAGAGTGGTCACTTCAGACAAATCCTACTTTTCTTGAAAATTAGAATTGGCTCCCTTTACATCTTCAGAATTTCCTTGTTGAGATTTTTTCTTGGACTGACTTCCCCAATACATTTTTAATCCACCTGATCATAGATGTACCGAAATACAGCCTCATAAAATCTAAGACAGATGTTAGACTATGCTCTGCCTTCTTCTGCTCCATCACAAGTTCTAAGAAGTTGTATCCACTCTCTTTCAATAGTCCCATCAATTCCACCCTACCAACAAATTCCTATATGTTGGAGAAAACCAAGCATAGAAGAAAAACTCCCATTATTATTTCCTCCACATGTTGAGGGATTGTAGCTTAAGAAATTATTAGCTTTTCTGCTTTTGACAGATAGTGAATTCCAATATATTTCTGGGTAATTTAAGTTCTTCATATTGGGGAGATTTCCCATCTCTGCTATAATTTTTGATCTAGTTCCTCTTTCTAAGTGGTCTATTAAAATCATATGGCAATATCACTCTGTCCCTCCATTGATATTCAATCAAGAAATGGATCAACAAGCATCTATTAAGCACCCACTATATGCCAGGCACTGTACCAGGCAATTGGTTTGAATACAAAGACAAAGAATTAAAAATCCTATTCTCAAAGAGTTTACCTTTTACTGAGAGAGACAAGATTTGTGTCAGTATATGCATCATAAGCATAAAGAGAAAATATATAAATGAGCACAAGTTTGCAAAAACAAAACAGAGATTTAGCAAGATCAGGAATGGCTTCATGTAGAAGCTGATGACTGAGCTGAGTCTTGAAGGAAGACAGAATTCTTTGTTGCAGAGTTTAAAACAAATGAGGTGGGGGTGAGATTCATTACATATGGTAGAGGAGGATGGCCATTTCAAAGGCATAGATATAGAAAACGCAGGGCCAAGCATGAGGAACAAAGAGAAGGCTGGATTGCAAAACATGAGGCAGGGCAGGATTTCCAGCATCACTGCAAGAAAGAAAGGCTGGGATCGAATATTAAGTTCTTTTGAAAATGAAGTTTGACTCAAATTTTCTATCCCGTACTTCCCTCCTCTGGTTCCTGGATCTCCTCACATGAATGTATTTTCTCTTCCATTTCATCAATAAGTTGCTTTATTGTCTTTTGTTTTTTCATTGCCTGGAATTCTCCTTGAATATTTCTTTCTCTCTTCTCCCAGACAGCCGTCTCTTATAGTAAAGGATTTTTTTTTTCAGAGAAGGAAAAAGAAGAAAATGTTGGGGTGGGAGGAGATGTTCAGTAAGACCTATCAAAACATGGAAAGTCTGACATTGTATTCAATGATTTAAATCTGTGGCCACTGACATTTGCAAAGAAACAGAGATCTCATCTTTGGGGCCCAGCTTATTTATAATTTCACAATATTCAGTTTTAATAGTTTGGTGGTAACTATTCTTCTCATTTACATTGTTGCAGTCATTGTGTACGTTATTCTCCTATCTCTGCTATTTCACTTTGCATCAGTTCATATAAATCTTTCATGAGTCTCTGTATTCAATACATTCATCATTTCTCATAGACTAGTAATATTCTACCATATTTGTGTAACACCATTTGCTTAGACTGAATACATTTTCTTAATATACCATACTACCACCTTCTTTTTTATTTCTTCTGTATTTTAATAAATATGGTAAACTAATTTTGAGCTATATTCTAGTCATATTATTTTATTCTACCAATCCTTAGTTTTACCTATTTAAATCATATTTTCTTTATTGTGTTAGAATCTCTGACTCCTATTATTACCTAAACATTGTGCATTTGTGTACAGACATTTGCATATCAGATTATTGCTGATTCCTTTCTTGGATTTTATTTTGTCCCTTAAAGTTCTAAATATCTCAATTGCTATTCTTATTTTTATACTGTACCCTAACTTTATGGTAATCTAGCTTGATGGATATACATGGGCAGATGCCTCCTTCTCCTATACTTTTTTGGTTTAAAGCCCTTCTGATTCAATTTACCAAAAACCAAGATAAAAAAGTAAATATATTCTCACCAGTCTCTTTTAAAGAATATTTAATCCCTGGCCAGAATCCAGTCATTTCTATATTTGAAGCCATAGTCTTCAAATCTAAATTCCATTTTAATATACATTTCTTAGCCAGCTGTTCACTTCTCCTGTCAGTTTTTCTCTTCTGTGAGATTTAATTCCAATGGAAAGCAAAGATAAAATATTACTTCTGTACCAGTGGTATTCACTTTTTTATCTGAATTTCATCTTTGCTAATGCTTTCCAGGTCATTCCTGGCAGTATCGCTTGTGCCCAAGTGAATCTCAGAGATGGGTAGTAGTCAGCAAATTTTACAAGTTTTAGGAGGTTCTCCATTGTATTTGGGATTTGTGTCCCTAGGAGGAAATACACTTCTCCACTCTAGCTGTTGATAAATAACTGACTCAGTTTCCCTGAGGAGGGAGTCACCAACCAACAGTAGCCTTAACTTCTTCCTTCAGCAGAACCTATATTCTAGCCCCAAGTCCACTGCTTTTTTCTACTCCTTCTACAAGAAATTTCTAAGTAATTTCTTTTTGCTTAAACATCACAATTGACAGAGAGCCTAATGTTACAGAGGTAAACATCAAATTATATTCCCCAGAATACAATGATTGGGAATCATCTTAGGTAAAAATAGGACTTTGCTTTCAGCAATATCTATTTTCTCTTTCAATGCTATCTTTTTTCTTTCATAATCATGACACATCCCTTCTGACTCAGTGCTCTGGTGTTGGCCAATGTCCGCCAACTAGAAATCATCCTCTCTGGACCTCCTACCCTTTTTAGTCAGTTCCAGTCATCACATGGATCATTTCACAATGGAATGATCTGAGAAGGAACTCAATCTCTTAAGTGATTGCCTGGCTAAACTGACATTTTCTAAGAATTATTTTAAAGATCTTTAAAAAATTAGATAAAATATTAAGTAATATTTTAGATTTTAGATATTCTAATATATTATCTTATTTTATATTAAGATACTACATATCTAAATATTTATATATTAGATATTTTCCAGTATTTTATTTAGATTTAAAATATATTTTAGGTATTTGTGTATTTATTAGATGTTAAAAAGCATATGTGATTTTTAACATGGGCTTTCTGCCTTAAGTAATAGGAATTACTCAAAAGGTATCATAATTGCAACTGCTGACAAGTGGAAGCAGATGCCTTAGATGGTGGTATCTTCCCCATTAACTGAAGTCATTGAGTGAAGGTTACATAAATGTTCTATGGAAAGGTAGCAGAGGGAATTCTTGCTCAATTATAGGTTGGACTCATAAGTAACTTCAGCTTATGTGATTTGGGGAATTTTGATTATGAGTAAAACTAGTAAAAAAATAATGACATTAAGCAGGTAAGGTTTTTATAACCATCAGATTCTACCATATAACTTAAGATACTTATTTTAATATTAGTATTAAAAAGTGATTTATGTGTGTTGGTGATCTTCCACTTACTTGCTCTGGGACCTTGTTTAGTTGTTTTTCTCTCGGTCTATTTCATCACCTCTACAATCATGGGGCTGGATTCAGTAACTTTAAGATTTTGTGCATCTCCACCATTATAACAGGCATATAATGACAGCTGCATCAAGGTTTACAAAGCACTTCCCTGATCTGCAGAACAACTTTAGAAAAGAACTACAATTTTTAATGTCCTCATTCTGCAGATAAGGAAAGGGAGGCTCAAAGTAGATAAGTATCGCCCACATGGTAACATATCTAATAAGTGTAGAGAGATTTCAGCTGAGCATTCTCCTAGTTCCATGTCAAAGTCTCTTTTCAATAATTATTTTGCAATATGCTTCAACCATTTAATTCAATCTAACAAGTGTTTATTAAGTAACTACTATATGTCAGATATTTTACTAGGAATTAACAAAGACAGAAGCAAGACAGTCTCTGCCCTCAAGGAGACTGCATTATTCCGGGATAGGAGAAAGGAAGGGATTCCAACATATACACAGATAAATACATAAAGAACATCTACAGGAAAAATATAATGTAATGTTGGCGGTGGAGTTGGGGAAGTGGAAGCACTAACAACCAGGGTGATTACAAAAAAAAGTGTCCTGTAGAGTTAGGACATGTTTGTAGGAGGTTGTAGCTTAGGTGCATTTTTAAGAAAGCAGGTATATTCTAAGGTGGAGGTAAGTAAGGAGAGCATTCTGGGCTTGGTGAATAGCCAGTGAAAGGCACAGAGGAAGGAGGTATCATGTTGTGTATGGGGAACAGTAAACAGTTCAGTTTAAGACGTATATTTATCATCTGGAGAGTGTCCAAAAGAGGATAACCAGGGTGGTCAAAGTCCTTGAGACTATGTCTTATGGGGGCTAGTTGCAGGAAATGGAGAATATGAGACTCTGGAGGTTAATACCAAAGATAAGTAAGGCACCAGAGAGAAAGCACTCAGATAGCTGCCCTTGACGAAATTCAATGTGGATAGATGCAGGCCAGGGCAAATAGGTAGTGCAATGGATAGAGCCCTGGGCCTGGACTCAGGAAAACCTGAGTTCAAATTTGTCTTCACACACTAACTAGCTATGTGACCCTGGGGCAAATCACTTAATCTTATCTGCCTCAGTTTCCTCACCTATAAAATGAACTGGAGAAGGAAATGGCAAACCACTTCCATATCTTTGCCAAGAAAATCCCAAATGGGATATCAAAGAGTTGGACAAGACTTGAACAACAACAAGATTTGAGCCAGATAACAACAAAATTCAATGATTCAGAACTATGCAAATAGCTGGGCTCAAAGAGTCATAATTACTAGATCACTGCCAACTTAGAAGGTATCCTGGGGTGTGTATTTGATCCTAGGCTATTCAGATTTTTTTTTTATTAATGGCTATCATCATATTTGTATATGATAGGCAGCTGTATGGATTAACTGATTTACTGGATTACACAATCAGGATCGAAAAGCATACTTGCAGCCTGAAACAATGGGCTGAATCTAAGGACAACACAACAAATCAGCTTCAAAAGAAGAAGATAAGAGTAGCTTGATATTCATTTTTGTTTTGTTTCCTCTTCCCTGGGGTCAGGGAGAGAAGATCTGAGGATATTCAAGCTCATTAAGATAGCAGCTTGATGTGGCAGCCAAAAGAATGAATGCAATCTTGGGCTGCATAGCATTATGAATCAAGACTTCATAATCCTGCTGTTTTTCTGGGTCAGAATCTATCTGGCTCATTTGGTTTAGTTCTAGTACTGGGCTTTTTAGGAAGGAAATGGATTTAAAAAAAGTTCAGCAACTAGAAGAGTGAATGTCCTCACGTGGATAGCATGTAAGGATCACTTGGAGGAATTGTGGACCTTTAGCCTGGAGAAGACAATGATTGTGGGTCAAGGGCAGGTGGCATAGTTGTCTTCCAGCCTGTGAAGGGCTGTTTATGGAAGAGTGATTAGATTTGTTCTTCTGCACTCAGAAGGGAATTAATAGTAATGAAGGGAAACTGCACATGCAGATTAAGAAAAACAATAACTACAATAATCTTAAAATCCTAACACTTAGAGCTCTCCAAAAAGTTCCAATGGGCTATGCTATCATGGAAGAGAGTGAGTTCTACTCCCTGGAGCCTTTAATTAAAGGCTGGATAATTATTTGTGAGGCATGCAGTAACTGCATTTCTTTTGGGGGTATGAGTTAGGCTAAATGACCACTGAAGTCCCTTCCAGTGCTGAAACTGATCATATAAGGTAACTAATGGCACAGCCAAACCTGAGGGAAATGAACAAGCCTAAGGCAGTGTGGCCTATTTCTCATGACAATGTCAAACCCCAGAAAGTGTCATTAGTTATTGTCATCAGGAGAGTGATATCACCTTCCACCTGTCTATATCTCCTGGTTACCTATAGAGAATAACTTGGAGACTATTCAGATTAGGAGGTCAGATGTGTTTTTGTATCCTCCATTTTGTATTCTCCTGTTCCCAGGGCATCTGCTTCTCCCCATATTATACTACCCTTTTTACTCCTCTGCAGAATACCCAACTGTCCAGAATGCTTAAAGTCCAAAAATGCCCTCAGAACAATTTATGTCAATTCTCTCCATGTCATTCCACCACATACCATATGGCTTAACTCACTTTATGAGAAAAACAAAATTGAGTGGTGGTGGCAGGGAAATCTGCTAGTAAATGCTTCTGGGGGCAATGAAATTAAAAATGAAAAAATCCCAAGAGACACATTTCCAATAACTGGTAGGTGGTTGGTGAGCAGCAGTATTTCCCTTCAAACCTCAGGCTATTTATGGGATCAAAGTCCTCTCATTTTGATAGCATTTAACTCCAGCCTTGAAATGGGAACACTGACACTGCTACCTAAAGGCTGGGTAAAATGTTTATTCTCCCTCACCAGGCCCCTCACAATTACCCATTTTAATGGAAAAAGTAACCATTAATATATGTGCATTATTTAACTGCGTTTCCCAATCAGTCTTGCCAACCTGCATATTTCTCTAATCAGCCATTTGTTCTGAGCTCAATTATTTTGTGATATTTGATTAAAAAATAAGCACCAAAATAATTCTATTAGGGTTAATTGACACACTCTAGCATGAAAATGAACCACTTCACCAGCCAACCTTTTAATAACAAGTTTTCCAGACTGTTTCAATGGGTGCATTGGAACACATTTCTTGAGGACTGTTCTTAAGATTTAATACAGGCTCACAGATTGCTTTTACACAACAGTTTCCATGTCAACAGTTCACATAATTAACTCAGTCACATAGATAGTAATACAATATTTAGGAGACTTAGCTGCTAGGATTTAACCATTAAAGTCTTGTAATTAGTTTCTAAATCCTGGGCTTTAAAATGATCATGGTTTTATGCTAAGGCTATGTCAATAACACTTAGTCAACACAATCCAGCGTAATATTAGAATGTTGCCCCTTCCCCAATCCTCTTATTAAATCTATGAGGGGAAAATGAGATGAACTTATTATAAATTAAGCTAGGTCAAGGGAGATAACCTTCTAGAAACGTCCTCCTTCCCTTCCAGGATTAATCCTCAAAGAAGAACTGAAGTTTATCAGCTTGGTAGAAACTCAAATCCCTGTCATTTCTGATGAGTTTGGCATCAGTAACTCAATACCAAAAGCCCAGGCTTAGTACAGCATTGAATACCGAGTCAGTATTTCCATTTGCAAACTTCTTCAGGGTCTGTAACTTCATTATGCATTTTTATTTCAGCTGCCAGTTGGCACAAAGGGCTTTTATTAGTGAATAAAATGTTTAATTTAAGGGAAAAAAACCAAAAGACATTTTTATGAAGCTGTAGACAAATAAGGCATCAACGATAAAGGGGTCAGAGGAGAAGTTGTTATATTTTGCTAATGGAGATTTGTCTTGAGTGCATTTCCTCCCCCAAATGTTTAAAATTTCCTGATGTTAGAAGCTGCTGTGGGAATCACTAGTTGATTTGGAGATGACTAGTTTAAGAAAATAGAAGGAAGAGTTTGCATATGGATGCCTCAATTTGGAATTATTTTTAATAACACCAGTTATTACAGTTATTACCAATTATACATTCTTTGAAGCTTGCTAATAAACTTAAGTTTTACTCTTACTCTTGCCAAATATGTTTAATTTGATTTCTGTTATGACTTTCCTGAGCAAACATATGCTTCTAAAGACAGTGGAAGGGAGGGTTTGGTGATTCAACAATGTTCCCATAAAAAGAGCCTCTTCTCCTTTATTGGTAGAGATAACTTTCACTGCAGTCTGAAGTTAGCTAAGTCATCCAAACAAGCCATGAGCAATAAGGCAGGAGCAACATTTGCTACTAATTTGGCTGAATTCATGGTAGCCAACCCTGTTGTAAAGCCAGAAATTAATCACACACGGCCAGGTAGAGCCCTACCACAGAGGCTAGTTCAGAGATGACAAGAGGGATGGACTTGATTCTCATTAAGGTCTTTTCCCTGGAAGCTAGCTAGAGCAGGGGATAGAATGCTGAGCTTGGATTCAGGAAGACTCGGAAAGCTCTAAATCTACATTCCTCTGATCAGGAGCACTATTGCGGCAAATGCACAAATAAAGAGAGCTGCATTAAACTAAGCCAACTCTGCAACTTTGATGAAAACCCCTTCCACGTTACTGTTAAGTAAACTTTCTTTGATAAATTTTGCATGGTCTATCGGTGTCTTCTTTTGTTTCAATTATGTGCCTGAATGACCCAAAGAATGGATCAGACTTTCTGGACCATGAATCATATCTGATTCATTTCCGGCTTAGAATGAGAACAGAGGCCTGATTAGTTACCTATTCAATAGTCAGCAAACATATATTAAGCACTTACTATGTGCAAGGCACTGTGCTAAGTTCTTGGGATACAAATACAAAGGAAGAAAGGAAGGAAGGAAGGAAGGAAGGAAGGAAGGAAGGAAGGAAGGAAGGAAGGAAGGAAGGAAGGAAGGAAGGAAGGAAGGGAAAGAAAGAAAGAAAGAAAGAAAGAAAGAAAGAAAGAAAGAAAGAAAGAAAGAGGAAGGAAGGAAGGAAGGAAGGAAGGAAGGGAAAGAAAGAAAGAAAGAAAGAAAGAAAGAAAGAAAGAAAGAAAGAAAGAAAGAAAGACAGTCCCTGCCCTAAAGTAGCTTATAATTTAATGGAAGAAGAAAACAACACAACACATTTATATTTCAGGGTGATCAGGAAGGCCTTACTAGCCAAATACCTTACTCGTTTGCCTAAAGACCTCCTTAGTTTTCTACATTTATATTTGATCTAATATTAACATGTTTAGTTTCCAAAAGATTAAAAAGGAACAAGTTGTTTTCTGAATGAAAGAAAGGGTTTGGAAAGATGGACTCATATCATAGATTAGTTCACAAGAGATGATAAGCAAGGTCAAAAACAATCATTGTAACTACTTGAAGTTTAGGGTGGTAATATTTTCATGCTTTTTTTTCTTAAGACAGATGAAGTTGGGAAGGGTAGAATTCCTTAGTCTTCCCTCTGATATTTTACAAAAATATTTTTTGGAAACTTCCATTTATAACTGTTAGAATTCAAATTTACAAGAGCACAATTAACCAAGAAAAAAGTGAGCCCACAGAACGAAACCAAGAGAAGACAAAACCAAAAGGATAGAAAATGACATTTTAAATGATTGAAATGACTCTGCAAGTTCCACAACTGACTGAGCAATGACCCCACCAGGAAGGATATGAACAATGACAGTAATGAGTATTTTCCACATTGTCTTTGTTTTCCTAATCTTTTTGACCTTCTTTACTGTGCATATAACATTCATTTGTTTTTGTTATTGGCTTTAACTTCATGGCTGGAGTCAATGTGCAAATTGGGCTTTTGCTTCCACTTTCTTTCCTCTGCTTCATGACTGACCAACTGGCTGACATCATTCAAATATACCAATATTTCTATGTTATTTATAGTCATTACTTCTTAATTTACTATAATAGGTTTTTACTCGCCTAGAATGGACATCTCATGTCAGTGGTGCAGAGAGAACTCGATGAGGAAATGTCCTTTATCAATGCAGCATCACTCCACAACTTGTAATCTTAGAAAACTGTTTCAGGGCACCAAGAAGTTAGCAAGGTGCAACAATATTCCATTACATTATTATGCTATATGTTTTTCCATTATTCTCCATTTGTGTCTAGTTATTTGTATTATTATAAATAGTATTCCTAAGAAGGTATCTGAGGACAGGTTCCCCCCTGGTCCCCTGCCATTCCTTCTCCAGTCGATATCCTCTTTATTTGTTTTTTCTGAGATCATACCAAATTGTGGGGATTAAATGAGAAATAGTAAGTAAAATGCTTCAAAGATGTTAAACATAAATGCAAAGGAAGCAGCCTGGTATTAGGAGTTCGACAGCTAGTCTCTGAATCCAGAAGATCTGTTTTAGATTGCTGCCTCTGCCTCTTACTGGCTGCATGATTCTAGGCAAATCAAATATTTAACTCCCCCTGAAACTCTCATAACATTTCAATGCCCCTTGCAACAATCAAGATTATAAATCTCAGAGTAGATGCTGAATTATACTGGTAGAGAGAGTTTCCTCATGAGTTCCCTAAACCAATGGAAATATAGGTTGCAATTAAAAAAAACAGAATTAATGTACACTGTTATTATAATAACAGAGGGTCAAAGAGTGCACAAATTTTTATAACAATTTTTGTTTCATAACACCTGCAAATGTATAGATTCCTCAAGGCATATCTGGCAAGAGGAGTAATGGAAGGATGGAAAGAGATCATGAAAAGGAGCATAGTAGGAGTATAATAATGAGAAAGGAGGATAAAGGGGCAGGGGAGAACATCAATGGCCATTTAACTAAAATTGGGATATGCACAATAAAAATAACTCACATTTATAGAGCTCTTCAAGCTTAACAAAGCACTTTCCTCACAACCAACCTATGAAGCAGACAGTGAAACTTTTATTATCCCCATTTAATAGATAAGGAAGCTGAGTCAGCTCATGGAGGGTAAGTTACCCAGTATCACCGAGTTTGCACTTTCAGAGCCACGAGGCAAACCTAGTCTTTAGGATGCAAGGCCACTGCTCTTTCCTCTTCAGCAAGCTCTTCGAGGGCAGGGATTATGTTATTTGGGATCATCATCTCTCTCTCTGAACATCGAGCACAGTCTTTGCCTTTCTTCATATGCCAAGTACATAGCACCATTACTGGCACACAGAAAGCAGTTCATAAAATGCTGGTGGACCGACAGATGTATTTGGGATTAGAATCATAGATTTAAAACTCGAAGGGACCTCACGGGGACACTTACTCCAATGCTTTCATTTGACAGAGAAGAAAACTGAGGTACTGGGTGACTGAGTGACTTTTCCAAAGGGCATAGGATTTAAAAGCTTCTGACTTCCAAATTCTGTGCTTTTACTGTGCCAGGCTGCATTGATATTTGTTGAATTTTGCTGCTTAGAAAGCAAGACTAAACTGAGGGGATGAGGATTATTATGAAGGCTTTTTATTAATTTATAAAATGTTTATATATGTGTGGAATAAAAATCTGACCCTTGGCTATGCTATGAATACAAGATTTAAACCTTATGCTTCATTTGCCTCATAATCTCCCCTTCAAATCTCCATAGCCCAGAGTGGAGAGAGCTGCCTCTGGTGACAGTGTTAGCTCGACCATCCATGGTTACAAGTAGGTTTTTCTATCTCCTGGAGTTGTCATGGTGACATAACACAGGTGAGGTGCATAATGGGATGATCTCTCCACATGCCACATTTACAACACAATACACAAAAACATCTTGGGGAACAAGAACTTTCAGTATTTGGGTTAAGCCATGATTTTTTAAATGATCAAAGTAAGAAAACTGCATATTTTTGATTTGCCCTAAAACTTCATGATCTGGGATTAGCTCTCCCTTAAAAAATAATTTCTGGATACTAGGACAGAATGACTGCTTGGCATACATTAGGCCAGTGCTGAGCTCTAGGCATCACTGTCCCACCTTCAAAGACAATATATTGATTATACCATTAGAGGGAAGATTATGAATTCTGCAGCTGACTGTTAGATTTTTTTTCTCAGCATCTTTCACTCCTGAGTGAGATTCTGAGGGAATACTTTATCTTACTCGATCAGCTTCAGAGTTGTGAAAATTCTCTACTTTCCCTCTTCCCTCACAATAGTTTGACAGTCTTGTCACTTTCTGAGAAGAAGGGAGGGAACAAGCATTTGTTAAATGCCTACTATGTGCCAGGGACTGTGCTAAGCACTTTACAAATATCTCATTTTATCCTCACAACAACCATGTGAGGTGGATGCTATTATCATCCCCATTTTACAGATGAGGAAACTAAGGCAGTGTTAACTCCCCCCAAATAAATATCATGAGACTTACATTGCAACTGGATTTATTATAAGGGAAATGAACATGCATGTAGAACTCCCTATATAGATTCAAGGAGTTCACATTCCATATAGAAACTTGCACATTTAGGAGTTGCAACAAGGGGGGGGGGTGAGTCTCAAGGGGAGAAATGAAGGGCAACCCCCTTACAAAGGGCAGTGGCATGGGAGGAGGAAGAGAGCAGTGGGGGGTGGGGAGAGAAAGGATTATTCTCCTCCTAAAGGGGAAGAGTAAGGTGAAGAAAAGGGCAGAGGAACCTGAGTTAGCAGGATGACAAAAGCAGTATTGTTTTCCCTTGGGAACTGCTAGACCGAGAAGATAGAATGGTCTGCTTATCTACAAGGGTCCCAGCTGCACAAAGAGTTTCTCAGTCTGATGCAGACTGACTAGCTCCTGTTTTGTGTGTGGTTTGACTCCTAAGGACACACAGAGAGTCTGGCTAGGGGTGCCAACAACACATTATGTCAGCCCAGGAGGGGCTTTCTCCTTGACACGTTCAGGGCCTCCTGCATGCCCCAGGTCCGATTTGGCAACTCAAGAAGACAGGTTAAGTTGGCTTTAGGGCAATGGCAGCAAAGGTGAAGTCACTTGCCCAGGGTCACACAGTTAGAAGTGTCTGAGGCCACACTTCAACGTAGGTCTTCTCGATTCCAGATCCAGAGTAGTAGCCATTGTATCACCTAACTGCTTTGTTCTAATCACTCCTGTCCACTGCTCAGATACTACCTATGTTCTTTTATCACCTCATTATTCTAGAAGGTGAGCATAAAGGATTGTTCCCCAAGACCCATGATGAATCTGAGAGTTAACCTCTCAAACATCTGTTAGATTTAGAAAAGCTTATGCTAAACAGTGGTGATAATAATGACATTTTGCATCCATAATCCACTGTCTCCATAATCTCATCTCAACCTGCCAACATCCACAGAAGTCTTAGTATGCCAATCCTGGGTTTATTAGATTTTTTAAAAATGTCACTTATAGAGAGGTATCATGACTTACACACAGTCAGTTAGACAACAAAACAATGTGCATCTATTAAGTAATTACTGTATACAGAGCACTGAGCTAGGCACTAGGGGAGATTCAAATTTTATTTAGTACAGGATTTTTGCCCATATGAAGGATAGCTACAGGTCTAGTACAGCATTAAGGTAGTTATAAAACTATATATAACACAACATAGAATGATATATTTAATTTAGAGATACAAAGTGCTGTGTGAGGTATGATAGGCACAGCCACCCCAAAGAATAGAGTCAGGAATTATATATATAAGGTCTGACTCCAAGGGTCATGCTTTCTACTATTATATTTTAGAATTTCATGTCCCAGGAACACTTTATGAGTGACATCTAAATGACCCCAACTCTGATTGAAGAATCTTAGGATCAGATTAAGTAACGAATGAACCAAGACAAGAAGAGGCTTGGAAACAGGATAGGGGCAGGATTGGCCTATAGTACAATTGCATAACAGGCAATAATTATTCTCAGATTCTGTGGCTTTTTTATCCCCTCACGGTTTCTCTTTCCTAAAGTTTGCAAGATAGTAATGGTCTATGCATTCTTCCCCCCACCCGTCTCTGTCTCTCTGTCTGTCTGTCTGTCTGTCTCTCTCTTTTTCTCTCTCTCTGTTTCTCTGTCTCTCTCTCTCTCTCTCTCTCTCTCTCTCTCTCTCTCTCTCTCACTCTCTCTCTTTCTGTCTCTCTCTCTCTGTCTCTCTCTGTCTCTGTCTCTGTCTCTCTCTGTCTCTCTCTCCTCTCTGTTTAAATCAGCCATCAGAAAATGATAGGATAAACTTCCCTATGCCGTCATAAATGGTGACAAGCACCTAACCAACATTGTTCTCAACCACATTTGTATTTTAAGAAGGGACAAATCTTTTATCCAAAAGAATGAATCTATAATAGTAAGATTTAACATTTTGGTAATTAAATATTACAGAGGAATACAGAGGAAATAATGGGGAGTAGTTTTTAATTCCCTCTATAAATAACACAATGTAGACAGATATTATAAGAGTAAAAATTCTCCATTCTCCCGCCTTGGGGATTAACCTTGTTAATTTGGAATCCAAGCAGTCAATTCAATCAATTTGCAAATACTGATGGTGCCTTTCCAATTGATGCTCACATTTATAAATATATAATAGTTTAGACCCCAGCCTGTCTACTTTCCCTGCACACTAATAATGGAGGAGTGGCAAGAAGGGAGAAGTATTATTTATAAAGCTTATGAGTAGTAAAAAAAAAATAGTTAAGTACTTATATAGCTCTTTGGGTTTTCCTTCTCTTATCTCATTTGAGCCCCAAAACAGCCCTGAAAGAGGCTCTCTCAACCCCATTTTAAAGATGTGGAAACTGATGCTAAAAGGAGTGGGATGCCTTGCTCAGGGTCTTTAAAGTTTGAAAAGTACTTTCCTTATACTTAACTTTCAGCCATAAGATGATCCCTTCTCATTGATTTCTCTTCAATATCCTTATAATTTTCTCTTCCTTCTCTCCATCTACAAAATAAATGCTATTGGAATGTTTCTTTCACTTAGCAGCCTTCTCTCAATGATCTATCCTACCTGTCGGCAAATAGTTTAGATTTTAGGATGTCAGGGCTGGGCCCCCTCTTTGGTATCACTTGATTTTTTATATTAGATTCTCCAAGATGATTCCTTAATACAGGGTAGGGATGGTGAGGGCACTGTGAAAACACACCTGTAATTATTACTCTCCATTTTACACCTCCCCATTTTGCAGATGAGGGAACTGAAGCACTGAGACATTAAATGACTTGCTAAATGTCACAGAATTACCAAGTGTCTGAACCCAGATGTCTTTCCTCTAACTCTTGTATTCCTTCTACTGCCCCAAGCAAGGAAATCTGAAAAAAAACTTGATCAGCAGAATTTCCTTGCATATAATGACAAATCATTCCTAGCTATTTCTTAAATTGAGACCCTCATTATAGTAGGAACTTTAAGACCACTTCAATTTATTTTGAGCCTGGGAAAAACAATAAAATGACATTTATTTTATTAAAATTTAGACTTTTATCCATAAATTCCACAGGAAAAAACTCCCACTTTAAGGGTTTTCTCTAATTTTTGAATGAGCAACCACTCCATGAGCTGTATCCATTCCCCTGACTGCTTATATTCTTATCCATATTGGTCTCTTTTTTTTCCCCTCAATCCTCCAGTGTGTGCCAGACAGCACAGCCTTCCTCTTCCCTCCAATTCAGAATACAGATACTCATAGGCTTAGTCACTGGTAGGCTTTCATGAGTTATAGGTATATTAAGCTGAATTCTACTACATTACTTAGTCCAGCTATGTAAGTTCTTCAAGTGCACCTTGGGTGATTGCCTACTGTGTCCTCTTTTCAATACCTTCATCACCCAGCAGATCTTGTTTTCTTTCTTTCTTTTTTATCAGCTGAAGTCCTATTATGGATTTGGTTTTCACTGTGCCCTCATCATCCCTATCCTGTATTAAGAAAGTCATCCTGGCTCAGATTCTAATAATCTAGCCAATAGCTTAGTAATGTTCAGATTCCTTAAGAGTCTGGCCAATATGGCAGATATTCTAATAAACTTTGTCTCTGGCTGAAATAAGGTTTGGGTTGAATTCATTTGGACAGGACCCATATGTAGTGATTTTGGGGTCCCAGTACCCCAAACCCCTAAGCCTCAACATTTTGGTGGCCTGTATGGGGAAGCTGCCTAACCCCAAGTTCTTCTCCAGCCAAGACTAAAAGGCATGTAAACCTCCCTCAACTTCTTTCTTGCCCTGCAGTTCAGATCACTTTCTAAGCACCTAGGAAGGTTTAGAGGTGCTTTTCCGACAGATACTTACGAGGCTGTCTTGCACTCAGCCTGAAGCTCTCCGGATCTTGGTCCACTGGTTTGGTTCCAGGCCATGGACGTGGGTACACCTTCCATAGCATAAAAGACAATGACAGATGCCCTATCTGGCAGCATATGCCCAATTCTGTCAATTCGCTCAGCTCTAGGAAATTGGGAAAACTGCAGGTGCCTGTTGGTTCCCTGAGGCTTACTTCCTCCCTTCCTTCTACACCCCTGAATCCTCCTTCATGGAGGTTACAGGGAAAAGCTAGAACAACTAAAATCATCTTAGCAGATTATGTAAGTTTTGTGATTGATCATTAAGGAGTTTTGAAACACCTCTTTACAAACCTGGTCACTTCCTTCCCTTAAGTCAAGAGGGTATCTGTTAATCCCTCTCACAGGAGAAGAGAGTTTCACCCTTTCCTGCCCCCCCCACTTTGAATCTGCCCTCTACAGCATGGCCCCACTAGCAATGACCTTGGGCCCTGGGGCAACCTTTGCCTGGAAGCATCACCCAGGTTCAGCAAATCCTGCTCAAAGTAAAGAAGCTAGCCTCTGAACTCAGGTAAGCATGCACATTTAAAGTTGTAGTTTTAGCTGTTAATGATGAGATGTTGATTCTCTGTATAAAGTAATTTGGAAATTCATTTAACAAAACTGAAGTCACCTGATTGGTAATGGGTTTGTTTCAAGTTTCAAATTGGCAAACTTCTTGTATCAGTTATGTCAAGCAACTTTCTATATTCTGGTTCCCACTAAAATAATTTGGCTATTGTTGGTTTTGTTTTAATGTGAAAACTTGCCAAAAAGCTTGTTTGGATTTTGTCTTGCTAAGAATTTGCAAGTATATAGAAATAATCTCTATCAATTGGCTTTTTATACCAGGACAAATTTAAATTTGAGATGTAAATACTGGAAATGTGTTCCTAAGCTGTGATCGGTAAAACTTGCAGTTTGAGGTAAAAGCTCACAGGATTTTATTTTGAGCTGTCTGATGGATCATAATCCATCAATAATCAATAATCCACCATCTGAGAGAAATGCCACCAGCTACTCAGAGAACGTGATACTGGTGGGAAGTCAGCATCGGGAAAAGCTGAGGGGACAATTTTAGCCTCAGTCTAAGATGGGATCCTCCTGGCTCAATTTGCCCATTATGTTCCTTTGAAAGGGAATGTTACCCACTTGGCTATTCCTGAGTCCGACTGTGAGGTGGATTTGATACTGCATGGTTGGAAAATGAATTATCTGAATCCAAACAGAGCTAAGGATGTTTTATCCTGTCATATCATGGGCCCTGCAGTCCTTTCTCTCAGATTTGTGTCTTCCAGACTACAGGCCATTCACCCTACAGTTGGTAGCAAACAGCGGGTACCAGCCAATGTCCCCCCATTGTTCCCTGGATGCAGCCTATGCTCAGTTCTAGTCAACCTCCTCTGGTCCTTGAGGGAGAAACAGCTCTACAACCCCTGCCAGGAGGAAACAGTTTCAGAAGCCAAGACCTTCACCCCTTACTCCAAAAGAATTTGGGTCCCATTTGTTTGAGGAGGAGATGATGAGGATGGCATCTTGACCCCAAAAAGGAAAAACCCTTTCTCACATGGCCAATCTGTGGCATTCACCTGAGGCCATAATCCCATCAACTGGCCTTTCATTGTGGCTTTGCCCAATCTCCAAATTCTCTGTAACCCTTAACCTAGCCTAGCCCACCACTGTCTTACCTCCGTATGGCCCCAGGACACTTCCCACCCTTAATCCTAACTAGACTCCATTCTCCCTTGGTCTCTTCCAGGTCTAAATTTAAGATCCTTTGATAGTTTTCTGACAATAACAACAACTCAGTAATATAATGAGTTATAATAATAGTTACATATAACTAAATATAAAAAAACTACAGTGGCTATTATAATAATTCTTTAAGATTTGTCAAGTGCCTTGCTCATAGTAACACAATTTGGTACGATATACACGTTAATACAATCTACATTTTACAGATGAGGAAACCAAGGCACAGGAAGGTTAAATGAAATGCCCAGGATCAAACACAGGAAATATCAGAGCTCAGTAGTGTGCAATAATTAATTAATTAATTAATACATTCTCCTGAGGTTATCTTATAACTGGGTTCAATTTTAGGTGAAATGGAATTAAAATATTTATTACAAAATACTGCTGTTGCATCTGGTACCAAACATTCTGAATGGAAAAAAAAAGTTATAAAGAGGAAAAATTTAGGCATGCCTCTTAGACTCATTTTTCCTTTCCTACAGCCTACACCGTCATTGCAGGTATGATAGCAGCATTATTATTTTAACTGCTACATTTTACAGGAAGCAAAGTTGCTTTAAAATGGTGACCTAGATTTTCAAATCTATAAGGATGTTTTTGCAACCCTTGCAATTCATACTATTCCTGTCTATGGGTTTCAGTTCTAGCCATATAAGATAATTGGTCTTCTCCTGGGATGTCCTCTACAATTTCCCACCACCATGCCTTTGCTCATGCTATTCCCTGTGTCTATAAGGTCCCCTTAATTTCCATCCTATCTGAAATTCCTCCAGTTCTTGTCCCGATGTCCCATTTATAACAGCCTTCTTCCTGCCATCTTGCTTGGTACTTGGCTTTGCACCACTTTAATATACTTGCCGCATAATACTGTACACTACTATTACCTATGTTTGTGTGAATATGGCACCGGCAACTGAACAAGTCAGCTTTCTGAGAACAAGGCAAGCTAAATCATGGATAGACTAATTACTGCTAGGCCACTAAATGTAGGTGTCCCACAGGGTTGTGTTCTAGGCCCTCTTCTATTTTTAATCTCTACTACTTTCCTATCGCTGAGTTGATCAGCTCCATTGTATTTAATTACCACCTCTGTGCCAGCGATTCTCAGATCTTCCTATCTTGCCTCTTTGTTATCCTCAAGTATTGCTTTTCTAACTGGTTTTCAGACATCTCCAACTGGATGTCCTATAAAGATCTTCAGTTCAACATGTCCAAAACTGATGTTGTTAGACCTTCCCTGCTTCCAAACTTTCCCATTACTCTAAAGGGAACTGCTATCCTCCCAGTGCCTCAAGCTAGCCAAGCTAGTTGTCATTGCCAACTCTCGCTATCTCTCACCCCCATATCTAATCTGTTGCCAAGACTTATCTCTTGAATATGCACTCTTATCACTTCTGATATTGCTACCACTCTGTTGTAGGCCCTCATTACCTCACTCTTAGCCTGCTGGTAGGTCTGTCTGCCCAACGTCTCTCCCTGTCTTAATCCATCCTCCATTCAGCCACCAAAATGATTTTCCTAAAGGTGACCATGTCACCTTCCCTACTCAATAAATTCCAATGGCTCTCTATCAACTCCAAGATCAAATATAAAATCCTCTGTTGAGCACTTAAAGCCCTTTGTAACTTGAACTCCTTCCTCACCTTCTCAGTCTTCTTACATATTACATTTCTTTCCACATACTCTTTGATCCAATAAGACACTCCAACTCTTGCCTCCAGGCATTTTATCAAGACATTTCCCATGTCTGGGATTCTCTTCTTCCTTAGCACTGCCTCCTGATATCCCTGAATTTTTTCAAGACTCAACTAAAATCCTATCTTCTATAGGAAGCCTTTCCCCAACCCCTCTTAATTCTTGTGACTTTCCTATATAAATTATTTTCTATTTATCTGGTATATAACTTATTTGTACATATGTATTTGCTTGCTGTTCTCCCATTTCAGCGTGAATTCATCAAGGTCAGGGACTGTCTTTTGTATCTCTTTGTATCCTCAGCCTTAACATAGTACTTGGCACCTAAGAGACACAACAAATGCTTACTGAATAACTGGCTAATTGTCCAACAACCAACAAGAAGAGTGTCTACTGCTGTAATGAAGTCATATTAATCTTAAAATTCTCTCTAGAGACAAAGCCAAAAGAGAGAAGAAAGTTGCAGCTAAATGAAAAGAGGCTGATAGGTCCCCTTGAGAAAGTCAAACAAAGGAAAGGATAGGAGTGATGGTTTTATCGTATATCCAAAGACAACCAAATATATCATTTCATGGAAAATTTGGTATGTTGTACTGAAGTACCCTTGATTAGCACTTGAAAAAAGAGCATGATGAAAATAGCTCCAGATTATGCATCAATATTTATGGCAGAGGATTAAGAGCTGCAGAAATTCTACAAAGAATTCAATATGACTCTCCAAAGAAAATTGACATACAATTGGGTACTCAGTAACTTAAGTACAAAGTTGAGAATAGGTGAGAATTGTGGACAATATATTAGAAATTTGAATTAGAAATAATGAATGAAAGAGGACAAAGAATTGTCAATTACATAGAAGTCTCAGGCCTCTCATAAATCCTTTCTTTGTGGAGAGAATCAGAAGATCCTACACAAAGTGAGCACGAACAGTATCACAAACATAAGAAACTGATTATATATCAAAAGACAGGGTATCACTCTTTAAGAATGTGGGAGTTATCCCTGAATCAGTTGTCTGCATATTCAATTCAATTGATATTTATTAAATGTCTGTAATGCATAATGTGCTGTGCTAGGTCCTAGGAACACAAAGACCAAACCAAACAAATAAACAGCCCTTGACCTAAATAATTTATATTTTACTGGAGGGGCACAACACATATACAGGTAAGTAATTTAAAAATACCTACAAAGTAATTTCAAGAGGTAGAGAACAATATAACTGGGGCAACTGGGAAAGGACTCGTCTAGGTAGTGGCACCTAAACTAAGCATTGAAAGGAACTACAGATTTGAAGAGGCAGAGGGGAGGATAGAGTACATTCTAGAAATGGGACTGATCCCATACAAAAGCACAGGATACAGGATGTCAAATTGGGGAGCAGGCCAATTTGATTGGACCAGAGAAAATGTAATAGAGAATAATATGAAATAAGATAGGAAAGGTAGATGAAGCTAGACTGTGAAAAGCCATAAATGCCTATATTTTACCTTAACATCAACAAGGAGCCTTTAAAGTTTCTGAGGAGGCAAGTGGCATGGTCAGATCTTTATTTTAGGAATATTACTTTGGCAGCAACATGGAAGAATCATAATGCATCTACGTATTTGTTTAAATTCAGATTTCTCAGTCATTACAAGCTTCTTTATCATTTTTTTTTTCAAAGTAGACACATAGGAAACAGATCTGGCTTTCCTCAAATTAGTCATATTGATCATATTAGGAGAGAGTAATTAGGTGCCATACAATATAAGGGAGGAAGCCCAGCACAGTAGAGGATCTAAAGTTTGAGAATATGGGTTCAGTTGCTTTGGGCCTAAGTCAAGTAATCTGTGTAATAAAGAGGCTGAAATAATTGATCTCTAAGAGCTGGTTCATTCGAATTTATGATTCACATGACCTAAATATCAGCCTCATTTTCACTTATTCTAAAGATCTTTAAGAAAATGTGCTGCATTTGATAGAGAGATGGGGAGATGGAGAGAGAGAGAATTGGGTCAAGTCCATATGCACGGAGTTGTTTTTCTAGTCAAACTGAAAGTTTGTCTAAACCTTCTTACTTGGGAATCTCATCCAGTAATGGCAAGTGGTCAACAGTCATGGAACATAAGAAACTCTGCTCTCAGCCTCATTAATATCTTGCCCAAACTTATTAAGCCACAATCCAAAGGAAACAGAATTTTGTGATCAGTGAGTCTTCAGGTAAAATATAAGGTTTACAAAGCTGCTCAGTTAATGGGACAATTTGCTCTCACCTCAAGGGCAGTCAAAATAAACAATTTAATTGAAGTAAAAATGGTATTTGTGGGCCTGTGATCTCTTCTCTTTCATAGAGGGATCATTAGTCTAGTCTTTTTTCTGCTTCCTTTTGAAAAGTATCTCCTACAAAGGGGTGTGTGTGGGTGGGTGGGTGTGGGTGTAGGTGTGTAGGTGGGAGTATATGGACAGCAGAACATTGTATGAAATGTTATATTTCTCTTTTTTTTGGTACATTGGTTGGTTTTGATGTTTTCTTTTCCTCTGTTTCTAAAAACAATATCTATTATAAGGAATACCTCATTGGAAGAGAGAGAAGAGGAGATACAGGGGGAAACAAAGTGAATTATAAAAATCCATTTAAAAATAAATAAAAGAGCTTACTAGCAACTAGTAGCAACAAAACAACAATTCCAGGTCTTGGTATGATTGATTAAGTTATGTATTCTTTAACTGAAAAGTTACTGTGCACTATGGCTCAGCAGTACATTCAGTAAAATTATGGATAGGGTAAAGGAGGAGAAAAACACAAAGATATAAAAAGCATTAGAAGTGTATGCTAAGTAACTACAACTTGGGGCAGTATAAATGATATATGAGTGGTATAAGGTGTCAGTCAAAATGGAGAAAGGAGTATTCAAATCCAAATGAAAAGACCAGAGAAAGTTTGACTTTGCTCCCTGCCAAAGCAGCATGAAGACAACAGATTACCTTCCTGTGGACTCCAAATGGAATTCTCACAGTTGGGCTTAGAAAATGAAAATTGATGATTCAAAGAAAAGATATTTGGCCCCTGAGATCCCACTCAAAGCTGGCCTCCAGTGCAACAGGTAAATCTTAGGTATGAATCTAGGCCTCTCATTTCAAGCTAAGTCAAGCATTGATGCCTCTCTAGTCTCTGATTTTGCAGGATGCCTATAATGGCAGATGTTTATTATTGCTATAGTTTTAGGAGTTTATCCATTGCTTCCTTATGGTATATCCAAAGAATTATAATTAATTTATAATTATATACTCATATAGAATTATAACTAAGATATATATGCATACATATATGGATATGTGTATATATTAATTCCATTAAATTGAGATAATTATATGGCACAGTGAAGATTGCTGGGCTTAGAGTCAGGAAGACATGAGTTTAAATCCTGCCTTAGGTATTAACTAGTTATATGACTTTTGTCAAATCACTTAATCACTCTCTCACTCAGTTTCCTCATATGAAAAATGGGGATACTGAAAGCACCTACCTCACAGATTTCTAATGAAGATTAAATTGCATTAATATATGTAAAGCACTTTGTAAATCTTAAAGTGTAATAAAATAGTTAACTGTAATAAAATTCTAATTAAGTCTTTTTCCACAAACTCATTATAATTTTTCATTTATTTAAATAAACTCTGGTGATCTTTCCTAATTCTTCGAACATTGAATTCTTAGGGATTCAATCTTAACTCTAATAATAACAATGCTGGCAACATGTTCTTTGCCAGATCTGTGGGGCCATGACTAAGACATTTAACTATTATGATCCTCATTTTTCTCATCTTTAAAATTGGAATACTTGTATGATTTATGTCGCATAATCGTGGTGAGGAAAGCATTTTGTAAACTCCAAATTGCTCTAAAAACATTAGCTGATAGACAATTTAATTCCCTAGAATTTATTAAGAGAGTAGACACTATGCAAGTCATGATACCGGGTACAAAAACAAACACACAAAAAACAGCAATGAAAAACATTCCTTGCCCTAAAAGAATATATTCTACTGGAAGAAAAATGGATAGCAATTACAAGATCATTTGAATAAGGAGAAAGTACCAAGAAGAGGGATGAGGAAAGGCCTTCTGGAAGAGGTGACACACGAGCTAAACCTTGAAAGAAGCCAAGGAGTCAAAGAGGAGGAAGTGAGGAGGAAATTGTCATCACAAGCAAGTACTTCCAATAGCAACCATCCCTTATTATGCACTGTTCCTACCATATTCTCTACCAAAGTAGACCATGTTTCAGTGATATTATTTCTGATTGTTCTGGTTCAATGTCCCTACTTAGAAAAGCAGGGAAGGAAGGAGTGCATACAAGGCATTTCTAGGACATCTTTCATTCCCTAGATTCTAAAACACCATATGAATTCACAAGTTGCTTCAATTACTAAGTAAACTGAGCCTCCTCTGAAATTAAATTTAACTCCCAGGTCATTTCAAATTCTAAAGGAAAGCTTTACATTTAGATCCAAGGGGATGAGAGCCCTTACAGGCTTAACATATTGTTACCCATTTTTACCATCTGCCTTCACTAGTCTGGGACTCTACAAGAAGACAAGGCCATGGTTGATTGCTGTTTTCAATGCTTTTCTAATTAGCTTTCTGAGATGGGGAGCCATTTTTGGGTTTCTCAATGAGTACAAGGGCTAATGGACCTATGTGGCTGCAGAGAAGACTTGAGCTAGACACTGAGAAGAACTTCTAGATAGTTATGGTGTCGAGGATACAGAAACAAGTTTCCCTTGGGAAAGGATATTTCATTTTTTTTTTTTAATCCAAAGGATTCAGAAATCAAAGGCAGAGAATGCTTCTGGAGGTTCTGGAGATTTGTGTTCAGTTCTGGTAACCACATTTTAGGATGGTTGGCAAGCTAGAAATGTCCAAAAGAGTGCATCTAGCTCAATGAAGGACCCTGATGAGACATGACATGAAGACTACTGGATGAAATGTGACATGTTTAGCATTTGGAATACATAATGGGGCATCATTGCTATCTTTAAGTGTTTGAAGGGCTATCACAAGAAAGATAAATTAGACTTTTTTTGGCCCCAAAGGGCAAAATTAGGAATACTAGTACAAAGAACCCTTAAATTGGTAAAATTACAGGTTTCCAAAAATAGTCTTTTTTAAATCCCCAAACTTGGCACAGAAAGCTATATTTCAAGGGATCTCTGGATTCAAATTCCGCCTCCTACACTTATAAGTTTTGTGACAATAAACTAGTTGTTCAGCTCCTCTTTGCCTTAGTTTTCTCATCTGTAAATTGGGTATAATTATACTTGTCATACCTACTTCACAGACTTGTGAGGTTGAAATGAAATGATATAAATGCACATATGTACACTAGAATTTCTTCAGCCATTGTGTAATTCAAGGGCACTCCCTTAGTTTCCAATTCTTTGCCACCACAAAAAAGAGTTGCTGATTTTTTTGAACCAATAATCCCTTTTCTTCTTCCTCTCATCTCTTTGGGTTAGAGGAAACTTTGGTAACTTTTTGCATATAATTTCAAATTGCTTTCCAGAATAGCTGAACTAATTCAGTCCCATCAAGAAGGCAATGATGTATTTATTTTCCCACAGTCTCTCCAACAAAGAAAAATGATTATTTTCCTTTCTTCTTATCTGTGCCAATCTAAGAGACAAAAGGTATAACCCTAGAGTTGCTTTAATTTGCATGTCTCTGTTAGTGGTTTGGAGCAATTTTTTCATATATTGTTGATAACTTGAATTTCTTCCTTTGAAAATTACCTTATTATGTCATTTGACCATTTGGTTCTTATTCTTACTAACTCTTACACATCTGGAACAGTTCATTATACATCAGACCAAAGATAACTAGTTTCCAAACGTGAATAGAAAGAGTTGGGTCAAATTACCAGAAACTGGCAAAATCCCCTCTTCCGTTCTATAAGGCTATTGCCTGGATGTGGAAGGCGCAGTTACCTACTGAGGTGAAGGCTTGTTCCCTGCATGACTTGCTACTTCTCCTTTTCTCCACTCCATTCATGTTTCCTCTGTCCTGTTGTTTTGACAGCTCACTCCCTGGTGAGCCCCTGAATGAAGAAACCTGGCTTCCACTGCAGCAAATGAGCTGTCAACCACCAGGCCTGGAGAGGAGGCATGTCAGTGATGCATCTCTGAGATGCTGTTCCTGCCCTAAAAGTCCATTGTTCTGTCCACTACATCATGCTATTTCTTGATATGAACTCTACTCCAGTCAGGCAGATCTACTCACTGCCCACCACATTCACCACAATAATTTGCATTTACATTACACTTAAAGAATGCTGTGTCTAACCCAATGGGAAGTGAACAGAAAAGGAATGTTTTTATTGTTGGGCACTAAGAGACCAAAAAAATAATCCTCTATTTGGCTTTTTTAGTTGAGGAGAAGGAAGGGAGATAAAGAAGAAAAAATGAGGTAGGTGAAAGAATATAGCACGGGTCTATTTGTAAATTTATGGTCAAAATCAAGACTTTTTTGGGCTGTATTCCTATCAAGAGACTGATTATGATTGTTATTTATACAGAAGGATACAGTTACTGAATTTATTTATCTTGGGAAAGAAGTGGCTAGTAGATCACATGCTGAAACATCATCCATATGCTGGTCTGCTGTTTTTCAAAGGAAAGGAGTCAGGGCTGTGGAGTGGAAAGAAGGGAATTTGAAATCAAAGTGTGGGGGAGAGGAATTGGAATATGACACAACAGCTATCATTAGTCTCCAGATTCAGGGGAAGTCAGTTAGGGGTACCTGGGCCCTGGAAATACCTCTCACATGGGAGAAGTAATTCTATTGATTTAATTTTCACTTCATTAAATTTCCATCGATTCCAACACAGTACGGTAGAAAATGACTATTGGAGACTAGACAGGGAATGCCTGAGAGAATATTAGGAAGGTCTACTCTCTGTCAGGATAGCAGCTTCTGCAGGACAGTCAATAGAGAAATCACCCACTTTTATGTGCGCCTTGCAGTTTGTCAAGATCCAGGTTCCCATCCCATAGTCTGGGAGTAGTCTCCTGCTCCCAAGTAATGTTTGTTCAAAGAACACAAACTCATTTTCATATTAGCCAAACATAATCAGAATGGCGAATATGTCCATTTTTACAGATAAAAGAACTATTGTATTGTCCACAGCAGGGGATCTGTGTCATGGCTCTGTTGCATTCAAAACAAAAATGACAGCGGACCTTTATGTACTTCCTTGGAATTATTTACAATAATAAATTATTATTATTATTATTAATTATATGTATGTGTATATAGTGCCTATTATGTGCCAGGAACTGGACTAAGCACTTTGCAAATACTATCTCATTTGATCCTCCTAACAACTCTGGAAGGTAGATACTATTATTATTCCCATTTTACAGATGAGGAAATTGAAGCAAACACAGGTCAAGTGACTTGACCATGGGAACACAGCTGGTAAGTGTCTAGGGTTGAGTTTGAATTCTGGTCTTCTTTATTCTAGGCCCTGTGCTCTCTCCACTGCCTCCAAATTAAGGATTTAGCAACAAAACAAAGGCAATTGATGGGGGGCTGGAGGGTACAGATTGAGTTTAGCTAGAAAGCAGGGGACAGTCATATATTCTGTAAGTCTGAGAGTTCAGGAGCCAAGCACTGAGAGAGCAGGTAAGGCAAAGGTGGCATATAGCTACTGTAACTCTAGGTTACAGGCTTAGGACATTAAAGAGAAGATTCTTGCAATGAGAAGTTTTTTTTTCTTTTTTTTTCTTTTTTGGCAATTGGGGTTAAGTGACTTGACCAGGGTCACACAGCTAGTAAGTATCAAGTGTTTGGTCTGAAGTCAAATCTGATTTCAGGGTCGGTGCTCTATCCACTATGCCACCTAGCTGCCCCTAAGAAGTTCTTTTCTAAATAAGATGCTGTGATTCTTCTACCTTACTTTAATGCCCTCCAAAATCTGTCTCAATAAATATATTTTCCACCACTCCTCAAAATCATTGCTCCAGTTACTGTCCTCTACACTGATGTGTCAAACTCAAACAAAAATGGATCCTTCCAGCTGCATAATGACTTAGACACAAAATAACATTATCTACGGTGCATTTTTATTTATTTTGTTAAACAATTCCCAATGATATTTTAATCTGATTGGGTCCCATTTGGGAGTTTAGTGACTTGGCCCATGGATCCTGAGTTTGACACCTCTGCTCTACATAGATCATGAAAATCAGGTCTGGACTTCAAGACGTCAGGGAACAAGGACAGAAATCTCAAATTCGCATTTATGAATAAGCATTTATTAAGCATCAACTGTGTACCAGACACTGGGAATCCAATTAAAGAGGGTGAAGTCATCTCTACCCTTAGAGAGCTTCCATAATTGAGAAGATGCAGAATTCATAAACAAGTATAAAAAGAATAAATAAAAAGCGGCTAAATAAAAAGCAGTTTGGAAGAAAGGAAACTACATTAGATGCCGGGGGAGGGGATCAGGAAAGGCTTCATGTGCAGCTTGCTGCTTGAGAGATCTTAATAATTGCTAACATTGATATAGAACTTTGTTTACAGAACATTTTATACATGACATCCCACTTGATCCTCACAACAGTCATGTTAACTAAGTGCTATTATGTCCTCAAAGTGTGGCTAAGCAAACTAAGGTTAAGAGACTCCAAGTGACTTGCCTAGGGTAACACAGCTAGGAAGTATCTGAGGCAGGATTTGAACTCAAGTTATTTTGTCTGGGCCACTGAGAATGTGAAAGGAAGCAATATATAGTAGTGGCTAAAAATGTAGAGTGAAGCCAGGAAGTGAAGAACTTGAAATGTCAAACACGGAAAACTCTTTAGATATACCACCCTTGGTCATCTTGGCAACTTAAAAGAGTGATCTTATCAACTGGTGCCTTCCCCAACCCTTTTACCCCAAGACAATCTTAGTGTTTCCTTGTCTCAGTCTTCTGCTATTTGTTTACCTGCTGGCCTATGTCACTCACTGTTTTAAGCTCACTGTTTTAATTCACTCATCTGTTTCAAGCTGTGCCTACCACCTCCAGAAAGGCCAAACAGACACCCAGGAAGCACTTCCGGTAAAGCCATAAGTGTGGGCCTTCCCTCATTCACCCTGGACATTTTTTAACATGATACCACTATCAGGAAAGTGCTTCCCTTACCACTTTTCTAAAACCGCTTATTTCCCTAAAAGTGCATAAATGCATATTGTAAAATGACACATTTATTATTTAGCTGCTATTAAACCTGATGCTCTTTGCACCTGGCTTTTCAGCAATGGGTAGGAATGGAGTGGATGTATATGCACCCAGGTACATGCCCCTTTGTGCTGCTACTGCAAAGCTCCTTAGCTTTGATTCCAGAAAAACTGAGCACAAATTAAAACGAAAACACTTCAGCATTCTGCCTGGTCCTCAATCTGTTACTGTCTGCTGTGAAACTTGCTTATGTGGTAATTCAAAGGGTTATTGGGGGAAGTAGTAACTGAATGAAAGGTTATGCATGAAAACTCTCCTTCCATTGCATCTGCAGCCCTCACAGCTCTGTGCACTGGCATGGACACTAGTAAATGGGGTTACAGTACCCACGCTGTCACTCACTATCTGTGTGACCTTGGGGAAGTCCATTCCTAACTTTGAGACTCAGTCTCCTCCTCTGGAAATGTGGAGGGATACAAGACTAACTTATCTCAGATCCATTTCAATTCTAATATTCTATGAGTCTAGGAAGCAGTGTGGTACTTTGCAAAGTGAACTAGCTTGGAGACCAGAGAATCTAGGTTGAAAAACTCACTTCTTATTTGTAACATCTTTTGTAGCTTTGTGCAATCCATTGATTCTCCATGGACCTCAGTTTCCCTGTCTGTAAAATGACAAGGTTGGACCTAGATGGCCTCTGAGATCCCTTCCACCTCCAAATGGATGACTCTTTTTTTTTTTCAAGAAAACATAAGACAATGGAAAGAACGATAGATTTAGAATCAGAGGTACTTGGATCAAATCTTAGCTCTGCCACTTCTTAAGTTAACATGAGGAAGTCAATAAATCTATCTTGGGCCTCAATTTCCTTATCTATAAAATAAGAAGCTGGATTTGATCATTGCTAGAGTCTCTTTAAACTCCAAATCTATGACTCCATGACTTTATAACCACATAGCCTCTAGATGTCCCTTCTAGATCTTGATCTAGAACTAACTATTCAGTGGCCTTAAAGGTAAGTGATGACCTCTTTACAAATATCTCTGTGGTTTGCTACTAATTTAACATTAGTATATAAACAAGACCCCTCAGTGTTGTATCCAACACCTAGCCAACACCAAGTCTTTAATTAAGACATGAGGATCCTTAAGAAACCACAGAAGTCAATGACATCTTTAGTTGCGTGTAAGAAAAATGTTTAGTCAGATCAATGATTTCTGTCTTACTCTTTAGTGTTATGGCCTCAGCAAACTATCTCTTGAATAAAAATTAGGAAACGGAATGAACATAGATGAAAAATAACATCCCCAACTAGTGTGGAAAGGAGAGTTAAGTGGGAAATCCTTGATATTTGGATTCAATAAAGTGAGTCTAAGCACTCATTCAAAGCCCAGTAGTATGAACAGCTACTTTCAACAGGGCTTCCATGCCCCCTTGTTGTTGCTCTTCAGTCATTTTCAGTCATATCTAACTCTTCGTGACCCCATTTGGGGCTTTCTTAGCAAAGATACTGGAGTGGTTTGCCATTTCCTTCTCCTGCTCATTTTACAAATAAGGAAACTGAAGGCAAACAGGGTTAAGGGACTTGCCCAGAGTCACACAGCTAGTAAGTGTCTAAGGGCAGATTTGAATTCAGGAAGGTGAGTCTTCTGCTCTAGGCCTGCCACTCTATCCATTGTGCCTCATAGCTGCCACTGACACCCAATGGCATTATTTCAATTATGCTAATGATCACCCAATAACATTCACTTCAACCTGTTCCAACATGGGTTTCACTTTATCAACTTATATTGGCATAGCTACAGTTCCTAATATTCTATAAGGGATAACATAGAATACTCATTTCAAAAGTCTCAGAGGCCTTCTCTCTAATAGACAAAGTGAGGGTAATCTTTACAGCTGTATTGAGAGGTCCAGTATCATGACTAGTGTATAACTAGGCCTTACTCTAGTACCTGACTTGGCTCTAACTCTCTCATCACCAAAATAATCACAAAGAAATATGCTGGCTGTGAAACTGGACCCAACTCAGTAATTTCTGCCTCAATAGACGATAGACTCTTTCAAGACAGGAATCATGACAAATCAATGTTTGGATCTCCCCCAGGATCTGCTCAGTGCTCTGCCTGAGAGTAGGTACTTCATAAATGTTCTTAAAATGAATAAAATCCACTAAAATATAAAGAGCAATCAATGATTAACCATCAATGGGTTGTTTTTCTAGATATGACTAGTTATTAAATTATTGTCCTAGGACTCTGGACTATGTTGTTATTTAGTTGTGTATCGATATATTGTTTTTAAATCACCTTTCTTTTTTTTAGGCAATTGAGGTTAACTGACTTGCCTAGGGTCACACAGCTAGTATGTGTCAAGTGTGTGGTCTGAGGCCGGATTTGAACTCAGGTCCTCCTGACTTCAGGGCCAGTGCTCTATCCACTGTGCCACCTAGCTGCCCCAATCACCTTTATTTCTTAATATACCCCCTTCTCCTTCCCCAGAAGTCATTCCTTTCAATGGAATAAAAAGAAAATGAAAGCAATTCACCCAAACTAAGATATCAGCTGAATCTAATAGGAAAAGACATGTTACACATCTATAGTTCCTCACCTCTAGAAAGAAATCAGGGAGCTGTGCATTTTTATCTTTTCTTTAGTATTCAATTTTGCCATTACAATTATACAAGATATTTTAACTACATATTCAACAAATATTTACATAAATGTCTATTAAGAGTCACTGTGCTAAGGAGTCAAAATCCAGGGAAACAATGCAGCTTCCTTCATGACTTAGCTTTGTAACAAGATCCTCTAGTCTATCTCCTGCATAAAGAAGTATACACAGTACCTCTTGGAGGAAATTAAGACTGAATTTATAATTTTTACTAGCATATTAGCAAACAAGTTCTGGAGTATGATGATTTTTTTTAAAGTGTCATGTTATATATAGTTGATTCACAAAATACAGTGTATGAAAGACTGAAATTGAAGTTGACCCAAAGGGCGATGGAGGGACATAGGTGGCTGGGAGAGGAAAAGTGGTACAAGCTACATAGAATGACTCCTAATTCTTCTTGTGGTGATGGTAACATTGTAATTGAGAGGACAGATCAGAGTGGTGTACCCTTAAGTAAATCACTGGACCTCAATTTCCTAATGTAAATAATGATGAATTTGGACTAGATCATAGGCACATTGGATCCTAGATTTAAAACTGACAGTGATTTCAGAGGACATCTAGTCTAACCCCCTCTTCTTATAGATATGAGAAAATTGATTTCTAAGATCTAAGATACCTTCTAACTCTAAAGAAAAGGGTGGATCTGGATTGTTATACAGAACAGTTTAAGAAGGAGCATTGGTGTTTCCTTTCCATAAGAAATTCAGGAATTTACACAGGATCACAGATCTAGATCTGTAATGAACCTCAGAAGCCATCTAGCTTAATCTAATTTTACAGATGAGGAAACCAAGGTCAACTGTGATGAAGGACTTGTCCAGGGCAACACAGATTAGATTAGTGATGGGATTAGGAGGTCAAATCCTCTGACTCCAAAGGTTATATTATATGAATTTCTCTTTTACATTGTATGGAATGATAGTATTTATAACCTGAGATATTATGACAATATTCTACTGATTACTGTGTCCTCTACTCTATCCAAATTAAACATTTTATATAACTAGGTCCCTTGGAAGAGAAGAGAAAATTCAAAGAAGCTGTCATTCCATGTAAGAATTTAGAATGACAACTACCAGTAAGAACTCATTGTCCCCCTTCAAAGGGTTAAATACTTCCCAGAAGGAAAATGATGACATTGTTGTGTGTATAGTCATAAAGGAAAATAACACTTTGCTGCTTTCACAGGTAATCCATTTTCTGTGCAACAACCTCCTTAGCCTGAATTCTCTACAGCTTTCCTTGCAATACTCCAAGGAACTGAGCATAATTCCCTACTCCCAAGACTCATTTATTTTCTCCAGGTACTGCTTGGAAGCCATCTGTAACTATAAACAAAAGTTCCATTTGGGACAATTAAAATTGATTTTCCATTATGAGAAAGACACATAATTAGCATTTGAGACTTCACTGTAATGATATATTTCTTAACCCCCCAGATCTATATCTGGTATCTCTGAAAGTGAAGGACAAAACATCATTCCCGAGAAATCCAGCTCTGTCCTTCTCCCAGTTCCCAGGATGCCTACCCCCAGCAGTCACCACACTGGAAATATAAGGCCCACTTTTTTGTTTTCAATGCGCTGGGCCCTTGGAACATTTCCAAATACCCTTTCTAGTTTGGCACAATATTTTCAACTTTCACATGAATTGCTTTTTAGGAAAAATTGATTTTATTCACATCCTTGACTTAAAACAAGAGCACCAGCAAACATTCTATTCACCTCTGCCCAAACTACATGAAACTCTTTTCTTTTCTCCCAAATGAATTGATCAATCAGTCAATAAGTAGCCAGTTTCTTAAAGCAGACATTTCCTCTGCAAATCAGAAATGAAAGACGCTAAATACCTATGCAAAGCTTATTTAGTTCAGGCCATAGGGGAATGTCACATGCTTTTGTCATCATCAAAGCCAAACTAAACAAAGAAATAGTGAATCTATGTTCAGGGCATTATAAGACCGAAGGAAATGTTAACCTTTGCTGTGGAAATAAATGTGATAATCCCTAAGCTCTAGAACACAGATGGTCTCAACAGAGTTAAGACAGTCCATAAAATTGAAAGACTTAAGTAAATGCAAACCCGACTCAGCATCTTAGAACTGGAAGTTATGGTACCTTGTCAACAAAGTGACAATTTCATGACCTATGACTTAGGAAGTGGAAAAAAAACTACCTGGAAGGTTAAGAATATGCTCAAAGATTTGAGTGACATGTAATCACCCCACTGGGGCAAGTGGGCTTTAGAAGAAAGCTTCACAATCTGCTATTAAGGGTGGAAATGGGGAGTTTCCAAACATTAGTCATGGCAAAGAATATTTTGTACCCAATGGCAGGAACTTACTGAAATAAGCAATAATATAACTGGTGGGGGGCAAAGGTTAGTTTACTTATGTGTATGTATGTATGTGAGTGTGTGGGGAAGAAGGAAGTATTGATCACCAAATTATGTAAAAAAATATTGCGCTGCTCAGCTCTGACTTTTTTTCCCTGAACAATGAAAACCATGTCTCAGTTGTTGCTACAGTGTGCAACTGAATTTCCCATCCAATTTATATCTCACCAAGCATTTTTAAGCACTTATAACACTCCTGGCACTAAGAGCTAAAGATTAAAATACAACAAATTAAATAAATCCAATTCACAAGATTAATGCTGGAATCTAAGGTGAATTCTTGGCTTCTAGTACTCATGCTCCCAATTTGTATCCTTTTTTGCTTTGTTTAATAAATCATTATGTTTAACATTTCATGAGTGAGTGCTTTGGTTATTTTCTCTGCCAAAAACCTGAAACCTGAGAATAATCGGATGGACTAACATAAAAGTGATCTTAGCAATCATTCAGTCCAATATCATCTGCTAAGACCAGGTAATTTTCTCCAACATCCTCAATAAGTACAGGAGCTGGAATAGTATTCCTCTCAATCCCATCACCTGCCATTATTGCCAGGACTTCAGTATTCATTTGTTATGACGTCTAGGGCATCCAGTATGTATATTCCACAGCTGTTTCAATTTCAACAACCATTTACTCAGTCCTACTACAGACACAAACGTGCTGGCCACTAACATATCACCAGCTCACTCAATCCAGTGGCCTTTTGTTCCTCACTTTTCATCCTACCCAATCTCTCTGTGTCATTTAGGACTTCCACTCTGTCCTCCCTTCTACTTAGTTCCTCCCCCTTTGATTCTGAGACACCACACTTTCCTGAATCTGCACTACCTTTCCAACGGTTAGTTATGTTTCTCTATTACATGGTCTTCTTTCTGTCTTGAAACCCTTAAAATGAATATTCTCCCTGGTTCTGAGGGCTGACCTTTTTTCTCTTTGCTCTCTTCCTAAGTCAGAGAGTATTAACCTGGTATCCACTCAAGCTCTTTTTAAAAAAATAACTATTTCAGTATAATTGTTTCCTTTGTAATGCTATATATTTTATTTTAAGCATTTAAAAACATGATTCTAATAAGTGTTTCATAGGTTTTACCAGACTTCTAAAGGAGTCCATAGTACAAAAAGGATGAAGAACCTTTGTCCTAGACAACCTCTTTCATTCTTATAGCTTTTACCCTCCCTTCTCTGAAGTAGAGGTAATACATATCTATATCACCAATACTTCCCTTATGACCAAGTTCCCTTATGACCCACATCTCCAACCTCTTGTAGAACATCTTTGTTGTGAGGCCCCATCAGTACCTCAAACTCAACCTGTTTAAAACCACATTTATTACATTTCTCAAAAAAAAAATGACCCTCTTTATACCACTCATGTTCACAAATTTGTGGTTATCTTCAAATCTCTTTCTATCACTTGTTATAGCCAATTAGTTAAAAAGACCTACCAATTCTACTACCACAATATACCTCCTGACTATACTACAGCCATTGTCACTACAACCATAGTTAATTACCTATTTTTTAAAAAAATCTTACTTAGCAACTAGCATGTTGGATTCAAAAGTAACAACACTTTATTTCTCAGGAGGCCTTCACAAAAGAAAGTAAGATAATACAGAATTTTTTTTCAGAATCTATCATAACAAGTCTTTCATTTTCATCATTGTCATTCTCTTTTACCAAAACTAAGAACTTTATTCTCATTTAGAATCTTTGGTTCAGCTTCATTAGAAGTAATGTATAATGTGTCTGGGTGGAGATGGAGAAAATCAAAATAGACTTATGAAAACAAATTCCCAGAACCTCCTGCAAATGGTTTGATACTACTTTTACATAAGATGGTTATGTCCTTGGGAACAATGATCTCGGGTGAATTGTAGTTGAGTAGATAGAAGTTGGAATTTTTAATAAATGTTAACATATTTGATAATAGGATTCCACTTAATCTTAATTAAAAAAGGTCACAGTGTAGAACTTTCATTGACCAGTATAGCAACCTATGAGCACACATTTGCAAGAAATATCATAAAAAGAAACCAAAGGAAAATAAACTGAACTATGATTACATCCATGTTTCACATGTTAATTACAGTAATAGCAAGGTGATGACAGATGATGGCAGCACATTGTCAGTATTTCTTTACCTCACTACCTAATAGTGTCTTATTATATCAAGCTCCCTGAATTAGACTTTAAATAGAAATACAGCTCAAGAGGAATATGATGCTCTAAAAAGCAAACATTCTGATAATATAACTGGAAAACTAAGTCACCCAGAGGAACAGATGTGACCACACAGGTTGCTCTTCAATGAACTCAGATTTTTGAAAATAAAGTACAAAAGATGGAGAGTGAAACACAAAAGAGAAGATGAAGACAAATGAATGAATAACCCTGTAAGAAGAGTATTGGGGAGATTTAAAACACAATCTAACTCAGGGGCTGTGAAATCCATTAAGAACAATAAAAATGGCTTTTAAAACTATGATCAGACCTGGTCATTTTGATGGATAGCTTTTCTGAACTGCTAAATTTTTCCTTTCCTTCATAAAAAAACAACAAAAAAAACAACTTTCTTACAAGAGATGACTGTTGGAGAGGAGCAAGTAAAGGGACACATTTGGAAATAAATGAGATGTAAAAAACAAAATAGCTTAAAAAAATAAGATAAAATATCAAAGTAAGAAAACTCAGGAAAGGATAGGGAAATTGCTTTATAAAAATGGTACAATGTTTAGAGAAGACAGCCACAAAAAATACTCGAGTTCTATTATGTATTTTCCACAAGGAAAATGATCTAATTAGACAAAGTAGGACTAAAGAAGTTAAGAACGAATTGACGTCTAAGTGAAAAAGTTTTTGGATGAATTACATGCCAGGTTACTGAGAGATGTCTAATGGTGAGCATGGGAATATTGGTAGTAATTTTTGATAGTTTACGAATAGTAGTAAAGGTGCTAAAAATGTAGAAACAACAAATTCTATCACACTTTCTCAAAGGAGAAAAAAAGTTGATTCTGGAAACTATAGATTAATATGCTGGCTTCTAATACTTGATACGATTCAAGAATGGATTATTAAATGGATTTCTGAGCACACTGAAAAGAAATAGTTGACCACTGAGTTCATGCAGATCATATAATGAGAAATTAACTCATTTCATTTTTAGACAAGGTTACTGAGACTAATAGGTTAGTGAAATACATACATATAGACTGCCTTTTCTTTCACTAAGTTATCTGAGAAAGTCTCCTGATGTGATTCTCATTACACAGTTTTTTTTTTTCTTTTCTTCTCACTGGATTGTAACTTCTTAGAGAACAGAGCTGTGTGGTTTTATTTTTTATTCCCAGAAACTAACACAACACCTTTACATACAATAAGTACTTAAAAAAAGTCTGATGAATGAAAACAACTCTGAAGTTTCACCTCACATATGGCAAACTGGCAAAGATGACATTATAGAGGCAAGCGGCATTTGAGGTGCACTATTGGTGGAGCTGAGATTTTGTGCAGACATCTTAAGAAAGCAATTTGAAATTATTAAATTTTTAGAAGTAACTAAAATGTCCGCATTTGTTGATTAAGGATCCCATTGGTAGTCATATATTGCAAAGAAGTCGAAGACAGAAAAGTCCCACATACACCAAAATAGCAGTACTTCTTATAAAAAACTGGAAGCAAAGTAAGTGCTTATCAACTGGGGAACAGATGAACAAATTTTAGAACATGAATGTAGTTGAATGTTAATATGTCATAAACATGATAAAATAATTAAGAAAAGCACAGGAAGACTATATGAATGAATGTAGAGAAGTAAGAAGAATAAGTCAAAGAGTAATATATAACAATCACAGCAAAGTAAATTGAAACAACAACAACAAAACAATTAAATTGTACACTATAATTATAATGTGCAATGTCATTATAATGGATAGGATTATCTTTGAAGAAGATATGAGAAAATGTACCTGACTCTCTCCTTTCAGAGGGAAGAAGACTATTCATGTTGAGTATTGTCTATAATTTCAGATTTAGTTGATGCCTTGGTAAATTTGGCTGATTTTTTCCCCCTCCCTCTCTCTTTCTTTTATTCTTTGTTACAATGGAGAGTTCCATGGCTAAGGAAAGGTGTAAAGGGATTTTAGAAATAAAATTAATATAAAAATAAAGAAAAGCATCAGTAACATTTCATAAAATGTTAGATATTAACAGTAAGGTGTTGTTACACTGGGTCTAGAATCAGGAAGACCTGAATTCGAATCAGGCCTCAGACATTAGATGTGTGACTTTAACGAAGTCATTTAACCTCTGTTTATCTCAATTTCCTCATTTGTGAAACAGCGATAATAATATAACCTGCCACCCAGAGTTACTGTGAGCATTAAATGTGATAATAATTATAAAGCACTTAGCATAGTTCCTGGCACATAATAAGTGCTTTATCAACATTAACTATTATTAGCTATTGCTAGTTATAGGCATAAGGAGATAAGATATTTATGTGTCTTACCCCCAGAAAAGGAAGGTGTAATGGCAGTGGAAGGTTAGTAATACAAAGATTTTTTTAAATTAAACTAAATATTTGATTGATGAAAACAAATTTATGATTACATTGTGGACCAGACAGAGACATGTTGAATTATACTGCCTTTAAATTAATATATAGTTGTTTGAAAAAGCAAACTCAAAAAGGATTGATTAAAAGTTGAATATAAATATGGAATACCCACTAACAACAAAAATAACTATTTTGTTTCTTCATGGTATGGCTTTTACTCTTGATTCTTGAAGCCCTTGCCAAGATAGTATAAGGTCTGATTTCTCCAAGCCAAGAAAAACAAAACAAAACAAACAAAAACTCTGAAGATGGGATTAATAAAAAAGAAAGCACGTGAGTTATCCAAGGATGAACGTAGTTATGTTTTGAGAGGTTTACCATCAGAAGATTGACACCATACTGTATGCTCACCACAATGTGTATAATCCCGGATCACATAAGCTTTCTTGGCTTCCATAACACACTGTGCAAATTAGAGCATGTTATTATTGTTATTCCCCCAATATTCTAGTGAATTTATTTCCTTCCTTCCTTCTTTCTTTCTTTCTTTCTTTCTTTCTTTCTTTCTTTCTTTCTTTCTTTCTTTCTTTCTTTCTTTCTTTCTTCCTTCCTTCCTTCCTTCCTTCCTTCCTTCCTTCCTTCCTTCCTTCCTTCCTTTCTTTCTTTCTTTCTTCTTTTTCTTTCTTTCTTTTCTTTCTTTCTTCCTTCCTTCCTTTCTTCCTTCCTTCCTTCCTTCCTTCCTTCCTTCCTTCCTTCCTTTCTCCTTCCTTCCTTCCTTCCTTCTTTCTTTCTTTCTTTCCCTCCTTCCCTCCTTCCTCCCTCCCTCCCTCCCTCTCTCCCTCCTTTCTTTCTTTCTTTCTTTCTTTCTTTCTTTCTTTCTTTCTTTCTTTCTTTCTTTCTTTCTTTCTTTCTTTCTTTCTTTCGGCAATTGGGGTTAAGTGACTTGGCCAGGGTCACACAGCTAGTAAGTGTCAAACGTTTTGGTCTGAGGCCATATTTGAACTCAGGTCCTCCTAACATCAGGGTTGGTGCTCTACCCTTTACGCCACCTAGTTGTCCCCTATTCTTGTCTCGTATTTGTTGTTTTTTCTATGACTAATCTGGAGAAGAGGATATTAGAACACTTTTATGCAAAGAACTGAAAATAAATTAATCTAGCTTAGATTAGTTTATAAATTTTAAATAATGCTACCACCATAGATTCCATTAATATAGAGACCAGATATGCTATCATTCAAAACAAAGTATATGCAACATAATCACATGTAATTAAGTTCTATTAATAATAATGGTATGTTCTATTTATATGGTAAACTATAGCTTTAAAAGTGTTTTTCTTAGAAGTCCTATGATACTGAAATTCTAATTAACAAATTAATTAAATAAAAAGAAAATCATAAATATTCAAAATATAGGTAGTGTGAAGTTCTACAGTAAATATGATATCTCTTAGGTAGGGAAAGAGAGAGAGAATAGATGGAAAGAGATTAAAGGAGCATATGCCAGGGGTAAAAAAACAAACAAACAAAAATACCCCAAAAAACCAAATAAAAACCACAGCAGGTAATGATTATAAAAGGCAGAAATAGTCAGTGTTGGAGGTTCTGTGATAAAACTGGCACACTAATACACTGCTGAAGTATTGGATATTAGCTAATCATCCAGGAGAACAGTTTGGAAAAATGAGAGACAAATTACTGAATTTCTCATGTACTTATTTATAAATGAATGTTTATTAATGTTATATTATCTAAGAAGTTCAAAATATATGCATGTATACACATATGTATATATGTGTATGTATGGATATGTTACATGTGCATATGTATACACATATATGAAAAAATCCAAAATATTCATAGTTTCATTTTATGTGTTATTCCCCCCAAAAAAGTAGATTCATATCAATTGGGAAGTTAATGTAGTAATGTAGTAAAATGTTATTGTGTCATAAGAAACAACAAATTTGAATTAGCCAGAGATAAAATGGAAGTTATAAAGATAACAAGTGTGTAATGAGAAACAGAAATACACACACACACACACACATACATACATACATACATACATACATACATACATAGACACATAAGTATAATAAAAAAAGAAAACCCTTAACAGGCAATTAAGCTCAGAAAAATTCCAATTTTAATTCCAAAGTATATATAATTAAAAATACTTCACTTCTCTAAATGGAAAACAGCAGTCTGTAGGTACCACAATGCAGTATATACTATCACACCATTTTTGTTACCAATCTGACTTAGCAATTTCTTATATTTTTTATACTGGAAGGTTCAAAAGTAGATGGGAAATATGTCAGGAAATCTCTGTGGTGTAATAAAAAAAATGCACCTACAGAACTTAAAGAAAAGAAATAAAGCAGAACATGTCAAAGGCATCTTCTATCAGGAGGTAATAAGAAATTCATGTCCAAGGCTTCACCAAATGCAGCATGTGTGGTTACCAAGTAACTCATCTTGGTCTGACTATTCTGTCCTGAGGCTCTGAAACTAACAGAAACAAATGGCCTCTGGTTCAGAAATTTGCCTTAAAACAGTCCCTGAATGGCCTTATACCTACCTGCTACTAAACTAACTGTCCTTAATGAGTTCTCACGCCTTATCAGAGAGAGACTTCCCCATTGCCTGTTTTAGGCTGCTAAGTCTCTGGAGATGAGCCACGGCTTCCCTGGAAGCTTATATGATTTCTATTCTGGCCTTAACACACATCTAAAAAAAAATTACCATCTATCCATCCATACTTTGTAAAGAAGAGGTCTCCTAGAGTAGTTTAGAGATCATTAAACTTGGAGTTGGGATATCAGGGTTCAAATCCTAATTCAAAGACTTAATAGTTAAGTCACCATGACAAAGTCCTTTCATATCCTTGACATCCAGTTTCTTTATCTATGAAACAGTGGGATAATAAACCTAGGTCTACCCACTTCATTTCTGATAGGGGTAAAGTACTTTATAATCTTCAAAAAGCCATAGAAATGAGTGTTAACTTCTATCCTTATTCCCCTAAATCCTTAGTCCTTAGCATATTTATTTAGCATTTTATTTTATTTTTAATACCACAGGCTCCTGAATAAAGGAAATGGTCCTTTACGTGCTATGTGTCTTTAAGGGATGGGGGGCTAGGAATAGAGAAGATACTTTCACTGAACTTTAGACTTCCTAAAGGCCCAAATCCCCTTCCCCTGCCCCTTTTATACATTCAAGAAAGTAGTTTCTTCATCTCTTTCTCCCAGGTCCAGGCTGAGTACACTTTCTTTTCAACTCCAATTTCCCTCATTACCTGCACTGCCCACCATGGCCCTCATACACTGCCTTGATCTTGAATTGTGTTGTCCATGTACATCTCGACTGTCAATATCTTTTTATTACTTCGGTAAACCAGGGAAATGATACATTGGATGTCTACAACAATATAACTGGAAAAAGCAACAACAGAAATCAGAACTGAGCAGTGTGTAATTACAATGACCAAGCTTGGCCCTGAAAAAGAGATTTTAGAATGCACCTCTCTTTCTGCCTTTTTTTAAATTCCTAGCTTTTTAAAATTCTTTGTTATAAAGGATGGTTCTCTTAGTGGCAGAAAGAAAGGGATATGTTGAGAAATTAAAGTGATATAAAAACAAAAGGCATCAAAATCTTTTAGGGTGGGGAGAAGGTGGCATATTATAGTAGAGACAGCACTGCTTTTTCCCTAGCTGATGAATAGTGAAAGGATATTAACAGGCAGTTTTCTAAGGAAGACACCCAACTTATCAGAAGCTGCTTGGGAAAAGAATACTAGAAAGCACTAAATAAAGTATCTCATACCGCCAAACTGGCAAAGCTGACAGGAAAGGAAAGTGACAAATGTTAGAAGGGTTTCAGGAAAACAAGTGCATTAATGCGACCATTGATGGAGCTGTAAATTGGCCCAGCCCTTTTGGAAAGAAATTTGGAATTATTGTGAATGTTACTAAAATGGTGTGTGTGTGTGTGTGTGTGTGTGTGTTTGTGAAAGCAAATAACTGAAAACCAAGGGGGCAGTGCTCCCCATCAATTAGAAAATGGCTGAGGAAATTACAATATATGAATGTAATAGAATAATACCATGCTCCATCAAAACTGATGAAGAAATGATCTCAGAGATGCTTGGAAAGACCTGTATGGAGTGATACATAGTGAAGTGAGTAGAACCAGAAAGAAGCTGCATAAAACAAAACAACTTTTTAAAGACAGAAACCTTTGAGAGACTTAAAAACTCTGATCAATATAATCAGCAAATTTGATTCTAGAATACTGATGATGAAACTCACTACCCATTTCTGGATGGAGAGATGAAGACTTGGGTGCATGATAAAACATATTTATGAATGTGGCTATTGTGTGAATTTGTTTTGCTTGGTGATGTCTATTTAAATGAGTGTTTTTAAATGGGAGAATGAGGTGAAAATAAAATAAAATAGATATTTATTCACTGAAAAAGATTTTTAAAAATTCAAGTATGCTGATAATAGAGTCCAATGACTTGGGTTCCAATGCTGCTTTTCTCTGTGACCTCAAGCCACTTACCCTTGTTCATCTATAAAATGAAAGGGTTGGACCAGAACTTTCCATTTCTAAATCCAGGATCCAATTCCCAACATATAATTTTCAAAACATACATACACACATACACACTATTACTGCTTGAAGTTGGGGATCTCGAGGAACTTATAGTAGCATTTATCGAATGCTCTACGGTTTATAAGGTATTTTTCCTTATTTTCCTTTTAAGCTTTGGTTGTAGCCCCCAGCTGAGTTCAGCACAGTGCTCTGCACACAGGAGATGCCCCCTCAGATGAATTTTGCATATGACTACCAAAAACAGTTTCCATCCAATATTGCACTTAGTTCCTGCCATCATACTGTAACTCTACTGCAGCATTTCTCTCTATTTGCTGCCTTATCTCTGCATTCATTAATTAAAGCAATTAGGATAGAGCTTCTTTATATATCCATTCTAGTCTGAAAGAGCTGACAGTTCAATTGGATGCATCAGCGAAGTCCCTAAAGTTACAAGCTCTTATAATTAACAATTGACTTCAGAGGATTTAACAACAATGACAAACATGCCCACATTCCCAATCCTTGCTAACATAGAAGAATAATCATCTTCAATACACTGTGTTAGTACCAGAGACATAGGGATGCATCTAATACTCTACTAACTGATGTATATACTCGGTTGTATGTGATTAAAAGATAATGCTTTGGCTAAAAATGACTAAGCTAAAAAGGCAGCAGCAACAGCAGAAAAATGCCAAATGGTGGGTAACTGATTTGTATGGCTTCATTCTTAAGTACTTGCTCGGCTTATTTAAAAAGCTAAGGGACTGAATTTGTCCTAGTTTAATTCCCAGGGAGATAACAAGCAAATGTAGAGTTCTCCTGGTCTTTTGTTATCTCAAAGAAATAATATTGTCCTTTTTAAGAAATACCCATATCATCTATACCAGGGGTAGGGAACCTGTGGCCTTGGGGCCTCACGTGAACCTCTAGGTCCTCAAGTGCAGCCCTTTGACTAAATCCAAACTTCACAGAACGAATCCCCTTAATAAAAGGATACGTTCTGCAAAACTTGGACTCAGTCAAAAGGCCACACCCAAGGACCTACAGGGCCACATGTGGCCGTGAGGCCACAGGTTCCCCACCCCTGATCTATACCTTTCTATCTAACACAGCAAACGCATTAGCTTTGGAGGGAAAAGAGCTAGGGAGGGAGGTTCAAATACTGGCTGTTGCTTCCTAGCTTTGTGATCCTTGGCAAATAAAAGTCACTCTGAGTCTCCTTTTTCAAGACTATGGAAGATACTGATACAGATAAGGATAATGATTACTTCCCTACCTGCCACATAGTGTAGCTGTGAGGCTCAAAAAAGAGAGTGTGAATTACAGCCATATGAAAACTAAAATGGCAGCAGTGACACTAGGAACCTAATGAGAATTCAAGTTAAAGAGCCTAAAAGGAGGACATCTTTCTGGTCTCTCCCTTTCCCATCTCCCATCTCCTATTTCAACATTTCCATTTTTCCACTGAAGTTTTTTTAAAATCTTTCTTTCTTAAGAGTTTTTGTTTTTGACCTAAATTAAAGCACTGGGCCAGCACAGTGTCATTTCTAGAAGACTAGAAGCCATGAGTTGGATTGGGATTGCACACGCTGATCAAAATAGAAATCCTTGATATAAGAACCAACTTCATCAAGAACTTACCAACTACTGGAGAAGGGTTTCACATTTCTATATAACATTTTCACTCATCATTCTACAGCTGCCACCAGACTAATTCATTTGCAGACTTTCTGTCTGGATGGGCATAGGAATAAGTCTATGATTGAAATAAAACTGCCCTGGTTAGTCACCACTAAGATGTGCCCAAATTGGTGGATGAACCGTCAGAAGACTTGAGTTCTAGTCACTCATCTACAGTTAGTTCATAATGACCTTGTGAAAGTCATTTTATCTCTCTAAGGCTTGAATTTCTCACGAGAAAGGCGGATATATTTTACTGTTGTCTTAGAGAAAGAAAATTCTCTGAGGCTATAAGTACCAGAGGATGCTGATCTCCACGGTGAGATTATATTCTTCCCAGGGAGCTCCCTACACCAAAGAAATCATAGGTCCAGGAAAATAACAGTAAAGTCAATAAAATGAAGAGTCATTCCCCTATCTGCCTCCCTATGTTCCTATGATGTTGACATCAGAAACCAAAACTTTGTTTTTTTTAAGAAAGCAGTTAAAAGAACAAAGGCCAATATTTATTTTAGTATCAACGAAAACATCCACATTGCACAAAACAGCAGGTCAGCCCCCTGTAATCTCAGCACTGAATCTCATAATTTGTGGAACAGGGATGAAAAGGATGTCATCTAAATTTATCCACAGCAATGTCTACATTGGCAGCCTCTTGTGGAATTGGATGCTAGAGGGTTAAATATCTGGTTCAAGTCCTTGTCCCCACAGAGGCCATCAGGGCAGCCCCTCTAATAAACTATGTGGAAGAAGAATGTACAGGCAAGTTTATACATTGCAATCACAGAGAAGACAAACATGACTGCCAATTTTATTTATCTATCTCAGTTTCAATTATGCTTCCTCTGGGAATAATATACCAATCGTGTTAAAATTCTGCTTGGCCAAAGGAGAGAAGAATCTAGCAACAATGATAAAAGGCGTATAACGTAAAAGGAATGACTTTTAGGGTAAAGACTGGCATGAATTTCTCATCAGGTATTGATTCAGAATGGATAGAATCAAAATGTTAGAGCCAGAAAGTGATGTTAGAAACCGTCAACTTCAACGCATCATTTTATAAGGAAGGAAACTGAATCTTAAAACGGTAAAAATGACTTCATCAGAGTAATGCAGTGAGTTAACTGCAGAGCCAGAATTGGAATCCAGGACTCCTGACTCCCACGTGAGTCTTCTCTCTATTACACTGCTTCCTAAATGAACAGAACTATTTCCCAACCAAAGAGCATAGGTGCCATATTGGAAATTTCCTAAATACTCTCTGATAATGAAGCCAAACTTCTTAAAAGGTTGGGCCTAGGATTTATCAAATCAAAATAAATCCATGTGAATAAATGATTGCACTCACTGCCAGTACTGTCCACCTATATAACATGATGGCAAGAACAGAATTTCTTACTGAAATATCACTAACATGTTGTTCTGAAGAATAGTTATATAGTATAGTAGTCTGTTGTCATCATTTCTTGGAGGAGATGATTTTAATGCTTTCCCATCAAAGGTAGATTTTTTTTAACATGGCCTTTCCTTAGGAGACAGCATTTCATGTTGTGATACAGATAAACTAGGTTTGAGAGTCTCAGGAAGTTTAGTGTTAGAGCTTCAACTGATCAGTCATCTGTCTGTAGGTTTTCAACAGAGAATTAGCTAGGTTTGACACTAATTAAGGTGACCTATAAGAATGAACTCTGAAGGAAAGATGATAGGACATCATGACATGAAGGATTTCTAATTCTACAAAACAATCTACTGGGGTCTACAGATGCATAATTCTAATAGGGATAGAAAGAATCACTGTCAGACTCCCTCACACAGCTAAGGAATCCACAGAGGGACCTCTGGAGTCCTGAGGAAATCCTGGGACAGACAAGCTAGAGCAGGTCTAGAATGCAGTACAGGGAGCTGAATGCAGATGGGCTGCTGTGCCTGAGCTCAGGAGTGCCCATGTCCAGTCCAGCAGAACTTTCTGTAAACCCGCTGCTGACCTCTTCTTGGGAAGAACAGCTTTGTTGAGCTCCAAGAGGCCCTAGTCCAACCCAGCCCCGTCTGCCTGAGACAAACAGAGCCTGAGTCCAGCCCTTCCTTAACCAAGAGCTTCTAAATCCAGCCTTAGTCTACTAAAGCCTCAGATATTCTAGCCAGGGTCCAGTGTGGCACTGAGTCCTGAGCTTAGTTGTGAGAGAAATATTCTGGGCAAAAACCAACCAATCCCTGAAGTATGTGATAGGAGTCTATACCAGAGCAGAAAAAAAAAAAAAAGCTAAATAACAGCAACCTTGAGTTTTACTGTAATGACTGTGCTCAGCTCAGTGACCATCTGACGAACCACACTATCTACCCTGTAATAGGGACTTTCAGGAAGCAGAGATTCAGGCTACAGAATAAGACAGTTTGGGGGGCAAGGCTAATGAAATAACTTATTTTGACTATACACATTTTTATAAAGAACCGATTTTTCTTTTTTTAAAAAAATGAGATGGGGGTGAGATGGAGGGAGAATTTATTTTTGTTAATTAAAAAAGCATTTATTTTTTTTAATTTTTTTTTAAATGGAAGGGATCTGAGAAATTAACTAATCAACCTATTCCTTTTACAGATAATATGATGATGATGATGATGATGATGATGATGACTACAAGTGAATTTAAAGTGCACAAAGAACAAACTCATTGACTCATTCAAGCCTCATAACAATCCTGTCAGGTAGATACTAGAAGTATGTTTAGTTTTCTTTCCATTTTTTTAGGTAAGAAAACCGTTTCAAAGAGAGTTGAAGACTTGTCCATAGTAACACAATGACTAAGTGACAGAAACCACATTTGAATGCAGGCTTGTCTGCTAGTATTTTATCCACTACTACACCACAAGGGATGAGTTACTGCAATACCACAATTAATGGAAGAGTTAGGATGAGAATCCTGATTTCTTGAGATACTCTCTCTAGTTCTGTTTCTTTCTATTACATGATGCCAGGACTCTGGTAATAGAAGAATCTTTTAAACAAAAAGCAGTCACCAATATCAAAGAAATGAAATGGGAAATACATTTTTAGTAAAAAGAACAAGACGCTAAATGTTGAATAACATATTCAAACATGACCAAAACCTAAAATACGTGGTAACATGTTCACAGAAGGAAGATTGGTAGGAGGGGATAAAAGGGGAAAGACTGAGATGGAAGGATAAAGAAAGGGAAAGGAGGGAAGAGGAGGTATGAAAGGGGAGAGAAGAAGAAGGGAAGCATTCTAAAATGCTTTGTTTAAAAGGAATCTATGTGTTACCTTGGATAAAATGCTTTGCCTGAAGTCAGGAAGAACTGAGTTCAAATTCAGTTTCAGGACTTTATTAGTTATGTGACCTTGGGCAAGTAACAACCTCTGTTTGCTTCAGTTTCCTCAAATATAAAATGATGATAATAATAGCACCTACTTCCCAGAGTTTGTGTGAAGATCAGTGAGCTAATATTTTAAAATGCTTAGCACAGTGCCTAGAACATAGTAGGTGCTACAAAATAGTAGGTTAGTATTATTATTATTTGTTACTATTATTATGTCTACACAGGATATAAGCAACATGAACACGGTCACATCTTGCTACCCACTGACATATTCATAGAATCACTGATTTAGAATGGAAGAGAAGTTAGAGGTCATCTAGTTAAATGCCCTCATTTTATATATGAGAAAACTGTGGCACAGAGAGATTAAGTGATAAACCCTAGGTCTCAGGTATAGTGTCAGAAGCAAGATTTGAACCAAGAGCCAGGACCTTTTTCACTGTACCATCCAGCTTTGTTTATACTATAACATATTGCATCATAGTGGGGCTTGATTATTCAACAAACTGATGAATTTCCTTAATTATGAGAATCACTCTCATTGCATGGGTCTAGTGGCAAAGTTTCAACATTGCTTAAACATAGAATAGTGGTACAGATACTATCTGTGCTTATGATTACAATTGCCAAAGGGATTTTGTCTTGTGAATTTCCTAAGATTTTTTAGAACTTTCAGTATGGATGACTGGGAAATTGAAGTAAGAATCCACTTTGGTATCTATTTCAATACTGATTTCTTAATTCATAATTCCACATCCTGAGTGGTTAGAAGAAAACTAGAGGACATTGAAGACTGGAGGAAGAGTGTCATAACTTTGCCAAAGGCCAGCCTTATTGGAGCTAGAGGAAAGGCTTCAACCACTTCTCCAGTTTTCATAAGCCCTAAAATTTTTCAACTATAGCTCTCTCAGTCCCTCTTCTCCTTGTCCTCTGTACTATTTCACTTGGTAATTCCATCAACTCCTACAGTTTCAACCATCATCTCAATACTCAGATGATCCTCAAAACTACTTATCCATCGCTAATATTGCTCCTAAACTCCAGTATCAAATCTTGAACTATTACACATCTTGAATTTTGGATGTCCCATAGACATCTTAAACCCAACATGTCCAAAACTTAACTCATTAACTTTCCCACCCAAAGTCTACCCTCTTCCTCACTTCCCTACCACTGTTGAGACACTACCATGTTTCAGGCTCATAAACTTGTTGTCATCCCTGACTCTTCACTTTCTCTTATTCCCTATACTAAATCAATGGTAAAGGTCTGTCATTTCTAACATCATATCTCTAGTACCTTCTCTCTGGGTGTATACACCTCCTTCTCAGGGTGTTGACATTGTCACCACCCTGATGCAGGCCCCCATAACCTCACACCTAGGCTACTGAAGCAGTCTGCTGGTCAGTATCCCTACCACAAGTCTCTCCCCATACCAGTCTATGCGTTACTCAGCTGTCAAACTGATCTTCTTAAAGCACATCTGCCTGTCACTACCCTTCCCCATCATTCAATAAATTCCTGTGGTTCTCTATTTCCTCCAGGATAAGTATAAAATACTCTAATTACTTTCCCTCTGAGCTTACCTGAAATTTATCCTGAAAATATCTTATTTGTATATAGTTGGTTGGATGTTGTCTCCTTCTGCGAGCTCCTTGAGAAAAGGGTTGTTGCTGGCATTTCTTTGAATCTCTAATAATTAGAGCAATGCCTAGAACATCATAGGTGCTTGATAAATATTAATTGACTGACTGATTGACATTTAAGGGCTATTCCTGTGCTAAAAGGTGATGTGGCACAGTGCATTGAGAACTGGCTTCAGAAGGACCTAGGTTGGAGTCCTGGCAGTAACATACTAACTGCATAATCTTATGCAAGCTACTTAGCCTATAACTCTATTAAAAGGTAACTCTATTAAAATTAAAATTTTCAAAACAAGTATATAAACAAGTAAACAAAATTTTCAGAATAATTATTATAGGTTGAGGGAGTTGTCAATATTGATTAAAATCAATGGTCTGATTGAAAAATTAAAAAAAAAGTACTATACTAATCAAAATCAACTTGAATATCCAATTTATCAATTACTCATTTTTTTTCTTCTTTTTGTGGTGGTTGTTCATGAAAAATCATTTAATGCCATAAAGAAAAATTCAGCCTTAAAGGCCATTGTCCAACAAGGTGTCCCTAGCATATGTGTTAATTAAGTTAACACAAGTTTCCTTAAGGGATGTAACCAGGAGGTTGAGTTTGTTCAAAAAATTTTCTGATGCTCAATATCAAGTGAAGCATAAAACAGGGGATTTTTCCTAGAACTACCTCAATAGAGTCCTGTGCCAAACTGAAACAGAATATGGATCCTCTCTAGTTAGGGAGTTTCTCCAGATGTTACTAGATGATGGGTAGCAATGCACCAATTGCATCATCCCAGAAAATGACAGGTTGTCCTCAATGTGATCCATAAGCTCTCAACAGAGATTAGCCACATGGGAAAAAACAACTGCATGAAACATGCTTATTGTCCAGATTATGGCATGCAGTCAGATGGACAGCCCATCGACTACACATATAGCCCATCAGTACATGCTTCTTGGACAGATACTGCAAATGAAAGGCATTTGGGCTCAGAATTGAATAGAAGGAGGAGAGTTGGCCATATTACACTTGGGAGATTATATAGCACTTTCAGTACTACCAAGCTATACTCTGAAACAAAAAGCTCATCTTTTTAACACTATATTTTCAAGGTGTTATTTTATAGACACAAATCATGGAACACCATAATCTCCAAGGAATAAAAAACAATTCAGGTAACCCAAGGGCACTGGAAATACATGGTGGACATAAATAGTCTATGGGATATTATATAGGGTGTTTTGTCAAAAAAATATAATTAGGACATAAAAGGAACTATTTTGCAACAGAAGGAAAAAAAATACAAAACACCAATCCCAAGGGATTTGAGGTCAGAGGAACTGCATTTGAATCCTGGCTCTGCTTCCTATTATAGACTGAATGGTGTAGTAGATGGAGCATTGGATTAGAAGTCAAGGAGATCCAAATTCAAAACATACCTCAGACACCAGGAAAATCATTTAACTTCTCTAGATCTCAGATTTCTCAAATAAGGTGGCTGAACTAAAAGGTTCCTAAGGCTCTTACAGACATAGGTCTATGATCCAACTTTTACGACCTTGAACAAATGACTTTACCTATCTGGGTGCATAATAAGCCCTTTTCCTGTTCTAAAATTATGAAAGACTATGACAATGATGATCTTTACAAAGAGTGGAATGTGACTACAAAGACATTAATTATTTTTTTAGCTATAAATCTATGATCCTACGATGGACCAAAAAAGGAGTCACATTGGTTATATATCTTCCTGAAGAGCTAAAAGTTAGACCCACAGAAAAATATTTACAAAATATTAAAGGAAATTGAAGGAAAGCTTCAAATACTTTGTGTTCACCATCTATGAAGAATTGCTTTTTGTTTGTTTCAAAGACATAGATGAGAACTGAGAAGGATGAGAATGTATGGATGGGTTTCAGTCCGCAGAGACAGACTCAGAATACTCTGCTTGGCTCCCAAGGGCAAAACCAGGGACAGAGGATGCAAGTTATAAAAACTGAAAGAAAAATCTAATAATTACAGCTATAGAAGAGTGGAATTTGCTGTTTCTGAAGGACTTTTTCCTCCTATTAGATGTTTTCCAACATAGGCTAAATGACTACTTGTTAGGTAATTTGTTAGAAAAGATTATTTTTCAGATGTGGGTGGGAATTGATGGCCACCAAGGCCCCTTCCCACTGACGTTGTGATGCTTTGAAAGCATGGATCCTTCTAAGTGGTGACATGAGTTATTAACAAATCAAATGAAATTCGCAGAATCCCAGTGGTTTCAGTATTAGAGGTAAAGGGGGAAAAGCAGGAAATTCATATTAAAATCAATAATAAGACCAGGGTAAATTACATGGCATAACAGCTCTTAAAGGAGCAGTTTAACACTGCTTATGAGCCTCGAGTAACCTTAGAGGTAGCTTCTCATAAAACCTAGGACTCATTATTCTGGCCCCATGCCACATGCTCAGAAGTAATTTGTTGTGTCCCCCAGCATCAAGGAAATTCTTCCCTTTTCATTTATTTATCACTCTAGACAGAAATAGCGAGTTCACATCCTGCTGTTTGACAGACATCTCATGCCATTGTCCTCGGTCCTTTCGGTCATTCAGTACCTGGACCTGTGTATGCTAGCTACCTCAATTACAGGGCCATGCAGGACTTGCAATCTTTTAAAACGCTGTTTGAAAAACAGATGTTCTATCAACTCCCTAGAGTTTGCTATAGGTCAGTAAGATTTTATGTCTTTCTATTCTTTTGGAGGTGGGAGAAGTCACAGAAGGAAAGGACCTTAGGGATTCTCTAGTTTGACACCCTCATTTACAAAAGAGCAAACTACAGAGGTCCACAAATGAGAAAGGAAAGAACCATGATTAGCAGCGGACTTGACCTGTGATTTAATTGGTATGGGGATCTCCCTCTACTAATGCAGGTTCACACCTCTCCACCATTTATAGTTTGCAGTCTAGAGCACAGAAAGGCTAAGTCACTTTCCTAGGGCTTCCCAGCTCCAAGCTCAGGTCTCCACCCACCATACTACACTGCCTATCCTTTATTCACTATACAGCATTGAATAAACACAAATATTTTATAAATATTAGGGCAGAAAACAAGCTGTAATTTTAAAGTGCAAAAATATTAGATATGCTTTGGAAGGAAGAAAGATCCAGAGCCAGAAGGGAACTCAAAGGCCATCTACTCTAATTCAACTCCTTTTTTTTTTTAATTAAGGAAGTGAAGTCCAGGTAGGTGAAGGGATTTCTAGGTTCAGGGAGGTCATAGAGGTAGCAGGCATCAGAGGCATGACTGGAACTTGGATCCTCTAACTTCCAAGTCAATGCTCTTTACACACTATGCCATACTGCCTTCTGGTCATTAAATTCTCACAGGAATCTTCATGATGTGGTGACATTTGTGTATTTTTTTAATGCTGTCAGTATTGTACTGACATCTTGCTCTAAACTATGTTTTAAATTTAAACGGTTTTCCTTTTATAGTAAAAGAATCAGTCTGGTATAATGGAAAGAACACTGGATTAAGATCCAAGGTACTTAGATCGTTCTTTATGCCAAGAGCTACCTCACTAGCGCTCAATTGCCTTGTCTCACCTGGAAAATGAGAGGGGCAGCCTAGATTTACTCTAAAGTCTCCTCTGGAAGGAACATTCTGTTATTCTAACAGACATTCAAGCCAGGAGGTTGACGTGCAAGAACAACCATACACTTGGGGGGTAATCAACTAGACAATAAGAGTACTACCCAGGGGGAGATAAGAGAGCCCTGCAATTCTGGACTTGTAAATCCAAACTCAGAATGATGGCAAATAATATGTCATTTTTAGAGTCACATAAAATCCTTGTTATATTCACGTAGCCACGCTGATTGGGGCCACTACAAATTTATATTGCCTCAGCTCAACTGGATTCTTGCTGTAGGAGAGCTCCTCCTTTTGCTCCTCCCTAACTGATTCTCAATCCCTTTCTCCACAGTAGCTGTTCCAGATCTTCCCATTTGTCCTCAAGTTTCTGATAACACATTCTTCCTATATCATCTCAACTAAAGATCTCATCTCATAACATTCACCAGGAGCTCTCTCTTATCCGCTTCTCTTTCATATTCACCAAAGATCACGCCCCTAACACACATACACTCTCACTTCTTTTATTCTAGTCTCAGAGGATGAGGTGGTCTTTATCCTTGCTAATATCAAGTCCTCTACACATAATGTTGATGTCAGTTCCTCCTGTGTTTTCCAACAAGTTGACCCTATTCTTATACCCACTCCTTCTCTAACTTTCAATTTCTCCTTACCTATAGATTCCTTCCCTGTATCCAACAAAATTGCCCGAGTCACTCTCATCTTTAAAAAAAAAATCTTCAATAGATATGACTATCCTTGCTATTTATGAACCCATCTCTCTCTTCCCTTTCCTGTGTAGATGCCTTGAAAATGACCTCTAAACTTAGGGTTTCCACCTCCTCTTTTCTCATTCTCTTCTAAACCCACTGCAATATTACTTCCTTATTCAATTGTGACAATACTTTCTAAGTTTAGTAATGATTATATGTATATGATATATATATATACATGATATATACATATATATGTGTGTGTGTGTGTGTGTGTGTGTATGATTTTTTAATCAGCAAAATTTCCCTTCTCACTCTCCCAACCATACTCTTCCAATGGAGAACAAAAGAAAAACAAAATCACTGCTATAAACATGTATCATCAAGTAAAACTTCTATTTTGTTGCATTAGTCATGTCCAAAAAGAAGTATGTCTCATTCAGCACTCTGACCCATTATCTCTCTATTAGGAGTTGGGTAAGAGGTTTCATCATGTGTCCTCTATAATCAGGATTGTTTTTTATGCTGATGAGAGTTCCTAATTCTTCCAAAGTTGTTAATCTTTATTATTTTCATTATGTAAATTGTTCTCCTAGTTCTCTTTACTTCACTTTGCATCAGTTCATATAAGTTTTCCCAGATTTCTTTGAAACCATTTCTTTAATTTTTTTAACCTTTTTTTAAAGCTATTTATTTTTGGGGGGAGAAAAAACAGAAAATGTGTTCATTGTGTTTAGAAAAATCTCTGATTTTGGATTGGGTTCTTCTTTTTCAACATTAAAGAATTTTGGTTGTTAATGTTGTGCATAGAGAAGAAGCATATCACAGTGACCAGAATGATGGCCTTGCAGTCCAGAAGACCTTCATTGAAATCCTGCCACTGACATTTAATAACTGTGTGATGATGGGCAAATCACTCAACCCCTCTGAATTTCAGGCAAGTCATTAAGACTCTTAAAGATAGGTTGTCCAATCAAATCACAGGTCACTGATACTGACATGATATTTTTTTATAGAAAATCAATAAATATTTACTTAATAAAAAGAGTGAGCAGTTAAGACAGTCTATGACATTAAATCTATATGCATCATATATGGAACTCTTAGAATAATTTGATTTGGATATTCTGAGGAAGCTATACTCCAGGAAGAGATGGGTGGGAGGGAGTGGTGAAATGAAGGGAAGGGCTTTCAGTTAAGGAACAGAAGGAGAAAAGAGTTATTCATTCAGGACACAGTGAGAAGTCCCATTTGTCTGGAGTTCTTGTTGAAGGGAGGTTTCAAATATATACTCCAATGCAGAATGAAGCTTGCAATACAACTAAGTGTAGCCTTGTCATGCTTCTCTTGAGTCTTGTATTTGAAAGTCAGATTTTCTAATCAGCTCTAGTCTTTTCATCAAGAATGCTTGAAAGTCTTCTATGTCATTGAATATCAATTTCTTTTTTTCCTGAAAGATTATATTCAGTTTTGCTGGGCAGGTGATTCTTGGTTTTAATCTTAGTTCCTTTGACTTATAGAATATCATATTTCAAACCTTCCAATCCCTTAAGGTAGAACCTGCTAAATTTTGTGTTATCCTGATTGTTTTCCACAACACTTGAATTGTTTCTTTCGGGCTGCTTGTAATATTTTCTCCTTGACCTGGGAACTCTGGAATTTGGCTATAATATTCCTAGGAGTTTTCCTTTCAGGATCTCATTCAGGAAGTGATTGGTGGATTCTTTCAATTTCTATTTTGACCTCTGGTTCTAGAATATCAGGGCAGTTTTCCTTGATAATTTCTTGAAAGATGATGTCTAGGCTCTTGTTTTGATCATGGCTTTCAGGTAGTCCAATAATTTTTAAATTCTCTCTCCTAGATCTATTTTCCAGGTCAGTTGTTCTTCCAATGAGATATTTCACATTGTCTTCTCTTTTTTTTTTTTCATTTTTTTGGTTTTGTTTTATAGTTTCTTGATTTCTCAAAGAGTCATTAGCTTCCATTTGCTCCATTCCAATTTTGAAGGAATTATTTTCTCCAGTGAGCTTTTGGACCTCCGTTTCCATTTGGTCAATTATGTTTTTTAAGCCATTCTTCTCCTCATTGGCTTTTTGGACCTCTTTTTTTTTCAGATTTGGGTTAATCTATTTTTTAAGGTTATTTTCTTCAGTATTTTTTTTGGGTCTCTAAAAGAGAGTATTGACTCGTTTTTCATGATTTTCTTGCATCACTCTCATTTCTCTTACCAATTTTTCCTCTACTTCTCTTACTTGCTTTTCAAAATCCTTTTTGAGCTCTTCCATGGACTGACACCAATTCAAATCTTTCTTGGAGGCTTTGCATGTAGGAGCTTTGACTTTGTTGTCTTCTTCTGGTTACATGTTTTGATCTTCTTTGTCACCAAAGTAAGATAATATAATCTGTTTTTCTCCCCCTCTGTTTGCTCGTGTTCCCATCCAATTACTTGACTTTTTAACTCTTCGTTAAAGTAAGGCTCTGCTTCCAATGTGGAGGGTGTACAGTCCCAAGCTTCAGGGGTTTGTGCAGCCATTTTTGGATATATTTATAAATTTTCGGTTTTTCTAAAGTGGTATGATCAAGGGCGAGTTGTTTACTCCTTTCCTGGCCTGTGCTTTGGTCCATGAGTAACCACAAGCATTCTTTTCTGCCTTGGAACTGTGAGGAGGATTCTCTCTCCACTGCTGCCACAAGCCCCAGCACACTAGCACTCCTCCTCACCACCCAGGTCTGGGACCCAGATCCAAGCACAGGCAAAGTAAAAGAATCCTGCTTCAGCACCAGCAAAGAGATCCCTTAAATGCCCCTGTGATCAGCAGTTCAATCCCCACACCGTCTGTGGGCCGAGAGTTCTGGAAGCAGCCACCAAGCTCTACCCTGGGGCTGTACCTGGACTAGGGCCAGACTGTGCTCCTCTCTCACCCAGGTCCAACAGACCTTTTCTACTGACTTTCTAAGTTGCCTTTGGCATTTGTGGGTTGAGAAATCTGGAAACCACTACAGCTGCCTATGATTCAGTTGCCTGAGGCAGGCTCTAGGTTTGCTGGGGCCCCATCTTTGTGGCCCATGCTAAACTACCCTCCTGTCCTAGCCAGGCACAACAGACCTTTCCCATCAACCATCCAGGTTTTCTTGGGCTGGAAATGTGTTTCACTGTTTTTTTGTTTGTTTGTTTGTTTGTTTTTTTGTGGGGTTTGCTACTCTAGAATTTGTTTAGAGTCATTTTTTACAGGTATTTGGAGGGGTTTGGGGGAGAGCTCAAGCAAGTCACAGCTTTTGCTCTACCATCTTGGCTCTGCCCCCTTCTTCACTACTTTTATTTTTTTAACAGAACATTAGTATTCCATTGCATTTTTATACCATAATTTGTTCAGCCATTCCCCAACTGATGGGCACCCCCTCAGATGTCCATTCTTTGTCACTACATAAAGAAAAAAATATATTTTTGTACATCCTCAGAGTTTGTTTTGCTTAAAGCTAACTGTAAAAATATGGAACACTTCATGATTTACCTGTCACCCTTGTGCAGGGATTATGCTAATGTTCTCTATATCTTTCTGATTTTAGTATGTGCACTACTGAAATGAGTACCTAATGATCTTTTAATTGCAAATCTGATAGACGTTTCTCAGTCCTCATACCTCTAGGCTTCTCTGATGCATTTGACTCTGTTGTCATCCTCTACTCTCTACTCTTACTCACATATCCAGTCAATTGATAAACCTTGTCATTCTTATCTCTACAACATCTCTTGATTATGCCCTCATTGCTCCATTTACACAGTTACCATCTTAGTTAGCTCAGGCTCCCATAACATCTCAATTAGATTATTCCAATAGCCTCCTAATTGCTTTCCATGCTTCAAATTTCCCCCACACCAATCTATCTTCTCTTCTACCTCTTTCATAATTTCCTAAAGAATAGGTCTGACCGTATTATCCTACCTACTCAGTCTAGTGGCTACCTATTTTGCCTCTAAGATTAAAAGAAAAAAAAAACAAACATCATCTGTTTGGCCATCAAATCTCTTCAGGACCCAGACCTTTCCCACCTTACTAGTCTTTTTAGACATTACTCCCTTCCATTTATGCTACATTCTAAGCCTGCTATCAGATCTACTGTAACTGTCCCCAGGCCATAGTAAGTAAAGCAATTTCTATCTGAGTTTCTGGGATACACATCTAGAAACACTCACATCATGGTGAGCTAGATACCTTTAGTTAGTCCTTCTGTCACCTCCCTAGTTGATAGTTGGGGAAAAACAAATGTGTTGAGGATTTTTAGTTTTAAGGTACGTGCTTTAGTATGAATTGTGTTTGTGAATATGAATTAATAATTGGTACCATTAGTTTCCTATGCAATAACACAAAGGGCTTTTGGCAGCCTGCCAAGAGGAGAGTTATATGAAATAACTTCATCCGAAAAAAACATACTAATTCTTTGTCCATAATCTCTGGGGGAAAAAAAAGACAAAAATTGAAGAGAGGCAAAAGACTTTCCATGAAAGCCTGTCCTGGCTCCTTTATGAAACTAATCTGAGGCTTTTGAACTTTCTTAAGTATCTCCCAATCCTTCAAAATGATTAGATACTGCTTCTGTGGATTTACCTTTGAATCTCCTGGTGTTTGAATTTCTTTTCATTTTTTCTCCCTCATTCAAACATGAAAAGGTTGAAGATAACACTTTGAATACAGCTTAGGAAAGTCTAAAGAACTAAATACATTTCTCTTCGCCCCATATCCCATATTAGAGGAGGCCCTTTCCTTTCTCATCTTCCTGCTTGCTAATATATCAACAAACATTCAATAAATATCTACTCTGTTCCCCCTCATTATATTAAGCACTAAAGACATAAACACAAGAAGGAAATAGGGCCCACCCTCACAAAGCTGATATTCTACTTAGGGAGACAACATGTAAACACATAAATATATATACATGACATGCAAAAAAAAAATGTCATGGGTGGTGAGGAAAGGACTCATGTGGAAATGTGGAAGGGGATGCTTAAGCTGAACATCGAACGAAACAAGGAGGAAAGCAGGAATGCATTCCAGTCATGGGGTAGAGCCAGCCAAAAGGCTCTGGAAGTGGAGCAACCTGTTAGGAAGAAAAAGGTTGATCTGTCTACAATGCAGAGTGTGAGAGTAACATATGAGAGCAACACATAACAAGGATGGAAATTTAGGCAGGCTCAGGTTGTGAAGGGCTTTAAAAGTCAAATGTGTGTTTAGATGTGATCTTAAAGGTAATAGGAAGCTACTGGAGTTTATTGCTGCATCACTAGGCTTGGCTTAGAAGACTGAAGTGGACATCTAGAGATGAATGGCAGTGTAAGTCAAACTGGCCCCCAAATAAAATTGGGAAATTGGGGAAACATTACTTTGGGCCTTTTGGTCTTCTCACTTTCTATAGTTTCCTTCTCCTTCAAGGGCTTCTTATCCTCAAGTCCCCTACCCTATCCTTCCTAGCAAAACTTTCTCCCAGAAAAGGATCCAAGGAAAGTATAAATAGCAATATCAGAGACTGGTGAGGTTTCAATGTTACCTTTCCCAGGGGCAGTTGCATTTTAACAAAAGACAAAGCCGCAGGCCAAAACAGAACTAAATCCCACATGCTTAAGTCTCAGACATTAGCAACCTAGAGGAAGAGTTGCATACTTTGAGGTTGGTGGGATGAGGAAACTTCCCAGCATTACTGAACAAATTACATGTAGGCATAATTCCTCCTAAGAATAAGACTGGTCTCTGATTATCTTACTGAGTAACTGCAGAAATGGCTGGGGAGGGTAATATTAACAATAGCATTTGTGATCTCTGTTTTTCGAAGCCCTTGACAACCCTCTAAATCCAAATTCAGAAAAGTTGCAGTGAGAAATCTATCAAATCCACAACAGAAAGGAAAAGCATAGGTTATTCTTTGCCTTTAAACCATTTTCCTCCCCTTTGTTTTCAAATCCTATCCCCTGAAGGGTTGGGGTCCCTAAGCCATTCACAATAGGCACTTCATTGTCTAGTCACCTCTAAGAGCTTCTCAGAAAGGTTGGGTAAAGGGTGAGGGATGAGACCACCTGACCATTAAACTCATCTTGGCTCTACTTTATCATGCTTGAGATTATCTTATGTATTGACAGCTACATTCTAATAATGTGCATCTCCAAATGCTCTTAGGAGTATGGTATTTCCATAATCTATACAACTAAAAAAAAATCCCACTGGGTCAGTGACTCTGTGGGAGCTGTGATCCTAAGGACATTCTAAGATAGCATGCAAGGCATTAAAAGTTTTTAGGGTTTCAGAGGGAGAGAAACATTACTTGAGTGTCTACTCAAGCATACACACTTTTCAAGCTTGAAGCTAGTCTCTGTGAGAGAGAGGCTGCTGTGTTTGCTCCCGTGCTTGGAACCTGTTGTGCCACAAAGTCAGAGACTGATGGGGCTCTTGGCTTTTCAAATGGCGACAGAAGCCCCAGCATCAATAACCCAGCAGTTCTATAATTCCAGTCTGTCATCCTCTGTAAGAATCAAGCACTAAGCATCTTAAATGTGGGCAGAGAGCTGAGAAAAACAGCATGATCCAGATGTATCAAACCCACTCCCTTCCTCCACTAATCTCCTTATCTCCTATCAACTTATGCACCCTCCAGCACCCCTTTTTACCTTCCCTCCCCCTTAATTTAATTCTTTCCATGGGAGGCTGTTTCAGCAGAAGCCCTCTGAGTTTATTGTTTATGTTCTCCTAGTCTTAGGGAATGTGGATTATAAGCAGAAGATGCTAATGTCTATGAAAAAGTTGGTATTTGCCTTGAGAACCCAAGCTTTTGTGAGCTCAAGAATGAAAGATGACATAGTCGATAGGGCACTTGACTTAAAGTCAGGAAAACCCGAGTTCAAATCCCACTTCAGATACTTATTAACTATTTGACATTGAGCCAATCATTTAGTGTCTTTGTGCCTAAGTTTCCTTATTTGTAAAATAAGGAAGGTTGGATTTAATAGCTTCTAAGATGCTTTCCAACCTATTACCCCATGGATGCAATGCAATGATTGGAGAATATAATGGTCAAGACTTTGGAAAACTGTGATATAGTAGAAAGACTGCTGGATTTGGAATCAGAAGACCTGACTACACATCATAACTCTGCCAGGTATTGTTGGTCTTATTTTAAGCAAGACACTGAAAAGTCTCTGGTCCTTAACTTTCTCATCAAAAGAAATGAACACCTTGGCTGGAGGACCTCAACAGACATTCTGAGTCCTTAAATCTATGATCCTTTTAAACAATGATAACTGACATTCACACAACACTTTATAGTCTACAACATTCTTTGAGCAGAAGAAACTACATAAGAAAGGTATAAGTAGGTATTCCTATGCCCATTTTACAGATGAAGAGATTAAGGGTCACATTTAATATTTCTGAACCTAACAAGGGTGAATCGACTTGTTTAAAATTTTACCCTGAACTCAGATATTGACTAACAGTCTTATGACCCTTCCATTACAACTTGCTGGATCTTCTTTGAAAAAAGGAAAGAGAGAGAGAGAGAGAGAAGAGGAGAGAGAGAGAGAGAGAGAGAAGAGAGAGAGAGAGAGAGAGAGAGAGAGAGAGAAGGAAAGAAGGAAGAAAAATTGAGAAAGATTGTGTCACAATTTTATCTATTTACTATTGCAGACAACACAGAGAAACTCTTAGCCTATAGGTTCTTCTTCACAAATTGATATGGCATATAGGAGGGTCATCCAGATGGTAAGACTAGAAGCCATACTATCTATGTTAGGACAAATTAGCAATATTAAGTTATTTAGGATGGGAAAAGAGAAGACAGTAGTAAAATGCTAGTTTATTCAAATATTTGAAGAGCTATCTTTTGTGAAGGCGAAGTGGATAGAGTGTCCGACTTGAAGATAGGAAAACTCATCTTCCGGAGTTCAAATCTGGCCTCAAACACTTACTACCCATGTGACTCTGGGCAAGTCACCTAACCCTGTTTGCCTCAGTTCCGTAGCTGTAAAATGAGCTGGACCTCCAGTATCTTTGCCAAGAAAACTCCAAATGGGGTCCAGAAGAGTTAGACCCGCCTGAAACAACTCAACAATAACAACAACCTATGCAAGAGTAGGGTCATATATTTATAGGTAGGAGGAACCTTAGAAAGTATCTAGTCCATCTACACACTCCCAATTTTTCAAATGAGATGGTACCTGAGGAAAAGTAAAGGTCATAAGGCATTTAAGTATCTGAAGTAGGATTTGAACTCTAGTCTTCCTGACACTAAGACCAATGCATGACTCTCTTAGATTTATTTTATTTGGTCTCAGTGGGGAGAAGCAGGACCAATGTATAGAAGTTATAGGGAGACTGATTTTGGTTCAATATGAAAATAATATAATACTCGGGTTTTTATTTTTAGTCCAGATTTCTTATTTCATTGGCACAAAAAAATTCCCTGCAAGAAAACCATCTCTATCAGGAGAAACTAACAAATGATAGTCAATTTATAGTTCTTAGAAAATTGCTTGAAGCAATGGGAAGTTAAGGAACTTTCCCAGAGTTACCCAGAAGGTAATGTGTCAGAGGCATCATCTGAACCAAGACCTTTGGGACCTTGCCAAGTTCTCTATGTCCCACATCACACTTTCACTCCCTCAAAGAGGTCAAAGAATGGAAAGTCTAACGTTGAGGGTGTTATGTTTAACAACACTGGATGTCTTCAAGTAGGTAAAAGATGACCATTTCCTTGGTGTGTTACACGTGTCATTCATGATTGGAGTAAGGATTAGAGTTTTTTAAATCAATTTCTTTCTTAAGAAAAGTTTGTTGTTGATTGATTATCAACCTTCCATATGTTCAGTGACGGTGGGTTGTTTTTTTTTCTTCTTTCGAAACATGTTCAGAATCTATCTAAAGGCCACAAACATTGGTCATTTACACAGAAACTCTGATTTATGGTACTTATTAAATAATATCTCATTCTCTTAGGTCCATATTATTATAATTAGATGCAATAAAATGATCAATTCTTCAGCAACTGGCATGTATTTATGCTTTAAAATCTTTCTACAATTCCAAGTAACAATACTCTATATTGTTGGGGTCAAATTACCAGTTTCCCAGAAAACACACCATAAACCTGCACCTTTGGGGGCAGCTAGGTGGCACAGTGGATAGAACACCAGCCCTGAAGTTAGGAGACGTGAGTTCAAATCCAGCCTCAGACCAAACACTTGACACTTACTAGCTGTGTGACCCTGGGCAAGTTACTTAACCCTAATTGCCTAAAACACAAACAAAAAACCTTCACCTTTATCCAGTAGCCACCTCCAAGAATTTAGGCAATGCTTTCAACTACTCAACCATACCTAATTGTGAGCTTTCCCAACTATAATAGATACCTTCCTTTTATTAAGTCTTGAACCCCACTTTTACACAAAGGTATGGTTTTGGAAGTTGCTTATCAAAAGCCTTGGAGGTTTTGAATAATTCTCCCACTCAGTTTCCTAAAAGTAATTCTTGAATACTAGAGAGAGGAAAAGTAAAGACAAAAAGTAAGATCTGTCCCAACTTCCAGACTTGTGGGTAGCATATTCTTGAGTGGAATACCTTCCAGATATTAGAACAAGAAAGCACACCAGCATTTATAAACATTACATATGAACTTAGTGTTCCAGCCAACTTGTCGTTGCCTGGTATTACTGAAATTCAAAAGCAGGAAAGACTTTAGGCTGTAAGAGAGATGGTAAAGGGGAATAACCCTAGTAGGGAAAAATCCCTAACTGAGAAATATATGCTAAGACTGGTGCAGCAAGAACCACCTGTTTCCTGATACACACGGAAAACTACAGAATTGTCACTCTATAGTGAACAGAAAAGCAAATCTTTGACATGGGGGTATGGCCTTGCTGGACAAAAAAAAAAATCAAAGCCAATTGAGAGAGAAAGTAAGAACCACTTCTCCAGACCAGAAAAGAGTCTCAGACTCTGTTTTGTTTTTTGTTTGTTTATTTTAATAAAATTTCAAACACTGCATTTGTGGTGATGAAAAGGCATGGAAAACCTTAAAAGGAGCCAAGTATTCCAAAGGGAATAGGTGAGGATGGAGAGAGAACATTCCAGGAATGGGGGGGAGAGGACATACTGAAAAGACATAGAGACAGGAGATGGAATATTGTATGTGGGAAAAAAAATAGGAAAGTTTGTCTAGAATTCAAGGAGCCTGTAAGGATCAGTGGTGGGTCACCAGACTAGAAATAAAGGTTGTAGTCAGATGGTAAAGGGTTTAAATGTAAAAGAGTTTGCATTTCACTGGAGGAGCAAGAAAATGCTAAAGGAGCTTTAAGTGGCATGGTGTGACTTATGCTTGAAAAATATTTTCTTGGCAGATGTGAAAATAAATGGGAGAGGAGACAGTCTAGAGGCAGGAAGCCCCACAAGAAGTCTATTGCAGAAGTCCAAGTGAGGGGTTCTGATGGCCTGAACCTAGGATTACTGAGGTATGAATAAAGAGAAGGGTTTTGGTACATGCCGAAGAATAAGAATGACAGGATTTGTCAACTGAATGGTGTGTGATTGAGCCTGTTGCTACCGAATCCTAGGTTGAAAAACTGGGTGATTAGGACAGTGGTGGCAGCAATATAAGACCAGGTAAATTAAGAAACAAAATGTTTAATTTTAGGCATATTTAGAGATGTTAATAAGACACGTGGGTAGAGATATTCCAGGAGGCAGTTGGAAATATGGGTCAAAAGCTCACTAGTTAGATGAAGGCTCTATATGGAGACTTAGGAGTCGTCCAGGAGATTTAGGAGACATTCAGATATATAAGGTCCCCCAAGAGAGAATATACAGAAAGAAAGGTAGAGGCCCCAGGGCAGAAGAGGGAGTGATCGAAAGTGTCAAAAGCTGTATAGAGAAATTAAGATCAAGACTGAGAAAAGACCACTAGATTTCACAATAAATTAGAGCTTCCATCAGGTTATAGGAATTTGAGAGGTCAAGACAAGAGGATAAAGATAATGAGTTTAGGGGCAGCTAGGTGGTGCAGTGGATAGAGCTCCATCCTTGGAGTCAGGAGGACTTGAGTTCAAATCTGGCCTCAAACACTTAACATTTACTAGCTATGTGACCCTGGGCAAGTCACTTAACCCCGACTGCCTCACCAAAAAGCAAAAAAAAAAAAGTGTGCGTGTGTGTGTGTCTCTCACACACACACACACACACACACACACACACACACACACACACAATGAGTCTAGCCTGTTTTTTTTTTCCCTAGTAACTTCATGAGATGCTAGGGTTAAGTAAATTATTTTTCAGAATTGACAAAATCTACCCATGTTTGTAGGTAGCTGGGAAGAAGCCAGTGATGGAAGAAAGATTAAAAATTGGGGAGAAAAAAGGGTTGACAGGGCAAGTTCCTGGAGGAAATGGGAAAATATTCAGAAAATAATGAGAAAAAAAATTAGAATTAGAAAATTTTGTGGATCTCCATGTTGGGTTTTCAGTACCTGATGTTTTGAACTAATTTTAAAAAGCCACTCTCAAAATACTGATACGTCCGCTAGCCAAAAGCTCATCTGTCCACTTAAATGATGAATGTTGTCACTGGCTTTGGGTTATATATTAATGAAGGTCAGCAGCCCCAGACTTTTTTTCTATTCCAAAATATTTCAACAGTTCATAACTGGAGGAACTATTATGATCTGGTCATCACTGTTTTAATACCTTGAACAATGATTAAATCACAACATAACCTCAGTAAGAAAGCAACACTTCAATCTGGTTTTTGGCCTACTGCTTGGAACTTGAGTGTTGAATCAAAGGCTAAGGAAGTAGCATATGGTTTTTCAGCAGGTCAATGATTTGATAAATGGTCCTCCCCTGGGCTTGGAAAGCATTGTCTGTAGATTAATAGTTACTGAAATGAACTGCCTGTGTGAGGGTTTGTTCACATGGATAAAGGGAAATTACTATATTTAAAGGCCAAACTGAAAAAAAAAAAACCAAGGGTAGCAAGTTCACATTTCAACTGCAGGAATCCTATTCTTTGTAATTATGATGTCATCTGTTTTGATGCCCTTAATTGCTCTGTAAGAGGAGAAGTGGTAGAGATCAATGATGAGGACAAGAGAGACTGGATAAATGAAGAGACTATATCCGAAAGGCATAGGAGGAACTTCATTGCTAGATTAGAAATTGATATGTGCTGGAGCACACTGAATATATTTGCATGTGATTTTACTTTTTAATTGGCTGATACACGCATGGACTAAAAGAGAGAAGAAAATTAACCTCTCATGAGAAAGGTCTGCAATAAGGGGACTTAAAGAATACAAATAGACTGGAATCCAATTTAAAATATGCACATAATAAGTATGATTTTCTTTGGTGTCTATCACAGGAAAGGGGTACATATTTCTACACATATATATGTGTATAAATGTATCAATATCTTTTAAATTATGTATTTTATAGGCATTTATTATCCTTCTCTTTCACTTCTACCTTCCAATTTTACAACCACAATAATAACAAAAGTAAAACCCTCATAATATGCATAGTCCAGAAAAACACGTTCCTACATTGGCCATGTCATTTTAAGTCCCTTACTTCTCCGGCAAGAGGTGAGCAGTATGGTTCATCTTCATTTTTCTGGACTTGTGATTTATCATTGCATAGATAAGAGCTACAAATTCTTTCAAAATTATTTTCCTCTTTAATGTTATTGTTATTGCATAAATTGTTCTCCTAATTTTCTTCAATTTACTCTGCTTCAATTCATAGAGGTCTTTCCAGTTTCCTATGAAAATATAGCTATAGACATCGCTCTACCTTCTACTGTCAATCTATGTGTCTCACTAGATCATTTCTCTCTGCATCTGCTGCCTTACCTGGTTTCAATGTCACAGAACAAGATGTCACTCCCAGGATAAGCTCATTACTTCTAACCTCCCCAACATGCTGCTAACACAAGTCTTCATTGGCCCCCCCCCCCCCCCCACCTTAGTCTCCTCTCCTTGCTGACTGAAGGGTTGCAGGGTGAGGTACCAAAAACCTCCCAATGCTTTCATCTGTAGAGGGCAGAAGAAGAAATTTTCAGCTCACTCTACTTTGTATTTGCTGTTCTACCTGGTTTCAACTCTATGGAACAAGAGGCTTCCGCACCCAATACACCATGGTGTCCTGTTTCTCCTCACCGCCACAGCTTTCCTGATTCCCTTGTATACTGTCTCCCTCATTTAGACTGTAAGCTCTTTTGAGGGCAGGGACTGCCCTTTTTTAAAATTAATTGTATCCCCAGCCTCAGCATAGTAACTGGCATGTAGTAGGTGTTTAATAAATGTTATTGGATAAGATTGGATCTATCAGATATATATCTATTCATCTATCTATCTATCTATCTATCTATCTATCTATCTATCTTTCTATCTATTTATCTATCTGGGCACTATACTGTTTTGATATATTTCTTCCTAAAAGTAGTAGCTGAGCTATCCTGATATAACTATATTTTATTATTATTTTTCCTTATACAAGGAAGAGTTCAGTAAAACAAAACTATTTCCAGGCTCCTTAGAATGACCTATTGGTACAAAGCTTTCTATATTGAGTTACAAAGGATTATACATAACAAATGATTTGCCTATGGCACCTAATCTGTGCTATTTACATCACATTCCAGAAAGAGTGGAGGGCTAAGCTAAATAATAGATTTATGTTTTGGGTCCTTCCCAGTCTCAAAAATCCAAATTACTCTCATCAGATTCTCAAAGCACTCTTCCCTCCCAGGTAAGTAACACCAAACACATGGTTCCAGAAACTTGGAGGAAAAGAATGAGGATGCTGCTTGGGTGACCTTCATTATTGATTTCACAATACTTTTTTTTTTCTTTTTAACTTGTGAATTGACTACAGGAACTCCATGACCAACACTTTCAGCTACTGCTTCTAGGAATGAGATATTTAGCACCTAAGGTGGGGAATGGGATATTTAGCATTTCAAAGAGGCAACTGGATTTAGGGCTGGGGCTGGAGTCAGGAAATCCAGAGGTCAAATCAATCAAGGAACACTAGCCGTATGACCACAGTGAAGTCACTCAATTTGACTGAGTTTCTTCAATTGTAAAACAGAGAAAATATAGCAGCTACCTCCTTGCTTGTTGTGAGGAAAGAATGAGATAATATTTGTTTTAAAAAAGTATTTAGCATAGTACCTGGTCATATTAGGCCCTATATAAATGCTAATCCCCATCTTCTTCAAATCAAACATGAATGATGTAGTCTATTTACTTCATAGACAACTAGAGTTGGAATAATCTCAGTGGTCATCAGATCTAACCCTTGCAGAACCATGAATCACTCTACAATATCACTGATAGTTGGTCATCCAACTGCCATACTGCCATACTCACAAAGAAGCCACATAAAACAGTGATATACAATTGAAATTTAAGAATTGTAGAAACTAGAGTTGAAATGAACTTTAAAGATAACTTAGTTTGACTATGTCCCATATGTAAGAATCCCTTCTACAGGATGCCTAACCAATGGCCATCCAGTCTTTATTGCTTTCTTCCCATAGGGAAAGAGGAATCTTTTTTTTTTCCTCCCATTCTTGGATAGATCTATTTATTAGGATGTTCTTCGCTGTCATGTGACTTCCACCCAATGGTCCTAGTACTGTAATTCAGAGCAAGAGGAAAGTCTATTTCTCTAGCCATACCATCTGCCTTTAAAGTATTGCCAGCTAATCACGTCCTCAAATCATCTCTTCTCTAGTCTAAATATTTTCATTTATTTCTTTCATCCGTCATAGGGCACAAGTTCCAGACCATTTTTGCCATTTTGTTTATCCTTCTCAAGAGTGCACACAGCCAATTATTCTGTTCTGTTGGGTACCTCTGAAATCATGATTCTGTCATCCACCATATATTATTGCTCCCAGTTTAGCATCATTCATAAATTTGACAAGCAGGCCTTCTTCATTTGAATCAGTAATAAAAATGTTTACTTTCAATTCAAAGCACATGCTTTACCCTTGGTAAGTCAATAATGGTCACAGTAGCTTACACTTAATATTGTAGATGCTCAATACATATTTGTTGTAAGAAGTAGTTACTCTATGAATGTGAAGGAGACAACAATTGTTATACCAATAATAAAAAGTAATTCACATTTACATAAGTACTTTAGAATTTACAAAGCACTTTTCTCACAAAAAAAAACAAATAAAAACAAACAAACAAACATGAGACAGGTGTGGATAGTACTGATAGTAAATGATAGTAAAAACAATGATAGTAAAGATTTATCAAAAGATAACTCCCATATATACACTGGAGTATCAATGAAAGGGTACAAATATTTATTAAGCACCTGTTATGTGCTATGTACTATGTCAAGTGCTTTACAAGTATTATCTCATGCATTACCCGCAATGACCCTGAAAGGTAGGTGCTATTATTATCTCTATTTTACAACTGACAAAACTTAGGCACATAAAAGCTAAGTGACTTCCCTAAGGTTATAATGCTGGGAAACTCCTGAGACTGAATTTGAACTCAGGTCTTCCTGATTCTGCCTGAGTCCAGGCCTAGCATTCTATCCCCTGCACCATGCTGCTGGTATGAACTAGATGCTCTCTGTGGTCCCTTCCCAATCTGACTTTCTGTGCCTCTAATCGTGGATCTGTTCTAAGTGGAATAAACATCCATCTGAGTGACATGACAGGGATCACTCCATTAGCATGAAGACACACAATGACTTTTACTACAGTTGTTATCCTGATTTGAAACCCTTGCTGATGCAGTTCTCCCTACCTTGGAGGCCGTTCCTATTCTTATTAAACTGTTAGAAACCTGATCATCCTTCCAGACTTCATTTTCTATATGAAATTTCCTGTGAAAAGACCAGTCCTTTGGTGAACTCTTCCTCCTTGAAACTCCTGTAGCCTCTGTCTGTACCATTACTTGGGTATCCATCCCATACTATCTTGGAGTCAGGAAGATCTGGGTTCAGTTCCTGCCATGGATGCTTACTAGCTTGCACAATCATTGGTAAGTCACTTAATTTCTATATCCCTAAGTTTACTGATCAGTAAAATAGGGATGATAATTGAAATGCCTAGCTCACAAAGTTGTTGTGAGAATCAAAGTAAACAGCCTATATAAAGCATTTTGGAAACAATAGTGCTATAAAAATGCAATTCTTGTTAACATTATTGTTATTTTCAATTAAACTGTGACATATTTGCAGTTCGTAGAATTTTCTCCAATGAAACTACAAGCACTTTGTGAGTAGGTGTGATATTTGGGCCTCTGTTGGCCTGCACACCCAGTGGTACCCATGATTCATTGAAAAGCAAAGTATCCTCGCAGTGCTCAGTACCACAGGAGGAACAGGCCCAACTGAGATGCTCTTTAAGTGGCCCTGGGCAGTTAGGAAGTAGCACAGAGGCACTTGAGCACTTGAAGGGAAACTGAAAAGGACTGAGAGGCTGGGCAACCATTTCATAATTTTTTGCCTAGAGCAGGTCCCCATTAAAATCATAGAATTTTAAACTTTAAAGTGATCTATTAATAATTAGTTTAAATGCATCATTTGATGAATGAGGAAATCATGGCTCAGAGGGGAAGTAACTTTTCCACAGTCTAATACAGGCATCGAGAATGAAAGGCAGAGCAATTTTTAAGAATTTGTTTCTATCTGATCTGACATTTAGTAATGTTAAAAATAGTATTGTACATAGATTAATGTGTATATATGTGTATGTGTGTGTGTGTATGTGTTCATGTGTACCCCAAATTCCATGGTACTCTACATCTCTCTGTAGTCATAGGATGATATGAGATATATCTCGGTGTGTGTGTGTGTGTGTGTGTGTGTGTGTGTGTGTATGACATATCTCATACCTGTAGATGTACACACATTATTGTTGTTTAGCTGTTTGTCAGTCATGTCTGACTCTTTGTGACCCCATCTGGGGTTTTCTTGGCAAAGATACTGGAGCAGTTCATCATTCCTTCTCCACCTCATTTTACACACAAGGACACTGAGGCAAACAGTGTCAAGTGACTTGCCCAGCGTTACTCAGCTAATTCGTGTCTGAGGACTAATTTGAACTCATGAAGATAAGTCTTCATGACTCCAGGCTTAGCACTCTATCCACTACTCCACCATACATGTGTGTGTGTATACACATGTGTGCACATAATTCAGTGGTACGAATTTGAGATTTTTTACTTAAATTAACTTGCTTTTATTAATAAACTTTATTCTGGTGAGATACAGCTTATAATAATGAATAGAATATTGAACATAAGTTTAGTAAGATCAGAGTTTGAATTCCACAGTGGCTATTTACTACATGGCTGTCTAGCCCTCAAATTTCTTGTCTTTAAGAAAACATTTACCATTTTGAATAAAGCAGCTATCAGCTGCATCCCTTGTCCACCACAGTCCTGAAGATGTGTGAAAAAATGGATTCAGAAGAAGATAGGGGAAAAGGAGTTTCTATAAAAGTTCTTAATCTTTAAATGCTTGACTGAAAAACAAAAGGAAAAGAACTTAGACAGGTGGCTTTACCTAATGCAATGAAGAGAGCCAGAATTTGCAAGGCTTCATAATACATGTGCCTGAGCTCTAGCATTATATTGCAATCTAATGACTATTACACAAATCAATCACTTTTCAATTTTGACTTCCTCTTATAATAGACAATAAGCTAAAATGACAGTGGGCTTCATCTCTGCCACAATAGCAGCAATCAGGTGAGGAGGACATGCTGGGTTCTAGTATGCCCTTTTCTCCTGGAGTAGGGGAATTCAAGTATGTCATTCATTCATTCACCAAACATTTATTATTCTCCTACTGTGTGCCAGGAACTGTGCAAGGTTCTTTACAATCTTGATTGTCTCTTATAAGCTGCCATTTGGAACTCAAATAATCTATGTACATTTACATTAAACATTAAGGCCAGAACATATATACACATCAGGCAGCTTAATATGCATCACTCTCTTTAGCTGTCCATTGAACGAAAAACCACAACTACTCCAAAACAGTTTCAAGGGGCCACGTACCTCAGCAATGTGTATCCATCAATGTGTCACTACTGGCTTTGAACAAATGTTTTCAAATGTGAGGCACCATAGTTCCTTCTATGATTAAAGACCCTCTCCTTTCCACTGTCATCCTGAAATCTTCATTATAATATTACCACACACTAAGTCATAAGTACATTTGCTACTTATGAGAAATGTACATTTCTTTACATTTCTAGATTGCATCTTCTGTCTTGTTAAAGCCTGTCACTCATTTCCCTATACTTGTTACAGCTTTCTTTCCATCAAATTTTGGATGGATATCATGCAAAGACATGAAAAGATTCCCCCTAAGTTTGTTCACTCTGGTAACTGTTGAAGATGCTTGAAGGCATACAAATCTAGAGAAGAGAGCTGGAGCAATGGCAGGAGAACTCCACAGACATGAGACAAAGGAGCCAGGCTGGAGGATTCATCACTTCCCACTTGTCTTCACACTATTTTCCAAACAGCAAAAAGACTGCTAGCTGGGCACCACAATCAGTCAAACAGGACTGCTACAAACTAATACGAGCCATTTTTATTTTTAACAATGGGGAAATTAGCTGTTCAGTTGTGATAAGATCAGCTGGAGCCTACTTCAAAGGATACAGACCACATTTATAAATATGTGCAATTGCTGATTTTTTCTCCCAGGACTGAGGCTTTTCCAGAGCTGTTTGTAAGAAAACTACCAAATAAATCTAAAAAATAAAGAAAGCACATACCCAACCTTCGCAGTACATAAACTCTATTCATTGAAGGATGGCCAGGTCTTCTGACAGCCTAAAACCCCAGAGCACTTTGTGGCTCTCTGTATTCAATTATCATACCTTGCATTATGGATTTTTATGTTCAAATTCATGTCTCATCTCCCTAGTAGACTATAAGTTTCATGAGGACAAGGGTCATATCTCATCCTAAACTCTATACCTTCATTACACAATGATCTTTTTTATACTAGGCTATTGATAAACATTTGTTGAATTGACACTATAACTTAGACATCTAATTGGCATCCCAGGGGCCTAAAAGAATGAAACTACCAGATACGTCAGACTTATTTAAGCTCTGGGAATTTGAGGTTGTCACACAGCTAGCTACATAAGAGTAGGGATGTAATTTGGTCCTGAAATAGCAAAAGGAGTAAGGGTACCTTAAACTCACCATCATGGGCTCTTGCTATATAATTCATACACAAATGTGGCAAGCACACAGCACATTATAGGCCCAGAGCATTAAGGCCGATTCTCTACAGTAAGTAGGGTGCTCATTGTAAATCCTTATGGGCCCCAGATGGGTAATTGACAAGTTTAGCCAGCTTAGACAATCTCATGTAGCCATACAGAAGCACCATTGAATAGTAGAACAAGCACTGTTTCTGGAGTCAGAGGGCCTGGGTTCAAATTATACCTCCAAGGCCAACTACTAGAGTGACCTTGAGCCCTGCCTCTCTCTGCCTCAGTTTACTCATTTATAAAATGAGGTTACAATATGTGGCCTCAAAGGTTCCTTCAAGCTCCAGAAGGTCCCATTTGTTATTCTGTGATAAGAAAGGCCTGATGAATCATCTAGCACAATCTTTACATTTTAAAGATTATCTCTCTCTCTCTCTCACACACACACACATACACACACACATACAAATACACACACTCACTCACTGAAGCCAAGAGATAGGAAGTGATTTGCCCAAAGCCACGCAACTAGTTAATGGAAGAGCCTCAAATGCTCACTCAAAGCCCTTCTAAAGTTCTAACTCTTAGAATGCCTAGGTTTTTTTTTTCAAAGCTCAGCTGACCTTTTACAGGAAGCTGTTTTCCTAATCCCCACAGTTGTTGCACCAAGGCCTCATGAAATTACTTTGTGCTTACTTTTCACGTGTATATTTTTCTGAATGTCCGTAAATGTTTGTCTCCCCCAATAGAATATAAGTTCTTTGAGAGCAGGGCTTGTCTTAGGAGGTTATATCGGTTTTCATGCCATTCAGGGCTCTTGGTAGAGTCTTTCAAAGGGTGTATGCATTTTTCAAACAGATGGATTAGTTCAAGCATCAACAGATATAAAAGTACACAAGATTTGCTTAAGTTGCAGAGCTGATTACAAAACCATATTAAATGTTTCTCTAGGGGCATGAGAATAACAGAAGTTAAGTTATATATACTCCAGCATCAGTTATTGAAAGGAAATACAAATCACACTACGAATTTTAATTAGTCATGCTCCCAACAAATCATCCCATCTGCATTATTTAACCTCCAGGATAAAACTGAAATAAGATCTGGGACTTATGGTTCAATGAGCTTACTCCAAAGTTCCTATGTAGGAAATTTTTGAAGTGGCTTGGGAAGGAGGGGCAGTATTTTGTAGCAAAAGATTCTATTATGACATTGGACTAAAAAGTACCAGGAGTCTGAAAGAACTGGGTCCAAATCCTGTCTTAGATACTTACTAGTAGAGCAATGCTGGCAAACACTCCGGGCCTCATTTTCCTCATCAGTGGAATGAAGGAGTTGGACATGATGGCCTCATTGGCGCCTTCCAGCTCCAAATCTATGATCTGCAAGGGTGATGATTAACCCAGATACCCCACTGAAAGTAACTGACTGGAATCAAAATTCTTTGAAGGTGAGAACACACCTCAGTTAAATCAATCACGTAGATTATGAACTATGTGTGGACAAGGCTTAGACATCAGTAAATCAACGAAAAGGCATATCAATTATATATGACACAACTTCTGTTTGGACTGGCTAAAAGACTCGGCCACATCCAACATACCAGTTTAGAAAACAAGAGATTCCAGTTGTGGAGGAACAAAACTGCTATGGAAAAGGAATAGCTTGCTTGGGTGGGGAAGAGGGAAGAACAACTCAGATTTGACTTCCATTTTCTCCCTGCTTTTCCTGGTTCTCCAACTAGAGGAGGACTGTGTGAACTTAGGAAGATAAATGGATTTGCCCTTTCCTCAGCTTACCAGGAAAGCAAAGGCTGGCAACAGTGTTTAGATTTGGCAGCTGAGGACAGATTAGATGGAGTAAGGAAAGGTAGATCTAAGACTTTAGAAGAATCCCTGCAGAAAAACAAACAAACAAAAAACCCCAAACCAAAAACCCTATACCTAAGGTTAACATCTTGTGGATTTCAGTGCAAGGAACTCCCAGGATTTATGATCTTCTACAGCCTATTTTTTTTTTTAAGTTTGAATATACTTTCCCCAGATCTCAGTATGTTTTCTGGCTAAGTATGTCATAGAGTTTTGACATGTTTTATGCCAGCTATTCTAAATTTACAACCATCATAAATACCCCTTTCTAAAATAAATCAAGTATGACTGATGGACACCAAACTGATAATCATGGGGTATGTACACCAGTCAACACCTATGAACTATAGCATTTGAAGGAGAACTCGGGGCTACCCACAGAACCATGGGGGAAGATGTAGCACCTATGCTCTGGGGCCCCAGCCTGGCAGTGTGAGTTGGCACTGTGTGAATGGTTCTAGACGTTATCTATGTCATAGTTGTATGATCAAATTCTCATTTTGGATCAGAAGAAGAATAGTACTCCAATATAGAGTATCAAATTGAAATAGAAATGGATCTTTGTGCCTACATGTTAGCTTAGAAAACCACAAATTACTACTCTGTCTCCTGTGTTATATTTATTTTCATCTTCTAGTTACATTTTGATATAGTTCCTGCCACGCTGTTTCTTTTTTATTCAGAACTGGAAAGAACCTTTTAGATTGCCAACTCCCTCTCCCCTCCCTATAACTCCCCCACTCCACTGCCCCCTCCAGCACTCTATAGATGAGGAAACCAAAGTACAAAGGGGGTTAATGCTTTGCCCAGAGTCATATAGTTCATATGTATCTGAATCAGAATTTGAACCTAGGTCCTTCTGACTCCAAGTTCGGGATTGGAAGAGTAGATTTGTTTTGTTTTTTTTACTCAAAATCCAGAATTTTATACACAGTTGTGTTCCTGGTGGCTCTCCAGCTCTAAATTCTAGAATCATATCATTCACTTAGAGCAGGAACATAGTGTACTTCTATCTTTGTGTGTGGGGGGGTGGAGGGGATATGAAATTCTTTAGTGCAATAGTGGAGTTAACTAGCCTTCCTTATTTTCACTGCCTAAGCCTGAAGTAAAGACAGTAATGTAATTCAGCCATTTCCCTGAAGAATGCAGAACAGATTAATAAACATGAAGTGAAATGCTTGATTGTCTGTATTGCAAACTAGAATTTACGGGAAACTGGGCCTATCTAATGCACATGTTTGTGGAACCATATGGATAATTATAAATACTATTCATCAGCCAGACATTCCTGTAGGAAGACTTCAGTACTATATCATTGATTACTGGAAGATGTTTTGAAAGAAAAAAAATAAAAATAAGGGAAAACTAAGCATCCAGCTGAGGGCTTGAATTTCTCCCTCCCACATTATGACCAATATGATTCAGGATACACAAAACTTAATGTATCTAAAATAGAAATGTTGCTTTTATAAGATATCATTGGGCAGAAGTCTAAGTTTATTTAGATTTCTGTCATCATGCACTTTGGGCATGTTTGTCCTTAGTATGGAGATACCACCAAACAAAAACAAATATTTCCAACTGTTGTTTCAACCAGGTACTCAAAGTCAAAGATCTGGTCACAAAAGCTATTTAAACGCAAATCAGTGAGACTTGTTACATGTATGTCTATGAATCGGTGGGGAAAAAAGGCAAATCTAGTTCTTTTAATGTTATCCTTTTGGAGCATTTCACAATCATACCATACTTCTTAATTCCAAGGATTTCAGTGGCTACCCCGAGAGGACCTGTACACAAAAAAGAATGTCTTGCACAAATATGCTTGCCAAGTGGCCATCCACCCACTGCTTTACGATCCCCATTGAAAAGAATCTATTACTTCCCAAACAATTGATTCCACATTTGATAAAGCTCTAATTACTAAGAAACCTTTCCTGTTACCAGTCCTAAGTTTGCCTCTTTGCAATTTCCACTCTTTCTTCCTAGTTCTGTCTTCTAGATTTAATTTCTATTCCAGAAAACAGCCCTTCACCTATGACTTGAAGATAGCTTCCAAGACAGTCTCAATAGTGTCTGCTCTTCTCCAGACTAAACATCAGTAATTCCTTCAACTGATTCTGTTACAGCATGATCTGGAGGTTGTCCATAGATATACCATGGGTTATCAACGCCCTTCCTATATTATGATAACTCCAAACCGAACCCAATAGTCCATGCGTAGTCTAACCAGAATAGAGTACAAAGACCATCCCCTCCCTTATCCTGTACACTATCCTCTTCCTGAAGCCGTTTAAGTTAGCATGTATGCCACCATACTACACTGTTGATTCACTTTGCTACTATGGTTCACTAAAACCTATCTATTCTTAAAAAAAAAAAGGCATCTCTTATTTTTCTATCATCTTGAATCTTCTCCCACCCCCTAGCTAACCCCTATAACACAGAAAAAGCACACAGGAAATGGGGGGGAAGAGAGAAAAGTTAGGCAAAACTAACCAACATATTAACTAAATCCAACATTATATGCAGTGTTCCATATCCCTATTAACTTGCCACTGAGAAGGAAGGTCCTTTGGGGGCCAAGCCTGTTCATTAGAATTTTACAACATTCTCTTCTCATTTTTGGTGATGTTGTTGCTATTTCTGTACATATTGTTGTAGTCATTATGTATTATATTTTATGGTTCTCTTTACTTCATCTTGTATCACTTCATATACATATTCCCAAGGCCCTCTGCATTCTTTATATTTATCATTTCTTGCAATACCCTAATTTTTCACTATATTCATGAACCATCTCCAATCACTGTTCATCTAATCTGCTTCTAGTTCTTTGCTAAGACATAAAAAACTGCTATAAACCTTTTGGTACATATAGTAACTTTATTTCTATCTTTGACCTTCTTGGGCTATATGCATAGCACATGGATGTCGGGTTCAGAGGGCAAGGACAATTTAGTCACCTTCTTAATATAATTCCACATCCCTTTCCAAAATTGTCATAGCTTCTCAACATCATTAGTTTTGAAGTTCAAGGGATTTCAGCAGCCACCAACTGAGAATAACATCAGCATCAAAAACTGAAATGGAATGCTATAAAACTGTAATTATCATGCTTGGTCTCAAAGGAGCCTTTCTTTGAAGAAGAAGGGACTATGGGTGCAGAACATCGTATATAATGTTAGATTTGGCTGATATGTTGGCTAGTTTTGGAATAATTCACTGCTCAGTCAATAGGCACAGCAGTGATCCTGTCTTCTTCTGGCTTTCCCCAAACTGACTTCTCACTTAGGTTATCTTTGTTTCTGTGTCCTATTCAAAAGGAATGCTTCCTGGCAATGTCTGTCTTATCATGCTTATTGTTCAGCATTGTTCAGTTAAAAGATCTCTGGTTTCAGAGTCAAAGAACCTGGGTTCAAATTCTATTTCTGATACCTATTAGTTGTGGGACTTGAGACAAGAGGTTTTATTCCCCTGGAAATTGCAGGGATGCTCACCTATTGGGGAATGCCCAAGCACATTGTGGTATACAATTGTGATGACATACTACTGTGCTATAAGAAATGATGAGCTCAATGATCTTAGGAAAACATGGATAGACTTACATGAAATAATAAAGAAATAAATGAACAGAATTAAGAGAATGTTGTATATTTTAACAGTAATATTGTTTTAAGGACAATTTTGAGTGACTAAGTCACTTTGACTACTATAAATACCCAAATTAACTACAAAGGACCTATGAAGGAAGATGCTATCTGCACCCAGAGAAAGAACTGATAAATAGAAGTATGTGTTGAATGATTTTACATACACACACACACATATATATATATATATATATATATATATATATATATATATATATATATATATATATATATATATATATATATATTATTTGTATCTAATGGTAGCCATTTCTAGGGTAGGGGGAGGAAAGAAAAAAGGAAAAGAAGTTACATGATAACTTTATTATATATTTTAAAGAATAGCAAGTTGTAAATAACAGAGTTTTAGTTTCATGTGCAATCATCTTTTTTCCTATTCTGTTATGTTATGGAAATGCTTCCTTTAATCATAAAGTTCATAATAAAAGAAATAAAATTTTAAAAAGAAAATGAAGTACTATGTATATGCATACATATACATATATGTGTATATATATATATATATATATATATATATACATATATATACAGTTATACACATATAGCCTTTGTATTTCCTTCCACTTTTAGTTTTGTGATCCTATAATCCAATAACTTTTTAAATTTTTTTTGAATGATCATCTATTTTCTCTTTCTCCTACCTTTCCCTCCCCAAAGGAAAAAAAAAATAAACAAAATGAATTGCCACATTGGTCATGTTCAAGAATGTAGGTCTCATTCTGCATCTTGAGTCCATCAACTCTCTGACAACGAGTAGCATTTTTCATCATGGGTCCTCTGGAAGTATGGTTGGTCATTGTGGTGACTATAGTTATTAAGTCTTTCAAAGTTGTTTGTCTAAAATATTGTTGTTATTATATACATTATTCTTTCTCCTGGTTCTGTTCACTCCATTCCTTTATTCCTTTTTATTCCTTTTTTCCTTAATTCCTATTATGTCCCTATTAAATTTCATAGAATGATAGAGCCCTCCAACTAGAAAGGCCTTAAGGACTGTGAATCAAAACTACAAAAGGCTCTACACATCTAGGACCTAGAGAATGTGAAGTCAGGACTCAGACCAAAAAAGCCTAGCCCCAATGTCTAGCATCCAGAACTATTAGAGAACTCATGCTGATAGGCCCCTGAAATGCCAAATACCACCAACCTCCCTACTGAAAACCAGACCCATGAGGCCTAGGTCAATGCTGAACCTCCTTGGTCCAACCAAGGTGACTTGGTTTGCCTCCTTTAGGTATCATCATCTCAAGTGGGTTTAATGAATTGGCATTGAATGATATAATCATATTTTTTTGCTGAGCCAGATACTTTATCAGCCTATTTTCCTTGGCTCAGTCTACTCTACTTCCCTAGAATTTGGAGAGGAAGACTGCAGAAGCCAACAACATGCCTCTCTATTTTGGTTGCCCTAAAATGTCCAACAGCATGAGAACACTCTTTCCTTTCCATGGCACCACAGGAAGTATGAAAACCTTATCCAGACAAGAGCAGGCTCATGACTTCATGTGCTGAATCAGTGCAAAGCAAGAAAACAAACAAATAAACAAACCAACCTTTGAGCACATCTTCCCTAGATAGTCTAGAATTTCCTCCAAAAGTTTCAAATTATCAGACAAATCTGAACACTGGAGACTCAATAGCACTGGACTGTCAAAGCACAACAGACAAGCTGAAGACATTGGTTCAGTTAGGAGTGAAAAATCTTGGAAGGCAAACCAATCAAATTGAAGAAAACATATGCTAATAGTCTCCCTATTTGATTTGCTTACAGAAGTACTGGCCTTTGAAAACATTGTTTTTCCTTTTTAGGTAGTTCTTCATGACTAACTATACCTACAAGATCGACATTATATAGTATAAAGTATGAGTGCTCTTAGATTAAGACCTATTTTTATCTTCCAATTGTGAAACATAATCAAGTGATTAGTAGTTGAATAGATAGCTATGAGTAAGTAATAAGATTGAAAAATGTACCTTGATAATTCACATGATTCTGGCAATTTACTTACTGCCTCATAAGTCTGTATAATGCAAATGAGTGTAATGAAACAAACACATTGTTTTGAGAAATCTGTTGGTGACATCACTGTTAGCTTCTCAGATTTCAGCATTCTGCTTTCATTTTTGCAAAATCTGAAAACGTATATTTGATAAGGACAAATTTACAATTGCTTTCCAAATGGGGCATACTTTTTGAGATTTTTAAAGATTGAGATATTACAAAAAGAGTCTCCTTTTCTACATTTTGTCAGCTTAGCTTTTACTCTCTATCTCTGACATTCCTCCCCCAATCCTGCAATTTGGCTTTTTAAAAATAGAATTAGTCACTATAACAAGAACAATTCAATTTCATTTTCTAAATAACACAGTGAACATTAAGGCTGGGCTGGGAGGTTTCTGTTGGGTCCTCAGAAAGTATCCCAACTGTTTTTTTTTTCCTTATTAGTTAAATGATCCTAGTGGAAAAATCAATATGCTCACAAAGCCTGCTCTTTTCAATAAATAAATAACATGCATTACAGAGTACATTCATCCAATGCAGCCTATTCTTCTATTGAATGTCCCCTCCTCCCATTCTCAAGGTGGAGGGGGGTGGTGAGGCTCAACAGAAGGCTCACGCTTGAAGAGAATTACTGTCATTCAATGAAAATAGGTATTTAGGGACACAGATGTAGACACAGTATTTTTTTAGGGGAATATTGCACAATAAAGATACGTGTACATTCCTTATCCTTTCCCAAATTGTAAACTCTATGAGAGTAGCTACAATTTCTTCTCTAAACTCTGAATCTGTACACTTCGGTATTCCAGAATACCCCAGTATCAAGCACAATGTTCTATCTAGAACAAACACTTGATCAAAGTCTGTGGAATGAGGTTGTATTCTGGCATACAGAAATAATCATAATTATAAAAATAATCCACATTAGCATAGTGCTTTTCTCATAGCAAAGCTATGGTAGTTACTGCACGCATTATTATCCTTACTTTATGGACAAAGAAATTGATTCTCAAAGAAGGTAACTAGAAAAGTCACTGACTTCCATGGACCTCAGATGTCTCATCTATAAAATTAGGAGGTGGGAACGACTAGAATGACTAAATGACATTTGACCTTCCTTCCAGGTCCACCTCTATGATCCATGAGCACAAAGGTGGTGGTGGGTGTCTGAGGCTGGACTGAAAGTTGAGTGCCTTAACTCTAAACCAAGAGTTCTATCTGTTACACTGTCCTAGGAAGACAGGTTGGAATTCTCTCAAGGCTGGGTTTTAATTCAAGGCTAAGGTATTTGAATACCATGTGGCAGCCTTGTTTTGTTTTTTTGTTTTTTAGCTTGACTTACCTCTGATTTATGCAGCTAGTTATTGTCCTCCTTTGCATAAAGAAAATCTGCAATTGCTATAAACTTCTCTTTTTGATATTTGTGCTGGTTTGGAATTTTTACTGCCTGGGTTCATGCGTGTGATGGTCCACATTTTAGTAACAATTCCTAAATATAAATGCATTTAGAAAATGCCCACTTGACTTTAGTTTCAATGCCATATGTTTATACTTAATATAAATTTTAATTTGGACTTTTCCTCCCCCATGCTTAGAGAGTTTCATGTGTATAATGGAGCTTTAATAACTGCTGGATTATTTTTAAAGCCAGTACACATTTCTGTTGAGGGCTATCGCACAATTGTGGGATGTTTGAGATAGAAGGGGCCTTGAATGTCATTTAGTCATAGGATCATGCATAATAGTTTAAAACACCCAAGCAAATAAGCAAGTACTATTTGTTAAATGCTTACTCTGTGCCAGGCACTGTGCTGGGTGCTAAGCAGGAAGCAATTTCTACCAGCAAAAAGCTTACATTCTACTGAGGGAGACAAGTACACATATAAGGGCATGTAGAATAACAAGAGAATAAATCAAAATAAAAGCAGAGGCTAACTGCAAGGTAGTTTGAGAGGGAAGACATTAGGAAAAGCTTCACTTGGAAAATGGTGCTCCAGCTGGGTCATTAAAACAGAGATGGGTTCTAGAGCACAGATATGATGAGGTAAGAGGACATTCTTGGCAGGGAGAACAGTCAGTGCCAAGGCGTGAAGATGAAGGATGGAGTGTTGTGTGAGAAGAGGACAGAGCAGTTCAACTTGTCTGGATCAGAGTTCAGCAGGGGTGTGATGTACAATGAGGCTCAATGACAGGTTGGGCCATGGCTATAAAGGGCTTGAAAAGCTAACCAGCAGGGTTCAGATTTGATCTCGAAGGCTATAGGGAGACACTCGAGTTTATTGAATAGAAGATGAAATGGACAGAAGTATACTTACAGAAAATCACTTTGGGAACACTGTGGAGAATGAACTAAAATGGAGAGAGACTTGAGACAGGGAGCCCAATTAGAAGGCCATTGCAATAATCTAGGTGAGAGGTGACGAGGGACTGAACACAAGTGGTAGCTGTATTATTAGAGAAAAGGGACTGGACTGGCAAAATGTTGCAGAGGTAGAAACAGCAGAGTTTAGTATCTGATGGTAGATGGGTGGTGAGAGAGAGGGAGAAATGTTGAGGTTGCTAGCTTGGGAGATTGGAAGAAGGTTGCTATTGTTTATTGACAGAAATAGGGAAGTTTGAATGAAGCTATGCTTTGGAGGAAAAGATAACTGCTTGTTTCTGGACATGATGAGTTTGAGATTTGGTTACACAGGATTGAAGCTCAGGGCAGACTGAAGATAGTACACATCTGTGGGTCATCAGGAGAAATATAATAATTAAATCCACAGAAACTGATGAAGTCAACAAGACAGACAGTCTAGAAAAGAGTAGGAGGTCTAGGACACAGCCTAAGGAAACACCCAAAGTTAGGAAGTGTGAAATGGATGATGAACAGCAAAGTGGACTGAGGAATGGTTAGGCAGGAAAGAGGAGAACCAGGAAACAGTTCATAAAAGCCCAGAAAGGAGACAGCATCCCAAGAGTAGTAGGTGGTCAACGGTGTTAAGTGGAGCATAGAAATTGGGAAGGATAAGGACTGATTTGGGAAAAGAAAACCGAAATCACTGGTAACTTTGGATAGAACAGTTTTATTCAAGTTGTGATGTCAGAATAACAAAAAAAGATGGTTGTACATAAAACTGCAAATCTATTTTGTACCACTTCCTATTCCATTTAAATATATAATAAAGTTATCTTGTAACTTACTTTTTCCCATTTCTTTTCTTACCATCCCACCCTCTTGCCATTAGAAACAAATATGTATGTGTGTATATACATATATACATATATGTGTAAAATCATTCTATACATACTTCTATTTATCAGTTCTTTCTCTGGATACAGAAAGTGTTTTCCTTCATATGTCCTTTGTAGTTAATTTGAGTATTTATAATAGTCCTTCAAAGTTATTCTTAAAACAATATTGCTGTTACTATATATAATGTTCTCTTGGTTCTGCTCGCTTTGCTCTTCATTATTTCATGCAAGTTTATCCATGTTTTTTTTTCCTAAAATCAATGAGCTTATCAGTAGTATTCCATCATAATCCCATAACAAAGCTTGTTCAGCCACTCCCCAATAGAAGGGTGTCTCCACAATTTCCAGTTCTTTGCCACCACAAACATACAGGATATTTTCCTTTTCCCTGAGCAGCTTTGGAAATAGACCTTGTTGTAATATTGTTGGGTGAAAGGCTATAGGCAATTTCATAACTTTTTGGCCATAATTCCAGATTGCTATCCAAAATGGTCGGATCACTTCACAGTTCCAACAGCAGTGAATTAGGTCTCAATTTTTTCACATCCCCTCCAAAATTTATTGCTTTCCCCTTCAATCACTAATTCTTTTAAAGTTATTAGGTCAAAAGTCAGAGTCAAAAGTCAAAGGATGATAAGTGAGTGAGAAGAGAGACAGTAAAGTTACTGAGTATAGAAAGCTTCCTTCTTACTTTTTTCCATCCTCACCTTTGGCTGTGAGAGATAAAAGAAAGATAACCTGAGGGGATGGTAAGGTAAAATGACTTTTTTTCCTTTAAAGGACTGGGAAGACTTGAGCTGAGCGTGTTTAAAGGCAATAGCTCAGGAACCAGTAGATAGGAACAGATGGAAAATTAATAGAGGAGAAGAATTATTGAGTTTGCAATACGCTGGAGAAGATGGGAGGGGATAGAATCAAGTGTACTTGTATATAGGTTGGCCTTGGCAAGAAGAAAGGCTATTTCACTGTCAGAGGCTGGAAGAAAGGAAGAGAGATTAGGGGGTGATTTCAAAGGGGTTTTGAGATTAAGAAAATGGGGAGAAAGGGAGCTTAACACAACTGGCTTCAATTTTCTCAGTAAACTAAAAGGCACAACATAGAGGGGATGGGGTTGGCTAGGTAGTGAGTAGGATTAAGAGAGATGACTGAAAAGCTTTTGTGGGGAATTAGATAAGTAGTCAATTAGGGAGAAATTAAAGCATTTCCTTGAAGTTGGAAAACATGAATTTGTAACATACCCAGTCAGCAGAGTTATGACTTCCTCCAGCTCTGTAAAGCATCACTAGCAGGAACAACGAGGCAGATGATAGAACTAATCCAGCACTGAAGCTGGGTCAGGGGTAGGGGACAATAGAAAAATAGACAAAGCCCTGCTGTTGTTCAGTTGTGTCCAACTCTTTGTGAGCCCATTTGGGGTTTTCCTGGCAAAGATACTAGAATAGTTTGTCATTTCCTTCTCCAGCTCATTTTACAGATGAGGAAACTGAGGCAAACAGGGTTAAGTGACTTGCCCAGATTCACACAGCTAATAAATGTTTGAGGCAGGTTTTGAATTCAGGAAGATGAGTCTTCCTGACTCTAGGCCCAGCACACTATCCATTGTGCCACCTAGATGGAGGAAACATTATTAGAGAATAGAGGACAGCGGAAAGTTGAATTGGCTAACTAAAGTGTCAAGATCAGAAAGAGGGGGAAGTGTCTCCTTCCAGATGATGGCAATACTTTTGGCCACAATGATGATGCTGTTTTTTCTGGACTTCAGAGACCACCTAATTGAACTCCCTCATTTTACAGATAAACTAGTTGTCCAGAAAACAAGTAGTTATCTTTTCCTCCAAACCATAGCCTCATTCAAACTTCCCTATTTCTGTCAATAAACATGAAGGCAAAATTTCATCATTAAACATATGATGAAACCAGTATAAAGCAAAGTGCATGAAGTCACACAGAAAAGTTACCCAAAGTATTATATACAAACTAGGAGAAAACAAAAAAGCATTCAAACTGAAAATGAAAACATTTTTAGAGACAAAAATATGCAACTACATATAAAAATCATGTAAAATCATTCCACCAAAACTTCACCAATTCAAAGAATATGAAAGGGAAGTTTTCAAGGGAGGAAATTCAAACAATCAACAACCATATTAAAAATGTTGCAATCAATAATATTTAGAGAAATGCAAATTAAAGCAACTTTGACATTTTACCTAATGCCCATCAGAGTGACACATATGACAAGAACAGGAAATGGCAGGTGTTGGAGCAGTTGTGGAAAATTGGTCCACTAGTATTGTGGGGCCTGCTAGTAAAGTGTGAATTTGTCCAGTCACTCTGGAAAGCTTTTAGCAGTTATACCCCAAACGATACTAAACAGTATCCCTTTGATCCAACAATACTACTACCATACCTATACCTCAAAAAATCAAAGGAAGAGGAAACAGACCTATAAGTACAAAAAAAATATTCACAGCAGCTCTTCTCATAGTTGCCTAATGCTGAACAGTAAGAAAGTACCCTCCTGTTGAGGAAGATCTAAACAAATCAGGGAATATGGATCTAAGAGATTGTTACTGTGCCATAAGAAGTTCTGAAAAAGACAGTTTCAAAGAAAACCAGGAAAACTCCTATGAACCGATGGTGAGTAAAGTGAGTAGAACTGAATGAACAATTATACAGCAAGATGTGCATCAGGAAGAAAAGAATAACTTTCAAAGGTGTTAGAACTCTGACCTTGCAATGATAAAGCACAAATCCAAAAGACTGAAGATGAAATATACTCTCATCTATTTCCTGAGAGGAGATGGAATCAAAATGGAGGAGACATTCATTTTTGGACATGGCCAATGTGGTTATTTGTTTTGTTAAACTATGCTTATTTGTTATGAGTTCTATTTTTATTATTTTTTTCTTTTTCATTGTTAATCAAGGGTAGTATGAGGGAGATATAATAAATGTTCATAACAACAAACACATATTTTAAAAAGAAGTTGCACCATTTTATTCTCTCAATCATATGTCAGTTATTGTCTGCTGTCTAGGACTATGAAGTCTGATCATCCCCCTTTGAGGCTTTCAAATCCCCAAGACAACACACTAGCATGGTTTTCAAGTGTATAAAACCAATTGCCCTTTAATGAGATTTTCAGGATGTTAAGGGAACCCAAAATGTAGGTCTAATGAAGCAACAGTATTTCAAATACAAAAATAGCACTATAGTGGCAGCTAGGTGGTGCAGTGGATAGAGCTCCAGTCCTGTAGTCGGGAGGACCTGAGTTCAAATCCAGCCTCAGACAGTTGGCACTGCCTAGCCCTGTGACCCTGGGCAAGTCACTTAACCCCAATTGCCTCACCAATAAATAAAAAAAGAAATGAATGAATAAATAAATAAATGAGTGAATGAATGAATGAATGAATAAATAAATAAATAAATAAAATAGGATTATGTATGTGCAATATTCCCTTGAATAGAATGTAAGTTCCTTGAGGGTAGTAACTAGAATTTTTAATCTTTGTATCCCTGGTGGCTGGCACAGTAGCTTGCAGACTGTATATACTTAACAGGTGTCTGTCAAATTTAATTGAATTATGGTCATCAAAGGTATTTGACATTAAAAAATGAGGTTTGAGTGATATGCTAGAGAAATTTCAGGAGTTACCACTCCATAGCAGGAGTGGAGTTGAGAGTGGAATCAAAGAATCATAGATCAAAGCTGAAAAGGAGGTTGAAGGACATCAAGTGTAATACCACTCATTTTACTGATAAGGAAACTAAACAGGTAGAAAGGTTAATTGCCTTGCTCAGGGTCACAGGTCAGGTATCTAAAGTGGGATTCTTATCTATGTCTTTGCAGAATATGGCACTTTAACCATGACAACAGACTGTGATTTATTGGTTTTTATTTGTTTGTTGTTGCATTTTTTCCCAGTAATCTGAAAAAGTATCAGCAGCCTAGTGCAATATTGTAAGAGGTGATGGTGGCCATCAGACACAGAAGCTTAACATAAAGCTTCAACGAAATAGTGTCTGTCTTTTATAGAGCCCCTATGCTACAGAGGGAGAAGAAGAGATAGAATAAAGATCTACTCAGCGTTATAGGAAGGAGAAAGAAGGAAAGAAGAGAAGGGGAAGAGAGAGAAACACAACCAATGTAGTCAAACCCCCAACCATACCCAAAAGACAAGCTAAGATGCAAAACAAATGAAAGAAGACATTTGTAATCAAGTATAGTTGGATGCTTTTTGCAGTTGTCATGAGGTTAATGCCAACATCAGGTAGCTAAGTGAAGAATCAGTAGTTTGTATTTAAATCTCAACATGCAAACACACGAAAAAATAAACAAAGGCAAAACCCAAAAATCTACATCCAGGTACATGTATGTTTGAACTTAAAAAGCAAGGGAAAGTTATACATTTGATCACCTTATTGCATACGAATGCAAATGAAGAAGAAACTTGACTCACATTGAGCTGCAGCTCATCAGTCCACTGGCCAATGAGGCGGTAGCCGGGATTAGTGGTGTTTGTTATCTGGTACTGAAAGATGTCATAACGTCCAGGTGCATCCCCATTTTTGTTAAACGTCACTGGAGTGCCAGCGCTGCCTGAAGGATTCAAGAACAAGAAAGGAACCAGAGCTCATGAAACCAAACTCAGTGGATTACTTTGGCTTTGTCCAAAAGATGGGAGAATAGAATTTCTGCTATTGCAGAAGCCCTCTATCACCATGGTGTTGTAAATGGAAGGTTTAGGACATGATGGGCTAATTTCATCTCTTGCTTGCTGGTTAAAAAAGACTGGGGAGAGGGATGGAGAAGACAGGGGGAAAGCCCCAAACCTGGCTTTCATCTTGCCTTGCACACACAGCATGAAATTTTAGAAGCCTTCTCCACCCTCCCCCTACTTCTTGAGGGAGTTCTTTAGTGAAACCCTGTGAATGGAGCCTCTAAATAATTTTTCCAGAAATTGTTCCATCTGGTTCTCAGAGATATTGCCAACAGAAGACAGCCCAGGTTTGTGAGTCTTGACTGGCATCCAGAAATATCCTCCTCCATAATATGTTTTTATTCCAGTAATCTGCATGCATTTGGGATGGACAAAAGAAACAATAGGGAGATGGATAGATCATCCCCTCCCAATCCCTTTTTTACATTCCTTCAATTCTACTATAAAAATACTACTGATAATTTTAATTGGATATACTCATATATCTATGTGTCCCTCATGTTTTCTCCATATAAATCATAAATTTTTCTTTCTATCCATGTTATTTCACAATCAAAGACTAAATAGTAGCTAATGGCTACAGCGGGGGGGGGATTATAAGGAATTTGTAAAATAATCTTCTGTTTTCACTTCTGTTGTCATGGCCAACAATTTATTCACTGTAACTAACATGATGATTAAGACAGTGGTGGTCATGACTAAGCAAGATTATATGTTTGATTTTTTGCACATTTGATGTTTACATGCTATACTCAGTGAGAATAGTCTAGGCTTAGTCAATATTTTCTTGAGCCAATACCTGCAATCACGGCAAAGAGTTTTTTAAAATTAACTAATATTATCCTTCTCAAAAAGACACAAACAGAAATCTTCATTGATTAATTTTTAATTTTTCCCTGCTGCAGAAATCTCACTACATATACATACATACATACATACTACATATACATATATGTGTAAACTACATACATACAAATACTCATGTTATATGCATAGATGTATTGGTATGCAGACATATGTCAAACATCACCCAAGCTGTTTACAATGAGATACAATGCAAGCTGTTTATATATAGATATTGTTCTCTGACCAAAACAAATGCAATCTGTTAGCATAAAAAGGATATCTTATAAGAAGCAACCTGAAGGACTTTTCTATATGATTTAGAATTGTAGAATACTTGTTTAAAGAAACTTTTGAGTAAGTTCTGCATTATTTTTCCCCAAAGCCCACTTATTTAATAATGTATTTAAATAATTTAAAATCAGAAGGAAAAGACCGGGATCATGGCTAAGGATTAGGACAAAATGCTCTGTTATCCATTACTCTATTTCTCTCTAACTCTTGTTATTTTTAACTTCATTCTTCTAAAGACTTTTTAAAGAAGTTAGTTTCTACATCAGTGCTTAAGATTATTACTTCCTTTTGTATTCTCATCTCTTGCTAAATGGTAGGTAGTGAAACAAATGTTTCAAAAGACAGACTTAAGCAAGCTTCTTAGGTTTAACGTAAATGGGAAACTGGATACTGATTAAATGCATGGAAATATTTTTGTACTAAAGTATAGGGATAGAATGTAGGCCACTACCAAATGTGAGCTTCCAAAGCCTTTGCATCTAATGAACTTGAATTTTTAAAGTGTCATGACAGATGAATGAAACCAGAAAACACACACACACATATACATACATACATATATATATATATATATACACACACACACACACACTCAATGTGTATATATACATGTATGATGTATACACATGATAGATATACACATACATATATGCACTTAGAAAAGGTTAACAAATATTAAAATTAATAAAAAACTGAGCTACTTAACCTGGTGATATTTCTTTTCTAAAGTCTTACAGTTGAGTTAAAAGAAAATCCACTGTACAAGTACAAGATGGAAAAGATATCCTTAAAGAGGATTTCTGGAAAAAAAGATCCAGGGGTTTCTGTTAGCTGAAAGCTATATTTTAGTCAACATTGTGCTATGCAGTCCTCCATGAGGCCTATGTAATTTAGATAACATTTAGAGACATGGGGCCCTGGCCTCATGAGGTGATGATTCCAGTCAGAAATCTGTGGAGAACTTTGTTCACTTCTGGGTTCCACATCTTCTGAAAAAATATTGATTGTTTGGATAGTAACTAGAAGAGGGAAGCTGGATAGGAGAAACACCTTGGGATTGTATCACATGAGAAGCATTTGAAACAACTGGGGATATTTAATCTGAAAAAGAAGATGTGGGGCTGGTGGGGAACTGAAGATTCCTCAAACTTTATCTCATTTGTTCTACATGGCTTCACAGGGCAAAACTAGAATCAGGAAAGACAAGTTGACAAGAGACAGCTCTGGATTTGATGCAAGAAAAAGCTCCCTAATAATTAGAGCTATTTCAAAGTGGAATGGGCTACCTTATTGGAAGTCTTTCCCCTCATTGGAAATCATCATTCAAAATCTAAACAATCATGTATCAGGTTTGATTAGAAGTTATTATCAGGTATGTGTTAAAATGGATGGGTTTTGAGGTTTTTTCCAATGCTAACATTTTGTGATCTTGATATTCTAAGTCACAATTAATATAATATTTATTTACATGGTTCAAACACACTTAGTATTACACAAATGGATACATATGTATGTATATATTAATTTCATCTACATATACATATGTGTGTGTGTGTGTGTGTGTGTATATATATATGTATATATACAGATGAAGAAACTGAGGCAAATGGAGGTTACATGACTTGCCTTGGGTCACATAGCTAGTTTGTGTCAGCAGGCAGATTTTTACTCAGGTTTTCTTGACTCTATCCATTTTACCATCTAACTGCGGCAAAGGGGTGTATGTATATGTGTGTGTGTGTGTGGTGTGCAGCCTTCCTCAGTTTCTTCCTCTGTAAACTGATTATAGCATTAGCACTTATCTCACAAACTTCTGAAGATCACATGAGATAATATGTAAAACATTTTATAAATTTAAATCACTATATAAATACTAGTTTTATTATAATTAAGCTAAAAGGTAGAAAATTATAAAGCTACAGCTAAAAAAATATGAGCAGATACCTTTCCCTGCCCCAATTCCCATAAAGAGATGGGAGCCTATGGATGATGAACACTGCAAATAATATCAGACTTTTAATTGGTATTTTGGTTAGTTTTGCTGAACTGCTTTCCTGCTCCTTTTTATTTATTTATTTTTTTGTTATAATAGGTTGTTCTCCAAGAGGTGGAAAGAAGAGAGATACAATGGTAAATGTAGGTTATATAAATTAATAAATATTAATAAAACATTTTTAAAATATGTGCATCATCACTACGCACAACAGTCCATTTAGACCCCATTTTAAACAGTGAAATCACATTGGCTAGGTAGTATTCCTTTAGTTACTTGGAGAACCACCCCTTTAGTAGCAATGGGGGAAACTAAGGTCATGAATTCCCCAATCCATGTCAAAAGTAACCAAAAAAAATGGAAGATGAAGCAGGCTACCCACCTCCAAGACAGAAGATAAAGTCAACTACCTGTGTCCTGACGGGAAAGTATCAAAGTATAGAATGAAATGCTTTTCTGGATGTGGCTAATGCAGGCCTATACCTGACTATGGGTACTTGTTATGAGAGTTCTAATTTCCCTTTTTTAAATTATTTTCTAATGGTTGGGGTGGGAAAGAAAAATAAATGTTTATTAATTGAAAAAAAATTAAAATTATCTCAGTAAAACAATGTGAACTAGATGAACATGATTCCTCCAGATTATTAGGAGAAGTGACTTGGAGACTTACAAGCACAGCTAGTTAAAATCAGATTTCTTTTCTCTCTGATCCTGACAAGAACCTGCCAAGTTTGTAGTGAGGAAAGAGAAATCTTGGATTCTTCAGGTCATCCGCAAGAAGTTTTTGTTTTGTTTTGTTTTTGTTTTGTTTTGCTTTTGGTTTGGTTTGTTTTTTTGTTTTAGGCTGTCACTTTGCATTGACACATTGATATTCAGACCCTTGCCTACCTTTTGCTCTGACTCTGGGTACTGTGTCTACAACCTCTATTCATTCAGTAACAGGACTTGAGCCCGTTCACAAACGTTGAACAAAAGAGGCTGTCAGAGGCAGGTGTGCAGAGGATGATTTTATCTGAGTAGCTAGGAGGAGGCCTTTTATAGCCATTTGTAGAGATCAGCAGCTCACAAGAGAAGGACTCATCAGGAGGCCACACAGAGCATGGTGTCTCTCTCCTCGCACATTCTTTGTTAGAGGAAATTATTCTTGTCCTGCCCTTTTCCATTCTCATTAGAGGTCTTGTTGAAAAAAATTAAGGTAGAATAGCTGAATACTTTTATCTGAATGATGACTGGTAAGCAGGCATTGTGGGGCTTTGACCTTTTTGATGGATTCCATAATATGGTTCTCCTGTCATTTCAGCTCTTCCACTTTTCTTTTTTTTTCACAACTCACTGAATTTCTCAAAATTGAAAAGAGGAATTGTACTTTAAAAATGTGCTTCTCATTAGGGGGAAAATGGGACAAGAAAAGTTTCAGGACAAAGAAACAAGAACAAAAAAGATACCAAGAAGGAAGAAATGGCATGTTGAGGCTTTGACACATTTATGAATATAGGTGTGTAGCTGGGGGAGTAAAGTATTTTTTTTTCTATTTTTTAATTTTTATTTATTTTTATGTTTTTTTTCCATATGCTTTTGAGTTGAACATTTTTCTCCCTTTTCCTCCCCCCACCCTCCCCAAGATGGCACACAATCTGACATAGGCTTTACATTTACATACCCATTGAACATATTTTCACATTAGTGAAGTTGTAAGTACAAATTAAAACCAATAGGAGGAACCATCAGAAAGAGGGAAAAAAAACTCAATAGAAGGTAAAAATAAGTGATAGTGATTTGACTTCCATAGTTCTTTCTTTGCATGTGGACAGCATTTTCCAACCCGAGGCCTCTGGAGATGTCTTAGATCCTCATAATGCTGAGAAGGGTTCAGTTTAACATTCTTAGTCATTGCATAATGTGGCTGTTACACTGTGTACAAAGTCCTCTTGGTTCTGCTCACTTCACTCAGCATCAGACCATATAAGTCTTTCCAAGTTTTTCTGAAGTCAGCCTGTGCATCATTTCTTATAGCACAATAGTATTCCATTACATTCATATACCACAGCTTGCTCAGCCATTCCCCAATTGATGGGCATCTTCTCAATTTCCAATTCTTTGCCACCACAAAAAGAGCTGCTACGAATATTTTTGTACATGTGGGTCCTTTTCCCATTTGTTTGATCTCTTTGGGATATAGCCCTAGAAGTGCTATTGCTGGATCAAAGGGTATGCACATTTTTGTAGCCCTTTGGGCATAGTTCCAAATTGTTCTCCAAAATGGTTGGATCATTTCGCAACTCCACCAACAATGTATTAGTGTTCCAATTTTCCCACATCCTCTCCAACATTTATCATTTTCCTGTTTTGTCATGTTGGCCAATCTGATAGGTGTGATGTGGTACCTCAGAGTTGTTTTGATTTGCATTTCTCTAATCAATAACGATTTAGAGCATTTTTTCATATGACTATAGATGGCTTTAATTTCTTCATCTGAGAACTGTCTGTTCATATCCTTTGACCATTTCAATTGGGGAATGGCTTGTGTTCTTATAAATTTGTCTTAATTCTCTATATATTTTAGAAATGAGGCCTTTATCAGAGAGACTGGTTGTAAAAATTCTTTCCCAATTTTCTACCTTCCTTCTAATCTTAGTTGCATTGGCTTTGTTTGTGCAAAAACTTTTCAATTTAATGTAATCAAAATTATCCATTTTGCTTTTCATAATGTTCTCTATCTCCTGTTTGGTCATGAATTCTTCTGTTCTCCATAGATCTGATAGGTAAACTATTCCTTGTTCTCCCAGTTTACTTATGGTATCAGCCTTTATATCTAAGTCCTGAACCCATTTTGACTTTATTTTGGTATATGGTGTGAGATTTGGGTCTATGCCTAGTTTCTGCCATACTCTTTTCCAGTTTTCCCAGCAGTTTTTTTCAAAGAGTGGGTTCTTATCCCAGAAGCTGGGGTCTTTGGGTTTATCAAATAATGGATTACTATACTCATTGTCTACTGTGTCTTGCATATTTAAACTATTCCACTGATCTACCACTCTATTTCTTAGCCAGTACCAAGCATTTCTGATGATTGCTGCTTTATAATACAATTTAAGAACTGGAATTACTAGGCCACCTTCCCCTGCATTTCTTTTCATTAGTTCCTTTGATATTCTGGACCTTTTGTTTTTCCAAATGAATCTTGTTATTATTTTTTCTAACTCTATAAAATAATTTTTGGTAGTTTGATTGGTATGGCACTAAATAAGTACATTAGCTTAGGTTGGATTGTCATGTTTATTATATTAGCTCGGCCTACCCGTGAGGAACTGATGTTTTTCCGATTATTTAGATCTGATTTTATTTGTGTGAAAAGTGTTTTGTAATTGTGTTCATAGAGTTCCTGGGTTTGTTTCGGGAGGTAGACTCCTAAATATTTTATAATGTCTACAGTAAGTTTAAATGGGATTTCTCTTTCTATCTCTTGCTGTTGGGCTTTGTTAATATATAGAAATGCTGATGATTTATGTGGGTTTATTTTATAGCCTGCAACTTTGCTAAAGTTGTTTATTATTTCAAGTAGTTTTGTACTCGATTCTCTAGGATTCTCTAAGTATATCATCATATCATCTGCAAAGAGTGATAGCTTTGTTTCTTCTTTGCCTATTCTAATGCCTTCAATTTCTTTTTTCTCTTCTCTATTGCTAAAGCTAAGGTTTCCAGTACAATATTGAATAACAGTGGTGATAATGGACATCCTTGTTTCACCCCGATCTTATTGGAAATGCTTCTAGCCTGTCCCCATTACATGTAATGCTTGCTGAAGGTTTTAGATAGATGCTATTTATTATTTTAAGGAAGACTCCATTTATACCTATGCTTTCTAGTGTTTTTAATAGGAATGGGTGTTGTATTTTATCAAAAGCTTTTTCTGCATCTATTGAGATGATCATGTGGTTTCTGTTGGTTTTGTTGCTGATATGCTCAATGATACTGATAGTTTTCCTAATATTGAACCAACCCTGCATTCCTGGTATAAATCCTACCTGGTCATAGTGTATTATTCTTGTGATAAGTTGCTGCAATTGCTAGTATTTTGTTTAAAATTTTTGCATCTATATTCATTAGAGAAATTGGTCTATAATTTTCTTTCTCTATTTTGACTCTTCCTGGTTTAGGTATCAACACCATATTTGTATCATAAAAAGAATTTGGTAAGACTCCTTCTTCACCTGTTTTCCCAAATAGTCTATATAGTATTGGAATTAATTGTTCTTTAAATGTTTGATAGAATTCGCATGTAAATCCATCTGGCCCTGGAGATTTTTTCCTAGGGAGTTCATCAATGGCTTGTTCAATTTCTTTTTCTGAGATGGGGTTATTTAAGTATTTTACTTCCTCTTCGGTTAATCTGGGCAATTTATATTTTTGTAAATATGTATCCATTTCACTAAGATTGTCAAATTTGTTGGCATATAGTTGGGCAAAATAATTCCTAATTATTGTTTTAATTTCCTCTTCCTTGGTGGTAGCTTCACCCTTTTCATTCTTGATACTAGTAATTTGGTTTTCTTCTTTCTTTTTTTTAATTAAATTAACCAAAGGCTTATCTATTTTATTGGTTTTTTCATAAAACCAGCTCTTAGTTTTATTTAGTTCAATAGTTTTCTTAATTTCAATTTTATTAATTTTTCCTTTGGTTTTCAATATTTCTAATTTGGTGTTTAGAGGATTTTTAATTTGTTCTTTTTCTAGTTTTTTTAGTTGTATGCCCAATTCATTAATCTCCTCTTTTTCTATTTTATTTATGTAAGCATTTAGAGATATAAAACTTCCCCTAAGAACTGCTTTCACTGCATCCCATAGGTTTTGGTATGTTGTCTCATTATTGTCATTCTCTTGAATGAAATTATTGATTGTTTCTATGATTTGTTGTTTGACCCAATCATTTTTTAGGATTAGATTATTTACCTTCTAATTATTTTTTAGTCTATCTTTCCATGGCCCTTTATTACATATAATTTTTATTGCATCATGATCTGAAAAGGATGCATTTAATATTTCTGCCTTTCTGCATTGGATTGTGAGGTTTTTATGCCCTAGTACATGGTCAATTTTTGTGTATGTGCCATGTACTGCCAGAAAAAAGTATATTCCTTTCTATCCCCATTCAGTTTTCTCCAGAGGTCTATCATACCTAACTTTTCTAATGTTCTATTCACCTCCTTAACTTCTTTCTTATTTATTTTGTGGTTAGACTTATCTAGTGCTGAGAGGGGGGGGTTCAGGTCCCCCACTAGTATAGTTTTGCTGTCTATTTCTTCCTGTAACTCCCTGAACTTCTCCTGTAAGAATTTGGATGCTATACCATTTGGTGCATATATATTTAGTAATGATATTACTTCATTGTCTATGGTGCCTTTTAGCAGGATGTAGTTTCCTTCCTTATCTCTTTTGATTAGATCTATTTTTGCTTTTGCTTTGTCTGAGATCAGGATTGCTACCCCTGCTTTTTTCACTTCAGCTGACGCATAATATATTCTGTTCCAGCCTTTTACCTTTACCCTGCATGTGTCACTCTTTTTCAAATGTGTTTCCTGTAAACAACATATTGTAGGATTATGTTTTTTAATCCATTCTACAATCCGTTTCCGTTTTATGGGGAGAGTTCATCCCATTCACATTCACAATTATGATTACTATCTGTGTCTTTTTCTCCATGCTTTTTTCCACTGGGGGAGTAAAAGTTAACCAGACTCTGGGCATAAGGGTGGAGGCTCAGTTGGGGAAGAGGGGTAAATAGAGGGCTTAGAAGGCCATGGGAAGGTAAGGGACAATATGGAATAGCATGGCAACATAAGCCCTCTTGCATCATCAGTATCTAAGGAGGCAAATTCAAATGAGAATCTTCCACGAAGACAGGATTTGGCAGCCAAAAATTGCCTTAAGCCTAAATGCTCAGCCTCTCCCTTCTTCCCAATTCTCCATCTGTCAAATTTTCCACAGCCATCCAAAATATCCATTTTTTCAAGGAAAGAGATGGGATCATTGGCATGATCTACTACTGCAAGGAAATTGCCTCAAGTAATGCAACCTGCTTTACACCTTCAAGTCTGATAGAGTTGACTGGGGCACTATGAAGTAAAGTGACTTGCCCAGATTCACAAAGACAGTATATGTAAGAAACAGAATATGAACTCAGTCTTTCACGTTCCAAACCCAACACTTTATTCTCCATGTCAACCTGATCTCCTATACTACCCTGCCTTTCATATCATTTCCAAAATCTGGTTTGAATCTTTTGCTGAACACGCAGAACTTAAGACATTTTGAGAAAATATCTTAAGAAAATTAAGAAAAACAACTGGCAAATCTGATTTTATCTAGCAGAAATGGTGTATTATTTAGAAACTGTCCACATTACTGTAACCATACTGCTGTATTAGGTAAATAATAGTAACAGTAATAACAGCTAACATTTATATAGCACTTTCAGTTTTCAAAACCCTTTTATATATCATCTCATTTTATTTTCATGACAACGTGTGAGATAGGTGTGATGAATATCCTAATTTTATAGATAAAGAAACTAGGACTGAGTGATTAAGTGGCCTGCCCAGGATCACCTAAATAGTCAGTTCTGAGGCAAGCTTAGAACTCTGTCTTCCCAACTCCAAGTCAGGCCATGTATCCACTTTACCATCCAGCTGCCTTCCTGGAGGAAGCTTATCACAAGTTCCCAGGACTCTGAGCATGTAGGTGTGATGAAATAAGCTTGAATGGTTAAAGAATATGAAATGCAAAAAGATATCAATGCAACAGAAATTATTGATGGTGATAGAGACAGTAAGAGAAACAGACTAATTAGCTGATCAGATGTCTGGGGCAAGAAAGCATGAAGTGCTATCAAGGTGACTTTTTCAGACAAATTCATTCGAGGAGAGCAGAAGAGCTCTGTTTGGACTGCTAGACTCAAGACTCAATGGTGGAAAAGATGCCAGATCATCCACCAACCCATGGATGTTACACAAAAAACCCAGAACACAAAGAATTCACTACTGGGAAGGCCACCACTGGGAATGGTCCAAGAAGTAGCTTACAGGGGGTAATTTTGCTAAAAAAAAAATATAAATGTTGTCAGTGGCCTCTAAATTGGGTCACCATGGAACAAAGTTCTGGTCTTCCTACCTATATGACTTTGTCTTAAAGTGACTCATTCATTAATTGTGTCTTACCATTGCATGGGAGGAGTTTTCATGCTTTGGAAAGCCGCACCAATTCCTTAAAGGCACCAAATAATCACTCACTTACTCAATGACTTAATTCACTAGAAGATGAAGATGACCACAAGGTATTCTAGTGGACTTTACCAGAGGTTCCAGGAGGTGCCTAATGTATCCAGTAACAGAAACACAGATTATTAACTCAAAGGACTATCATTTCTCTTCTACAAGCCACTACTCAAAATATTCCAATGAAATAACAATTTATTCCTTATCCCTTTCACCCAAGTTCCCTAGGGTCCACTTTAACCTATATGTTAAGAGGGCACTGAGTAGTTAAGTGATTAATCTCACCATATATGTGGTTAAGCTGTCAGCAATGATCCATTTTTGGTAGGACCAAACTCCATGATGTTTTGTCCTTCTTGGCTAAGTGGCTGGTTAAAAAAAATTCCCTTAAAGAATACGTGTTCTGTTGATGGCTGATTTAGATTTGTGATCTAGAACTTGAAGAGACTTCAGAGGTCAGTAGACAAATTCCTTTATTTTACAGAGGAGGAAACTGAGACCCAAGGAAGCTAAGTGACTTGCCCAAGGTCATACAGGTATGAAGTAGCAGAAACAGGTTTGAACCCAGGTTCTCTAACTCTACAGTCAATACTTTTCCCACTACTTCTCACTGACTTTTCCAACTCCTTCATTTTACAGATAAAGAAACTGAGGCCTTTGAGCAGAAATGACTTGCAAAAGATATACTATTGCCACAACTAGTAAATGGCAAAGCTACGGTTTGAAGTTCCGTGTCACAACTCCACATTCAGCATTCTTTCCAGTGTGTCATGCTCTAGGTTACCTAGAAACTGCGTTGATGCCACACGACTTAGCACAAGGCCTGACATATGTTAATGAGTGTTTATGGGTTGATTAACAGATACTTGATAAGAGAGATTTCCAGAGTAGAACTGGACATAATTTAGAAATCATCTAAATTTCTCATTTCAGAAACAAGGGAACTGAGGCAAAAATAAATGCAAGTACTAACCCAACCTCAGACATAGTGAGTAGAATAATACCAGCTAGCATTTATGTAGTGCTGTAAGGTCTGCAAAGTACTTTGCAAAACATTTATCATTTGGTCTAAAAAAGCAGAGATCTGAATCCTTACTACCATCCTTTACAGCTTCTAAGGTGGCTAGGACAACTATTCTATTCTCCCTCTTAACCACCTTCAGGAAACAGAATACAAGTCTGACATTCACAAAGGCAAAGTAAGCTTCATATTTAGGAGGTGGGAAGGGAATAAGCATTTCTATGGGTCCTACCATGAGATAGGCACTGTGCCAAGTGTTTTATAAATATCCCCGCATTCGACCCCCTCGACAAAACTGTGAGGTAGGCATATTACTATTCCCATTTTATAATTGAGGAAGCGGAGCCAAACAGAGATTAAGGGACTTACCCAGGGTAATACAGCTGATGAATTCAGGTCTCCCTGATTCCAGGCCCAGTGCTTTATCCACAGTGTCACCTAATTGTCTTTGTCATCAATAAATACAAGTGAGCCTGATAAGGACAGGCAAGTTATGTTCAAAGGTAGTTGGTTTTTCCTCTCTTCTACAAGTAGACTTGTACCTTTTTATAGTAACAAGAAACTAGGAACTAAGTGGACGTCCATTGATTAGGCAATGCCCAACCCATAAGCAACATGAGTACAATGAAGCATTATTAATTATGCAGTAAGAAATGAGGACTTTACCAATCAATCAATAAGCATTTATTAAGTACATACTATGTTATGTGCCAAGCACTGTGCTAAGTGCTTAGAATGAAAAAAGAGGAAAAATGGGGGCAGCTAGGTGGTGCAGTGGATAAAGCACCATCCCTGAAGTCAGGAGGACCTGAGTTCAAATCTGTCCTCGGACATTTGATGCTTACTAGCTGTGTGACCCTGGGTAAGTCACTTAACCCCCACTGCCTCACCTGCCCACAAAAAAAAAAAAAAGAAGAGGAAACAGTCCCTATCTTCAAGGAACTTGCAATCTAATAAGGGGAAGACAACACACAAACATGTATATACATATACATACATAGACATACACACACATGTTTGTATGTATATGTCTATGTATGTATATATACACACATCATATATGTATACAAGGCAAGATTTTATATATATCCTATTTATGCTGTGTATGTATATGTATATACACATATATGCATATATACATACACACATACATACGTATACATACACATATACACATATATATATACACACACACACACACACATATATATATATATACACATATACACATATATACACACACACACACACACACACACACACACACACACATATATATATATATCTATATATATATATATATATATATATATATATATATAGATAGATAGATAGATAGATAGATATATATATATATATATATATCTCCATCCATCCATAGGTGGGACATAAAGGAAGCCAGGGAAGGCAGTAGTTGGATGGGAGGAGGACTTCAAAGAACATAAGAAGACTCATGTGATAACTGCAAAGCAAAATCAGAACTGGAAAACTACAATAACATTGTCAATGGAAAAATAATGAAATGGATGCCCTATTCTGAGCAACTGAAAACAAACAAAACAAAACACAGAGGAGCAGTAACTGCCCAGGAGAACATGTGATGAGCCATACCTCTGCCCTCTCAGCAGCAAGCTAGAGAACTGACGGGCAAAGTGCTATGTGGATGCTCAGACTGTCATACAATCTGCTCACTTTGCTTAACTGTATTTCTTTATTCTAAATGTAGGTTTACATCTCGGGGAAGAGGTAAAGGTTTTCTAGAAATGCTTGTGATGAAAAAATTACAGGCATCGCAACTTTTTTTTTAACATAACCGTGTGTCTATCCAGGTAAGAAATAACATATTTTTAACAGATCAAGTGGCATGTACTAGTGTTTCTATATTATTATGTGTATATAATGTGCAGGTGTATGTTACATGTGTACACATACGCATGCATGTAAATTTATATAAATATAAAACTGTGACACATAGCACAGGACTAATACCTATTCGTGAATACTGGAATAACTCTCTACTCCCAATGATAATCTTAGAGCATTGCCCAGGACACTTAGAGGTGAAAGGACTCGAGCAGGGTGACACAAGGAATAGGTATCAGAAGTAGGACTTGACCCCATGTCGCCAGAACCAGAAGTCTCTCTCCACTAGGTCCCACTGCTATTTGGTGCCTCATTAAACATATACTGTATAAATATATTTATCTATCTATTTAAATGTGTGAATAATCACATATATGTAGTGACTAAAATCCTACTTAGCTAATTCAAAGAAAAGACTTTAATGTTTAAAGAAAATTAGTTCCCTTCCTCCCCCCCCTCCACCATCCTGCAGCAGCCCCTCCACCAATACCACATAAACACCGCAAACCCAAACAAACAAGGCATGGACAGCAGGAGAGCCGATTATAATAATACTAGACTAGAACAGAATGGCACAATCTGTAATATACTAAATGACACCACTTCATGCCCCGAAGGCTGGTTTGTGTTGTTTGGACTCACCGTTAAAATTAACACTGCGAATATACTTCAGCAACTTCTTGCCCCCTGCCTGTTCCATCTCTGGACAGACACCAGGGTAATCAGCACAGAGATCCTTGTTCATATGGTGGAGGGCATGGGCCATGGCATACACCGAGTCAATCACAAACTGAACTTTGCCCTCCTGCTCGTAATAGGAATCCTTTCCAATTCTCTCTTGCCCTGCACATCAAAACAACAAACACACAAAGAAAAGAATTGCTGGTAAGTTAAGGTTTTGTTGCTTCCTCTGCTGATTTTTTTATTTTTACATCCCTTTAAAGAAAGGGGTGAGTAGGTGCCCCAAGGACCAGAAGATTATGAACCACAGTTCCAATACTTTGGTACCACTATGTCTGCCTGTTTGATGGCACATTCTCTACGACCCCAATCCCCAAGAAATGGAGCATCTTGTAAAATTTTAATTCTGTTTCGCCTTTCAGTTGTATGAGACAAACACTACAAATAGCACCCAGCAGAATCACCACAGTCTCTACAATAAAGAAACACAGGACATGGAATGCAAGGATTCCTCAGAAGAGAGAATACATTCTGAGAAAACAAAGCCCAGCTGGGATGGATGATACATTTAGATTTCTGAAACTTCTCTCTGAATGGAAGACATTGAGAAAAAAAAAAGCAAGAATATTTTGTTTTGCTTTTTTTGTGTGTACACACAAAAATCAAAGGTGCATGAAAAAAATTGGCCAATCAGCACATTAGCCATTTAGTAATGGAATTCTTCATTCCCATTCTTTGTTCTTCCCTTGATCAAATCCTAACTCTAGTGAACATCAAAACAATTGATACTGATACGGCTTTTTAAGGTTTACACTTTCCATATATCATTTACTTTGATCTTCAGTACAACTCTGTGAGGAAGGTAGTAGTATTATTGACCCATTTGATAGATAAGTTAAGTCTGAAGTAGATTAAGTCTACAGATTTAGTCTGAGGAAGCTTGGGGAAGTGGGTAGGGTCCTGGATTTCGAGTATGAATCCTTTCATTTCTACTGAATACCTATGTGACCCTGAGCAGGCTCTCTGTGTTGCAGTCTCTACATCAGTAAACTAAAACATGATTGAATTCAATGACTAATAAGGTCTTTCCTAGCTAAGTTGCTTAGGTGATAGAATGGTAGACTTTCAATTAAAAAAAAAAAGACCTAGCTAAAATAGTACCTCAGGCATTTATTTGCTTAGCTGTAGGACCCTGGACAAGTCACTTAACCTTTCAGCCTCAGTTGTTGTCAATCATTGCAATTGTGTCTGACTCTTCATGATCCCATTTGGGGTTTTCTTGGCAGATACTGGAGTGGTCTGCCATTTTCTTCTCCTTCTTCAGCCACAGTCACTTCATCTGTAAAATGGGGATAATGATAGCACCTACCTCACAGGGTATTGTGAGGATCATGTGATATGACCTATTTCACATGCTTTGAAAACCTTAAAGCACTTTATAACTGCTAACATTTTGTTATTATTATTAAATCAATCTGAGTCCCTTTTGTACTACAATGTGAGTCTATACCTATGTAATAGGAAAACTTCTAGTGAGGAGGATGATCATGGGTATTACCAAAAAGCTATGATTATGTGCCTTTTATTATATGCACATGGTATAATTCATAGTGAAGGATCTTTATTTTTTTAAACCAGGTCTGTGATTGATTTCAATTATATAGAAGCTTCTGTCACCTCTTGGTTTACTTCCAATTTCATCTCAAGATGTATTATTAAGTACCTGCTATGTAAGCCAAGGGACACAAAAGACAAAAGTGAACTGCTCACTACCACCTACAGCCTTACATTTTACTGGAATCCTTTTTTTACTTCAAAAATACTGACTGAGATTTTATTATATTTATTATTATTATTATTATTATTATTATTATTATTATTATTATATTATTATTATTATTATTAGAGGCAATCAGGGTTAAGTGACTTGCTCAGGATCACATGGCAAGTAAGTGTCAAGTGTCTGAGGCTGCATTTGAACTCAGGTCCTCCTGACTCCAGGGCCAGTGCTATATCCATTATGTCACTGAGCTGCCCCTATATTGTTTTTATGGGGAATATTTGTTCTCTACATCCTTATCCTTAGACAGAAATTTATATACTTCAGGTAAAAAAAAAATAAACAAGGAGAATCCTCAGTGGATACACCTTGAAGTATGAACTTTAATGTTTCTAAGATTGTTTTTAACAACCTTTTGGTTTGGGAAAGGCATCATTTTTACCCCTACTGGTCTAGAATTCATCATCAAGCTTGATGCCTTTTCTCAATCTTTACATCAGTGAACTCTGAGCTATAAAATTCAAATAGAATCCACAACATTTCAGTATCAGAATTCTTACTTTCTCATCCCACAGAGAAGAAAATCTCTTTGACTTGACTACTGTCCCAACTAGTGCTATACGTATACACACACATACACACACACACAAATATATACATGTATATATGTATGTATGTATGTATTGTTCAATATCATAAGAGAAATGGGTGGAGGGAGGAAAAAGAACCAGGCTTGTGATTTCTTTCATTTTAGGAAACCTTCAGATGAGGAAACTTCCTTTAGCAGAGCAGGTCAAAACATTTGCTGTGAGTTATCATTTTAAAGAGCCATCTTGGGGCCCTGAGAGGTTAAGTGACTTGCCCAGGGTCTCATGACAATAACAATATTTTATAGAAAAATGAAGGTTTGCGAAATGCTTTCTGTAAGTTGTCTCACTTGATCTTCACAACAACTCTCTCAGGTAACTATTATGCTCATTTTCCAGATGAGGAAAATGAGGCTGAACAAAGTTAATTGGCCTGTCCATACAGCTACCAAGTATCTGAAACAAAATCTGAATTCAAGTCTTCCTGACTGCAAGCTCAAAACAAGGCCACCAAGTAGCTGAAACCAAGCATATAGGCAAATTAGTAGGGTGAGTAAAATCCTTCCCCAACCTCTCCTGATTCCAGTGTCTTCCCTTTGGTAATTATCTCCTATTTATCCTTCAGATAGCTTTCTTCTTATAAATGTGTTTACATGTTGTTGTTTCCATTTGATAAAAGACAGCCTTTGCCTTTTGCTTCTGTTTGCATCTCCAGTGCTTAGCACAGTGCCTGGCACATAGGAGATGCTTAATAAATATTTGTTGATTGACTGATTTAACTCTATGCCAAAAGGGAGCTTGGGATTGTAGACAATATTGACCATGTGATACCCATACCTGAGGTAGAGGAGAGAAACAAATGTAACGGAAAGCAACAAAGATCTTTAGAGAATGTAGATCTTTTCGATAGTTACAAGAAAGGCACATCTTCAATTAGATAATACAGGCTTGAAAAACTGGCCAAATATTTGCTAAATGAGATGATTTCAACTTCTTCTTCATACTTGTGCTATGAAAACAATAAACCTTAGAATTCATTTGTCTAGGTTTCATCCTATGAGGTTTTAAATATGCTACAGGACGGCACTTTCTGCAAAGTGAATTGATTTTGTTGAACAAAAGGATAACAATAACATGGATGTGAATGACTAATGCAAAATAGTTGCCTTCTAGAAGTACATGGCCTGATGAGAACATGTAACTATCACAAGTAAATTATCTTTAGAGAGTTTCAGCCTCACTTTATTGATAAAGTAGGACATGGATTCTTTTTATTTTCCATGTAGCATCCGTGTTCCTTGTGTAGCACCTATGTCGTTGAGTGTGTGAACTGGTTTTCTCCTTCTCTAGGACAGCTATGAACATGCTTCTCGGCACTGCTGATGCCCAGGGCTTTGCGTAGTCAGGCACCTGGATTCCGATGATGACTCTGTCACTTACCATCCGTGTGAGCCTGGGTCATTCTCCTGCCTCTCTGGGCCTCAGGCTTCTCATCTATAAAATGGGGAGGGGGAACCCTAAGGATCTATCTAGCTCTAAATCTTTGATTCTGTGATCCTCTAAAAATGATTAAAATCATACATGGCGATTGAAATGAATCACAGAATCATAGAACTCAGATGTGCACGGAAGCACAAAAACCACCTGGTCTAACCTGTTTCCCTTTCACAACGGGACTAGGAAAGATGATAGTCCCAATCGTTTTCCAATCTTTCTATTCCAAGTACTCTTGGTTGATATACATGCATTCCCAATGTTATTTCTGCCATAAACAACCACTCCATTTTCCACCCAACCTTTCATCAAAATGGCTATAAAAATTTAAATGTACCGACTTGCTCATCACCTCCTTATTCTTTCCCTCCCCACTCTTCGGTGTATGGACCAGTGCCTGAAACCATTGCCAAAAGGCAGGCAGCAGGAGGGAGAGTTACAAGCAAAAGCCTGGGATCAACTCCAGGTCGCCGTGGTGATAAATTCACCTCTCCCACTGAGAATCCTGCCTCCAATAACTGAAATTTGATTGTAATGGGATCATTAATATTATAACGCTTTTCAGTGGCTTAGGACTTAATACTGTTCTACTGCTTCAAGAAGAATACAAAGAACAAAAAACAGCAACTTGCCACAAATCCTCATTTTCAACTATTTTCCTTTGGGGATGGCTCCTGGAGGGCTATTTAATTTTTACTTATGACTGTTTTTTGTCTGTAATTTCACTTCCAATTTCAAAGTAACTGCAAGTTAAAATGTATGGAGTTAGGCAAACTCTGTGTAGGCAATAGTCTCACGTACGCTTCACACAGGGCAAGGCAGCTGATGGGGAGACCGAATCCGCTCACAGACCTCACATACACACATGGAACATCAGCTCATATGGCATGAATTCTCAGAAACAAGTATTGAACATTTGGGGGGTTCCCAGAAATCACAGCATAACTCAGCCTAAGTAGCTGGGTGTGGCACACTCTTTCCAACTTGTTTAGCGAAGGCCAGAAAATTAAGAGTTTTTTTTAAAAATACCACGAATCAAAAAACACGGATTCTTAGGGAAAAAAATGGCTCACAGTTATCTTTCTAGCATTTATTTTCCCTTCTGCTGCTTTCAGTAGCTGGCTTTGTGTTTTATGAAATACGATTTGCTACTTCAATGGAAAATTATGTAATAACTGTGTGCTATTGATTGATGTTGGATTGAGGATCATTTTTCCATTCCCCCCCTTGCACAATTGTCAACGTCACAAACATCTACTCTCTCAAGTACCTTCACTTCATTCATCATTCATTCATTCATTCATTCATTCATCATTCATTCATTCAACAAGTACTTATTAAGCACTTACTGTGTGCCAGGCACTGTGCTGGAGATAAAAAGACAAAACGAAAAAACTCTTGCCCTCAGGAAGTTTACTTTCAATTGGGAGTATGCAACATGTAAACAGATAAATCAAGACATGACAATTTGATGGGGAAAAGAACACTGACAGCCAGTGGATGAGGAAAGACTTCCTTTAAGAGTTGAGTCATAAAGTTGAGGTTTCCTAGAGTCAAAACTGAGGAAGTTTTGCATTCCAGGCATTCAAGATCATCCTAAAGGAGGAAATAGAATGTCAAGTTCGAGGAAGATCAGCAACTGGGTCATTTGAGCTGGAATAGAGACTTTTAAGGGGAGAAATGTGAGCTGAACATGGAAAAATCTGTTAAGAGTTAGACTGTGAAAACCTTTAAACACCAAGCTAAGGAGTATGAATGTCATCCTAGAAGGAACAGGGAATGAATAATGGTTCTTTACAAAGAACTGATAGGAGCATACCAGTATTTTAGATAATCCTCCCAGTTGTTTAGAAGATGGATTAGAGAAAGGAGATTTAGAGGCTATTGTCCAGGAGAGAAGTGATGGAGGCTTAAACCAGATATTTCAACTTAGAATGTCCAGGATCTTCCCTATGTAGGGCTTGTCCAAACACTTCTTCACTTTGCTCTTCCTTCTACTTGTGGTAACACGAAATGTGGCTCAACGTCACCCTAAATGTACCCATTTGCAGTATATTGATAGCAGATTACTAATACGTAACAATGGCTTGAAGGTCAGTTTTTAAAATATTATTAACTTTGTTATCAATTATTAATTATTGATAAATCTTGTCTTTAATCATAGTCATTTTCTACCTAATCTCTCCATATCGAACTCTCCCTTTTGACAAAGATAATTAATTAGAACCATCTACTAAATATGCCATCTGACAATATGGACAATATTAGTAGTCCCCTATACTTTTGGCCTGAGGTAGACTGTACGTGTTTCATGATTGCTTCAATGAATTCCAATTTCTTGAAAGCAAGACACTTGCCATTACCAATAAAAACCCTCACCATTAGACACCCTGAAAATGTATTGGCATAATTAGCACATAAATACAAGATATTCAGTCATTCAATAAGGATTTACTGAGTGCTTACTATTTGCAAGGCACCGTGCTATGTCCTAAGGATACAAAGAAAGTCACACTTGACTCTTAAAGTTTGTTAAGTATAGTCCATTGATTTTCATCCTACTGGTTAGCAAGAAGTAAATTTCTTTTTTTTTTTTAATTCTAAATTTAATATTTAATTTCCCCCAATTGCATATAAAAAAATTTTAACATTGAAAGAAGTAAATTCCAAATAGAGAGGTTCAACAGCAGAGTCATCAAATTATAGAACCAGAAGGTATCACTAAGTGTCATTTAGCCCAGACCATATCTTTGGGCCACATATTGACTTAGAAAACCACAAATTAACATTATCTATGTTGTATTGATTTTGATTTATTTTTTTAAAATATTTTTCAATTCCATTTTAATCGGGTTGTACTTGGGAATTTGCAAACTACTTATGACATGGCCACAAGTTTGACACACCTAAATTTTAGACTATCCCTCTTTATAAAATATGTCTCTTATATAGAGCCATAAGACTTTGTACAGTACATGCTAGCATGCTGTATGTAGTTCTGGTTACAGTGAATATATTAAAAAGATAAAGCAAATCTGGAAAAGACAGAAAAGCACCAAAATTGGCAATAAATTGGCATCCACTATAAACTTGTGATCCAAAGAGGTACAAATGAGCAATTTAAGTAGGGCTCAAGGAGATTCGATAAAATCAGATGTTATATCCACATAAAGTTATTGTGGGATGTTTGAGAAACATTCCTGATCCCTTAAAGCTCAAATCAAGTGTAACAGTATGCTGGGTCAGGCCTGACTGAGGCCAGTTTGGTATGCAGGCTCAGAACTGGAAATGAGCTAGAGTTATAGATCCTTTTGCCTTTAACAAAAGTTAACATAACAATAGCACCAAAAAGGTATTTAGTAAAGATGCAGCATTGGTCCAGGGAACTGCAGCTCCACTCATTTGCAATTTGCCATGTTGACTCAGACAAGAAATCCATCAAACTTGATAAGGGAGCAAACTGGTGGTCTGGGATTTATGTCTTCAACCACGGCCGGGTTATGTCAATAGTTTGAGCCTTAGTATCCTGAGCCAATTAAGTCTCAGGGTCAGTCTTTTTAGGGAGGAAATAGCCTATGTGGCAGGGGACTTGAAATCTTACTGTCAGAGATGTTGCTCACAGCACAAATAGCAATTTAATTAAATTATTATTTTTTAAAAATTGTTAGCCACATGCTTTGTGCAAGGTAATGTGTAAGGCTCTGAGATGACAAAGAAAAAATGAAATAGCCCCTGACCTTAATGAGCTGATATTATTCTAGAATATTTTCTCTTAGACACAGTCTCAGCCAGTTAGTTAAAAAAAAAAATCAAATGCCACTGCAATAGGGAATTCTCAATGAAGAAACTCCCTCTTACCAAAGGAGGTCAGCATTCGTTCTACAACTTGAACATTTGCTTAGGGACACAAGTTAAATGATTTGTCCAGGGCCTCACAGCCAGTATGTGTCACAAGCAGGACTGGAATCTTGATTTCATTACAGTCCTTCAGACACCATGAAACATTCCCTCTCCTATTCTCTCTTCCACTCAACTTATTTACATTTGGGATTTTTTAAAGTGCAATTTCATTTATAATTTCAGATTCAGTTTGGCCTTTAAATTCATCACCTCGATGAGAACCAATTCTTAAATGGAACATCTCCATTTAAGTGAGCTTCCTCTGGATTTTCAGAAAAGCCACCCTCTACCGGTACAAGCTGCACCACCTTCCCCCTTAAGCCAAAGCTCTCCTTTCTATTTGTTTCTCTCCACAGTGATTTCCTGGAGTAGCCTCTGTGTAAGAATCTCCTCTGAGCTGCCTCCTCCAGCGAGTGACTCTTAGTCCTATGACCCTGATCTTCCTAAGTCAGCTGAGAGTTCTTCACCTGGTTTAACCTTTATATTCATCCAACTTCACTTTCCTCAAGTTTTTTCTGCCTTCTTGGCTTCTTGGGCCTGGCATGATGTAATTGGCTCAGCTATTTCCAATCAATTTCCTGAGCCGGAGCTGGCAAGGGCCACTGTGAGACATCTCTTTTAAAGACCAGGTCAATCTGGGCGCACAATAAACTGTGCTAGGCACAAGATTACCAGAAACAACTATATTTGCAAGTCAAACAAAATATGTGCTCAAATCTGGACCCCATATCATTTTACTGGAGATTAATTAAGTGAAGTAATATTCAATTTAGTTTAATTCAGGAAGCATTAATTAAGCATCTACTATGTGTCAGGCACTGTGCTGAGTTGTGAGGATACAAAGATGAAGATGAAGCAGTCCCTGCCTTTAGGAAACTTAAATTATATTGCCCATACTCCCAACACACACAGATAATATAAAGCACAAAGTAAACACTTAGTAATTGAGCGATTAACTGAGATAACACTTGTGAAATGCTCATCATTTTACAATGCCCAGCACATAGTGCGTCCTTTATAAAAGCTTATTTAAAAATTGTTGCGGAGGGGGAGCACTGATAGCCTAGAACATCAAGAAAGGACTCTTGTGGGAAGCGTCGCCAGAGCTGAGTCATTAAGGTAGCCAGGGATCCCAAAGGGGAAGGGAAGAAGGAAATTGTTAGTCAGTACAAAGATAGGAAGCAGGAAATAACATGTCATATTGAGGGAACAACACGAGAATATAGAACATGAAGGGAAAGGTGCGAATTTGGAAGGAGCATGGTGCTGGATTGTTAAGGACTTTAAATACCAAAGGGAGGAGGAGTTTGCGTTTTACCTGAGAGAAAAAAAGGTTGCCACTGATGCTTCTTGAGAAGAGGAGTGACATTGTTAGAATATCAATTGGGTAGCTGTGTAGATGGTTTGGAGAGGGACTGGAGGCATGGAGAGCAATTGTGATGCTATAGAAATAGTATCTAGACAAGAGGTAACGGGGAGGGGGCAGCTAGGTGGCGCAGTGGATACAGCACCGGCCCTGAAGTCAGGAGGACCTGAGTTCAAATGTGGCCTCAGACCAAACACTTGACACTCACTAGCTGTGTGACTCTGGGCAAGTCATTTAACCCCAATTGCCTTTAAAAAAAAAAAAAGAGGTCATATGGGTAGAGGGAAAGGGATAGATGACAGATGTGGGATAGATTTGAAAGGACTTGGCAGTGATGAGTTATGAAGGCTGAGGAAGACTGGAGAGTAGAGGATATTGTAAAACTGGGTGATTAGAAAAATGGTGGCACCCTCCACAGAAGTAGAAAATAATATGGAAGCGTAGGCTTAGGATAAAAGATAAAATGTTCCATTTTGGATATACTGAGCTTGAGATGCCTTTGAGAGATGCAGGTAAAAATGCCCATTTGGTGGCTGATGATGTCAGACTAGAATGCAAAATGCAGAGGAGTAAGTGGATTTGGGAGTCATTCACATACATGACAGACGAACTCACAAGAGTTCATGAAATCACCAAGGGAGACAGTGTAGAAAGACAGGAGGGCCAGCAGCTACCAGGCACACCCTCATGTGAGAGAGAGAATATAGATTATGAGCCTAAAAATAGACTGAGAAAAAACAAACAGTCAGAATTAGAACCACAAAAACCAGGGAGGAGGCTGCATCAATGTCTGAGTGATCACCAGTGTCCTAAAGTGAAGAGTAATCAAGATGGGTGAGGACTAAGAAAGAGCCTTTTGACTTACCAGTTAAGAGACTGTTTAGTGACCTTGAAGAGAGTTATTTCAGTTGAGTAGTGAGGTTGGAAGAAAGATTACAAGAGGGTGAGAAGTGGGTGGGAGATGAGCAAGTAGAGACAACACACATGGAAAATGTCTTTTTGGCTTGCTTTTTGTATGTTTTTGTTTTTTTCCCCCTCTAGGACTTTGTCAATGAAAAAGAAGAGAAACAGAACAATAGATTAATAAGAATAACTGAAATTTATATGTTACTTTTCACACAAATTAAATCCAGACTCTCACAACACTATGAAATATATGTGACAGGTATTTTTATTATTATTCCCATTTTACGGAAAAGAAAGCTATGACTCACAGGACTGCCTTATTTATGATCACACATTTAGGCAGTGACAGAAGTGGGGTTTGAACTCAGGGTTTCTTGATTCTAATTCAACTGCTTTATCTGCTATACCACCTTGCTTCTCAGCTGATGTGACTCATAATGAGAACACCCAGAAAATATCAGCAATCTCTTAAGAGAAGACAATTGACTTATGTGAACTGAAAAGAGAAGGCACCATATGCTAGCTAAAGAGATACAAGCCTGACAACTGTTGAAACTAATAGCTGATAAAGGATCTCTAAAATGATGCACATACTAGGTGAGGAGCTCATGCCCAGGCTCTTTAAGTGATCTTTGTGAATATTTTGATTAAGCAACTGTTTTAATAGTATCTATCTTATCGAACAAGTGTGAACCTGCTCTTAAGACTCAGAGGACTTAGCTCAATTCTAACTGCGGTTGCTGCCACATACATTTATAAGATTTGATGAATGTGATTTTTTGAAGGGGGAGAAATCCCAGCAAAATGAAGCCAATGGCAGCAAATACTTTTTTAAGCACCTACCATGACTAAGGCACCTTTGAAAGCTTTGTATAAAACAATGAAGTAAGGCATAGATCTGTCCCCAAAGGAACTTAACAGTCTAACAGGGAAGCTAAGGTATCTACTCAAATAACTATGACCCAAGGTAAAAAATGTTAAGTATAACGGAGAGGCTCAAATAAGGCTCTAGGAAGAATTTGAACAAGGAAAGATCACTTTCATCTAAGAGCTAATGACTGGATGACCAGGTGCACCTGGCCAATTAAAAAGAAATCCTTTTATCTACAATTTGCAGACCCATTAGATACACAGAACCAGAAAAAAAAAATTAGTCTGCCTGTTAAGTGGAGAATGAAAGGGGAAAAAAAATCTCATTTCAGATGCCATATAAGTAGATACACACCAATGATTGATTGGAGCAGCCACTAAACCTTCATTTGCAGGAGGTAATAGCTAACAATGATCCAAGACATTTAGATTTATATTTGTCCCTAGAACGGGCAAATGCAGAGTTATGATGGGGGCTCAAAACAATCAAACAAACAACACCTTGCATTGGCTTATGAATCTCCTGCCAGGGCACTGGAGAATCTGGGTATCCCAGAAGCACAGAAGAGATAATCTCTTAAAATTATAACATTATGAGGTTAGATGGGACTTAGAAGGTGATAAAGTTTGTACCTCTCCCTGAGCAATTTGGCTTGGTGGACAAGGTAAGTACTGTACCAAACCAGTCTTGGCTGATCCCACTCCAAGGGAGGGTTGTGTGGAAAATATGGGGCCTTGTACTAAAATTGGAATCTCTTCAAACTTGTAATGGAATCTCAGGATACCCCGGCTCTGGATTCAGGATGTGGGTTCAGCTTGTCTCTGATGCTCACTACCTGTGCAACATCAGACAAGTCACTTCAATTCTCTGATCTCATTTTCCTCATCTATAAAATAAGAAGCGCTAGTCAGCAGCCTCTAAAGGCCTGCTCTAATCCTAGATCTACGCTGATCCTCACCAAGCTCAGCCCATCTTGATGCCATGCTCTCCTGTCTTTATCAGCAGATTGTCCCCACTATCACATTCCCTCTCCCACCTCTAATCTTTGGTCTCTCCCTCTCTACTAGTTCCTTCCCTGCTACCTACAAATTCATGTCTCCTTCCATTTAAAAACAAGCAAACAAAAAACATAATGGGTTTCTTCCATGCCTATTACCCTGTAGCTCTCCTCCTATTCTCAGCTTTTGTTGTTGTTTAGTCATTTTGGTGATGTTTCTTCCCGATCCTATTTGGAGTTTTCTTGGCAAAGATACTGGAATGGTTTGCCATTCCCTTTTCCAGCTTATTTTACAGATGAGGAGTTGAGGCAAACAGGGTTAAGTGACTTGTTCAGGGTCGTATAGCTACTAAGTATCTGAGACCCGATTTAACTCAGGAAGATAGTCTTCCTGAATCCAAGCCTGACACTCTATCCACTGTGTCACCTAGCTACCTCCCCCACCCCAGCTAAACTCCTGGGGAAAATGACATGTATTTTCAAATTCATTTCATATCCTCTCACTGTCTTCTAAACCCTCCACAACCTAGCCTCTGACCTTATCATTCAACCGAAACTTTTCTCTCCAGAGTGACCAATGACCTCTTGAATGCCAACTCTAATGACCTTTTCTCTTGACCTTATCTAATATCTTGACCTTTTCTAATGACCTTCACTATTCTCAACCTCTTGGAGACTCCTTTTTTGACACTTTCTTTGCTTAGGTCTTCTCCTGCCTATGTTACCACTCCTTTCCACAAATCCTTTTTTTCTGGATCTTCAGCCATGTCATGCCTACTAAATATGAATATACTTCAAGGCTCCTGGGCCATCTTTTGCTTTCTTTTTATATTCTTTCCTTTGTTGGTCTCACCAGTTACCATGAGTAAATGACCATCCCCTAGATGATTCCCAGATCGATATTTCCAGCTCGAGTCATTACAATCTAGCAGCACAAATTTCCTATTGGACACTTTACAACAAATGACATCTCAAACTCATGTCCAAAAGAGAACTCAATGTCCTTTTTCTTAAAACCCATCAATCAATCAGTAAACATTTATTAAGTGCTTACTATGTGCCAAACACTGAGTTAAGTACTGGGAAACTCATCCTTCTTGTGAGCCCACAGCCAAAAAGAGGGTCAAGGGCAGAACCTTGAAGAATATTAATATAAAAATATTCAAAATAAGAATGATTTGCCAGCACAGAAAAGATTAGAAAGACAGGAGAACAACCTAGGGAATGAAGCCAGAGGAAAAATAATAGGAGAGCGTGACTATTAGTATCAAAAACTTCATAGAAGTCAAAGATGACTTTAAGAAAGAATGGCATGCCTTATCTATATGATATAAGAATCAGTTGAAAATGAGAATGCTTAGCTCATCAGTTGATCATTTTGTCCATATATACAATGCCCAAAACACTGTTGATTAGATGTTCTCTTAGGATCGACCAGGTTTGTCATTGTGCAGACACAGACGTTTTCCAAATTATTCGTTATCACTTTTGTGGGGATGGCAAGAAGTAAAGACCTTTTTATTGATTTGTATTTACTCAGTATGCATAGTTTATATCAGGAATAGGACTGACTGGAAGAAAAAATGCATACCAAAAGAAACCTGAAAAGAAACTTAGAGACACAATTCTATTGTGACTGATGGTTTAAAAATAATAATAATAATAATAATAATAATAATAATAATGGGGAAGACACAGAAAATGTTGAGAAAAGCTGGTGTTTTTCTGCCAATTGTCTTACTTGGAATAAAAAAAAAGTCATTCCCCCCCCTTTACTGCATTATGGAAAAAGAAAGGACCCAGTATTATTGTGGACTTGTGCTAATTATCCTCCCCCAGATTTTATCTTCAGTCATCATTTCTTCTCTCCTCACTAACGGAGATGTTTATACAACATGCGCTTCACAAACATTAAAATTCTATATAAATATCAATTATTATTTCTGTTGTTACTTGTTTTATTCTTAAGAAGCTTTTTCTTCACGTTGAGTCATAGGCCTTAAGGAATGTCAGAACACAGCCGAGGATGTTCAGCATAAAGCCGTGCTTCACTTTGCCTGACTGCTCCTCAGTTTGCTCTGTGGATTCATCTCATTCCTGTCACCTCCACCTCCACTCAATGTAATCTACGCCAGTTACTCCAGTCCCAGCCTCAACCTCTCTGCTGCTCCAAACGTGGAGTTTAGACTGATTATTGGACGTCTTCACATCTTCACAAATGAATTCCATTTCTGTCCCCTCCTGAAATGCTCTTATCTCTGCTGCTGGCCTCCTCATTCTCCCAGGCACCCAAGAGGAAACATCAGTTGCCTTTGACTCTTGCATCTTTTGCACTAATAGGCTGTTGAGTCCTACCTACTCTGCCTCCATAATTTCTCATGTATCTGCCCTTTCCTCTGCCCTCTCCATTCTCACAGACATCACCATAAGAGCTACAAGGGATCTTCACAATAGCCAATCTTTTCATTTTGCAGATGAGAAAAACAAGGTCCGGACAAAGTAACCAATTTGCCACAGTATAATAAGCAGCAGAGCTGCTTTGAACAGGTGTTCTATGGACTCCAATTTTTGTGCTCTTTCTACTATACCCTTACTAGTGAAAGCCCTCATCATCTCTTGCCTGGATCATTATGAGAACCTCCTGACTTGTGGTCCTGCTGCCAGGCTGAAGCCACACTCACATGCATGAATAAAGGACCTACAATTTTGTCAGTTTAGACAGCTCCCAGTGTAGGCATCCCAAATGGCCATGACTTAGTAGACAAGTCCTGGAGAGTTGCCTGAGGTAAATACAAGTCAATGACTTGCCTAGGGCCACATAGCTAGGAAGTGTCATGGATCTGAATTGGCTGGTATCAGACTAAAAAAGGTTTCAAAAGCCAAACAGAAGAGTTCATCTTTTGTCCTCAATAGCAAGGAGAGGCACCTAAACTTCTTAAGGGGAACATAGTGGTTAGGCTTGGGTTTTAGGGATATCAATTTTTTAGCTGTGTAGAGGATGGATTGCAAACAGGAGAAACCTGGCACAGGGAAACCAATCAGGAGACTATTACAATTGCCAGGTAGGAGGTGAAGAGGGCCTGGAGTATGCTGGTTTTAGGATCAATAAAGAGATGGGGAAAGATGTGAGGTATGTCAAGGGCAAATCATAAAGTTTACTCAAGCACATTTTCAGAGTGTTTGCTTTGTCTCTATCAACTCTTTTCTATATCATGTTCACATGCATGTTGTATCCCCTCTGCCCCTCATATTACTTATTAGATGCCAATATCTTTGAAGATAGTGATTTTGTCATATTTCATCTATAAATCCTCAACACCTAAAACAAAGCTTTACATACAATAGGTACAATTGTAACTTAAGCACAATGAAAAAGATAAAACTTATATTCAAATAAACTTGTAAGCTTCCTAAGGAAGAAAACTGTAATGGGGAATAGAGAAAATGAAGTTAAAAAAATAAAAGTCTCTTTTCAAGCAATATATAACACCGGTGTGACTGGATTTTTGTAACAACAGATGTAGTACAAGGGGAAAATATTCAATTGGGGATTAAATCTTGGAATTCATTCCTGGTTCTACTAATCTTTTGCTGTGTGATCTTACATAAGTCACTTGGCAGCTCTGATCTTCATTTTCCTCATTTATAAAGTAAAAAAAAATGGACTAGATCTCTAAATTCTCATTCTTCTCTGTCTACTATTCATTTAGGCTGCATTCATATTTGTATCTCTGTAGTAAAAATTATAATTTTCAGTTTGAAGCTTTGTCATTTAAAATTTTAGTTTTTCCCAGTGTGAAAAAAACAATTATTTTTTCAGCTATGGGAAAAATAAAAGTACCCTGAAAATTCTATAATGTTAGGGTCACATGGAACCTTAAAGATGGTGCAACAGAACTCTTTTATTTTCAAATTGAGGAAACTGGCACCCAGGCAGTATGGATTTGTAGTTCCATCATTTACTAGTGTATAAACTTGGGCAAGTTTAATTTCTCTAAATCCTAGTTCCTCGTATGTAGTACAAGCAGACAGCTGAAGTAGAAGACTTCTAACCTACTTACAGAATAACTTAAATTCTCCACAATTCTGTAACTTGACCAAAGTCTGAGAAATAAAAGAAAGGATTTTATCAAAGTTAGTACATCTCTAAGTTTCAGGTTCCCTTTGGCTTTTGTGAAGGAAGATCCAATGCATTCAAAGCAAGTGAATAAAGTGTAGCATTAGTACATGAAGCACATACAATAACTCAGAAGTTCACAATGATATTTTTAGTACCTTGAAGAAGATCCAGTTAATAGTTCAAGTCACAAGGGGATTTCCTATACTTGGTGAGATCCTACAGATACTTCTCTACCTGAAGATGACATTTTCCTGATTGCATCCAGCACTGGGATATCTCAGTCTTCTAAATGAGGTCCATAATCACCCAAAATAAGTTGGCCTAACAATCCATTCATGAAAAACTAAGTGGATGATGAATGCCTATCGTCCAGGTAATAATATACAACTAGCTCATAGAGTTTGTCAATCAGCTAACACACACGGAGACACACACACACACATACATACAAATACACATATGGAGGCATACACAGAGGCTATATCTTGTACAGATGTAGATGTATAAAACGGGTAATCATTTGGGTCCCAAACTGAACAGAATAAAGAGATCTAGAATGCCTCTAAAATGAGGGGTTCAACGAGATGACCTATAAGATCCCTTCTGGTTCTAAATCTACAATCTTATAATCCTTTCATAAATGGCAAAGTTTTCTTGGTGATAATGCATGGTTGTGAGGCATAGAACACTACATTCTCTGAAGAATTCACCTTGTGGATGAGCCAAAGGGTAGGGGAGGTGCATGGTATACATGAACAAACAAATAACTATGTGAGAGAAGTAATATAAAAATTATACTTCATAAAAATTACATTTAAAAAAGAAAATGGACTGATGATAAGGCAAGAGAGAAGAATAACCACTGGATGGACTTCATTTTTTATTGATATTCTCATGATGTCAAGATAATAGGAAGGAGGGGCCACAGCACATTGGATGTACCCCACAGAATGAGCAAACACAGGTGGGTTGTATTCTGCACCACTGTGGGAAAAACCTCAATCAACAAGATTACAGATTTATTAGAGTATTAATGCATCTTATATAAAATAGATTTAGGACACCCAGCTAAAGCAGAATAAAAACCTACAAAGCATACGATACAAAATCATGTTTCAAAGCTATTTCTGTAAATGATGTCAAGCACTTGCAAATATTGACAAGGATGGAAACTGGACCTGTGATTTCATTGACATATCAATCGTTGTACTAAATTATATACTTTCAAGAGATGAAAAGGTTTGTAGAAGATCAACAATAGCTGTTGTCATCTTACTTTTAGAGAGTTTTCTTGTGGGGGGGAGGTGTTTGCCCGCGCACGCACGCGCGCGCGCGTGTGTGTGTGTGTGTGTGTGTGTGTGTGTGTGTGTGTTTAAATATAAAAAAAGATAGCATTCATAGCTCTACTGAAATCTGCCTTGGTATTCCAGTCTCTGAAAGGTACAATTGTTGAGAATAGTCATCTCAAACCTAGAAGAATTCTAAAAATTCAATAATGCCTCCTGTGTTTACAGAACCTGCCCATGGATGGAATGAATCTATTTAAATTTAGTCCTTGCTGAAGACATGATTTATGGGGAAATGTTAACAGCCAAGCTGTCAGACATTAGAAGTCAGATAAATATCTGTGCTAATGGTTTTCATACACTTGGGTCCATGGAGTTGGAATTCTTTGGGATTTTGCTCCCGTAGCTATTTTGCTGTTGTGTTGGTTGCTTTAAAGTTCTAGAACTTGGCCATTTGTTACAAACTTGCCTGAAACTTGTCAGCAAATCACAGTTGCATTTTTTCTAGAATGATATACTCAGATTTTCTTGCATTTTAACTTTTCCCTTCTGTAGTAAATTGCACACTTCTGGTAGTGCATTCGCCTTTTCTGGTAGCTCAATTTATAACTGATCTCCAATATCTTTAGGTTTCTCCTTTAAGGTGTTATTTTGCACATCTTAGATTTCTCATTATCTCAGTCCTTTCTACTACTTCCAAATGGTACAGCATGTTGCTTATCCTGGCCTCAAAGGCCAGAGAACCTCAGGGGACAAGTTACCTACCGAGAGAGTCTAATAACCACAGCTGCACCTCCCCAGCTACCTAATTATGCTGCCTATAAGCCAAGTGTTTGAATCCTGGCTTCTTTTGCCCGATTTGTACCAGTTACTAGATTTTCACAGATATAATAAAGTCAGTACATAAACTGGAAAATTCTGCCCTATTTTGAGTTCAGGAAAGGAGAGAAAAAAATGAGGTCAACTTTCTCCCACACTGCGGCAGTTTGTGAGCACAGTGCAAAAAGGATAACTCCAGGATCCTTGTCAGAGAGTACCTATTAAATGCCCTTCTGGGCACACATGGCTGAGATGTGAACATATGCAACACAAATAGCATGGGGAAGTTGCCCCCAAAGAGGGGAGTCCTTTTCCATATGTAGCTTTTATTTTTTAAAAAGCAACATAGGGGAGGTTCTTTTCTCTACTTTACTCATTCTTTTAACCACAAATCCTACTGTGTGCTAGAAGCTCAGGATACAAGGATATAGCTAGAATCTCTCAGTGAAATTACAAATTAACAGGGGAAAGACATGCGCTCGAATAGCCATGATATGAGGGTAGAGGGGATAGAGTCATAAACATAGGACCAATGAGGGAAAGGACAGTAGAGATGAGGCAGGAAGGAGAGATGGGTCAGTTTTTACTGATTTATCACAGAGAAGCTGAAGGTTTTAGTTCAGAGCCCAACCACCATCTATCTTTTGTATCAAAGACAATCCAGCCAACGAATTTAATCAATGAATAGCCGCCCATTGGTGGAGGCTTAAACAGGCATTAGTGTAATACTTTCACTGAGGCATTCATTCCTGCAATCCTGGGGAACCTTGTGTAGGTTAAAGAACACTAGATTTTTATGCCAGAGACCAGGAGTTCAAATGTTATCTTTGCTTTTTTTTTTCCTTTTTGTGGTACCTTAAGCAATTCCTTTCACATTTCTGAGCCTTAGTCTCCCCTTGGGAAAAGTAAGCCATTTGCCTTGATTGAGCTCCAAGGTCTTTTACAGCTCTAAGTTTTATAATTCCTATGAACCTGGTTTGGGATAGGTGGTGGTGAACGATTATCATTTCATGTTTTGAAGTTGCTAGGAGGTTTGGAGACCATGTGGACAGTGGATTTCCTAGCTATGAAAAGGCATCAGCCCATACAGACAATAATTTACTGAGGCCCTTCCAAGGCATATTACTCATGTCATCAATAATATGTTTGGAAAAGTACTATGTGTTTTCCTTATGAAAACACATTCAATTTAACAACACAAAAGACTGAGCATCTACTATGTGTTCAATCTACTATATGCAATGAATTTGTTTGCATATGAGAGGCAACATGACTTAGTGGATACATATTGTGCCTCTGAATCAGGAAGATCTATGTTTCCTCTAACACATACTGTAACACACATAATCCTAGGTAAATCATTGATCTGGAAAGTTGTAAAACAGTTATCTGCCTTGGTCAAGGAGATTTTTCTCACCAGAAGTCCCATACCCACCTACCCATTTGTATTAAACTTAAGTGGAAACAGAACACTGCAGATGACACAGTAACTTAGAAAACCATAAATTAACATTACCTAGTTTGTATTGTATTTTTTATTGTATTAAACATTTCCCAATTACATTTAATCTGGTTCAGGCTATACTCCAAAGCTTTGCAGGCCAAGAGCTTGACACCTCTGTTGAAATCACAAGTCAAGAGCAACAACTCTGCCCCCCCAAAAAAATGGAAAAGAAAGGGGAAAAATCAATCTGCAAATAACTGTACTGGATATTATGGGTGGGTGGAGAAGTGAAACTGTACCTGCCCTTAAGGAAGCTCTATAATCCAGGTAGGTACTTTGAATGTGAAAGAATTTAAGAGAAGGAAGAAGGCAAGGAGTGAGCTGAAAGAGGGGAAAAGTTGGTGAGCAAATAGAAATGGGCAAAAGGGCAGGGATCATGTTGGAGAGGCCTAGAAAGGACAGAACACATGTAAAGGAAGAGAAGGGACTTCAGAGACAGTGAATAAAGGTACAGTACAGAACAGTGTAATAGGAAAAAAATAACTGGATTTTGAGGCGAAAGAACTGTGTTCAGTCAGTCAGTCAGTCAATAAGCATTTATTAAGCTCCTTCTGTATGCCAGGCACTATGTTAAGCTTCAAGCCCTAGCTTGTAGCATTAGTCAGTAAAAAGAAGATGATTTAAAAAGAAAAAGCAGTTGGCATTTATATCCACTTTAAGGGCCCCTTTGATTCTCACTGCAATTTTGTGATGGAAGACTACAGGTATTATATTCTCCAATTCATAAAAGACAGTGAGGCTGAGAAATTTTAAATCATTTGTTCATGATCACACAGCTAGTAGGTATCAGAGATTTGAACCCAAGTTTCTCCTGACCCCAATTCCAACAGTTTTTTACATTGTACTGTGCAATTTCCTACTAATACTTAAAGAGTTTATGAAGTTCTGGGCTTTAAATAACAGTTACGTACCCGGATGTTTTTACTACCCCTCATCTTGCCTTGCTGTCTTCATTGCTTTCCACAATACTTTTTGCAGATAAACAGAACACATTTCAAGCTGAAGTGGTCCCTCAAGCAGAACTGAAAGGTGACCTATGTTCTAATGTTAATTACAGAACATCTTACACATTCCCAAGCTTTTTTCCTTTTAAAAATAATCAGCATTTCTCTCCAGGGATTCACACAAAAACCTCAGAGGCCATCAAATCCAATTCATTGCTGAGAAAGAGTTCCCTGTACACAACATATGACAGGGAGTCTGCCTAGAACACTGTAACACGAAATGGATTTAGAAGTCATCCAATCCAATCCTTTCGTTGTACAAGTGAGGAAACTGAGGACTAGACGGGGAAGAAATTTGTCCCCTATCATCCAGGTAGGGAGTAGTAGACTCCTCCTCTTCAACCTTATACGAAGCTCTTTTCCCCTCTCTAGAACAAGCTTTCATGGAAACTGCAGACTCTTCTAATTACCATTCTATTTCTTGCTTTTATTTCCCAGATACGTGCTTTAAAACAGGAGTCTCCTCATTCCGACCATAATTTCACCACTGTTGTCTTCATCAAACTGGAATGATTTTATTTGATAATATTGACATAATTAATATTTGTTGTGAACTTGATCATCAACAAACAACTATTTTACTATATAAAGTAGAACATTAAAATTATTCCATAAGAAAGAATGTACCCCTTACCCCTCATTGCTGTTTCCAAGTTCCCCCTCTACCTCCACCTTTCAAACCTCTCTTTCAAGAGTCATTTAATCTGTATCTATCACCTAATCAGAATTCTGGTGGCCATTTTCTATTGACATCCAAGATACTCTTCTTTCCACAGTGAGTTCGTTGCCTGACTTTTTTTTCCTCTCTTCCCCAATACCTGCCCCCATGCTTAGGGAAAATAAGAAGCATATTAACACTCCCTCAAACACCTTTACCTCCCAGTTCCTCAACTTGCTCATTTCCCATGACCTATTCCTCCAGTTCATGTCAGCTACGCACATAAACTATCACACCGGTGATTTTGCCATCACTGGTAAATGTGTCATTTCCACGGCCGTGAACTTTGAAATTCACATCTCTGATCACAATCTATTATTATTCCACCTCTCTCTCTGCCTTGCAACCCCAAAATTTGTTATTCATCTTCATCATCATCATCTTCAGTTTCTCAATCAGTTATTAATACTTTTTCAAGCTATTACCCCTACACATTCTCTATCCTTCCCTTCTTGATACTTTGGTCAGCTAGTTTAAATTTATACTTTTTTCCTTTTTGATTTCCTTCCCCTATCTGATTTTCAGCTGCGGAACCTCAGCCATGGATTACTCCAACTATTAGCTGTGTTTAGTCATCTCAAAGCTGAAGAAAATCACAATACTGTGCTGTGTTCCCCAAATTTATGTTATACAACCTCAGTGGGGTTGTCACTGCAGCAAGGTAGCATTTTTACATTTCCTTAGTTAACACACTGACCCATTCATCACATTTTCCCCAATATTTCCATCCTTCCTCAAACCTCCCATGGTCCTCCTCACTTATCCTTCTCAACTGAAAAATTTGTGTCATATTTCATTGAAAAAAATGAATTAATTTGCTGTGAGTTTCCTCTTCTTCCTGCCTCATCTCACCTCACCAAGATGCTTTCTTTCACTATTCCCCACCTTCACCGCTTTTCACATGAAGAGGTATAACCCTTCTCCATGCTCAAAATCCTCTAGATGCATGTGATCCCATTCTATCCCATCTTCTCCAACAGACTGTTACCTCTTCAATGTCCATTGTTTCACTTATATCCAACTTCTCCTTATCTACTGGCTACTTTCTTACTGCCTACAAACATGCCCATGTATCCCTCATCCTAAAAAAAAAAAATCCTCACTTGATCCATCCATCTCCAATAGTTGTCATCCAGTATTTCTCCTTCCTTCTGTGGCTAAAATCCTTTTGAAGGCCTTCTACATTAGGTGCTTCCCTTTCCTTTCTGGTTGTTTTTGTTGTTTGCTCATTTCAGTCACGTCCAATTCTTCATGACCCCATTGGTGGTTTTCTTGGCAGGATAATGGAGGTAATTTCCTACTCCAGCTCATTTTACAGATGAATAAACTGAGGCAAACAAGGTTAAATGATTTGCCCAGGGTCACATCACATGGCTAGTAATCATTTGAGGCAAGATTTGAACTCTGGTTTTCCTGACTCTAGGCCTGATGCTCCATCCACTGTGTCAACCAGTTGCCCTGCTCCTTCTCATTTTCTTCTTAACTCTCTAATATATGGCTTCCAATTTCATCATTCAACAACTGCTCTTTCCAAATCTATTAATTTTTTTTCTTTTTTAAGTAATTAATTTATTTTTAGTTTTCAACATTCACTTACACAAGATTTTAAATTCCAAATTTTCTCCCCATCTCTCCCCTCCCCCACCCCAAGATGGCATGTATTCTGATTACCCCTTCCCTGAATCTGCCCTCCTTTCTATCAAACCCCCTTCTCTTATCCCCTTCCCCTTCTATTTTCCTGTAAGGCAAGATAGAGTTCTATACCTCATTGCCTGTAATATCTTATTTCCCAGTTGTATATAAAAGCAATTTTTAACATTCAATTTTAAAACTTTGAGTTCCAAATTTTTTCCTTTCCTCCTTCCCCACCCACTATCACTGAGAAGTAAAACAATTTGATATAGGTTGTACAAGTGTAGTCATACAAAACACTTCCATAATAGTCATGTTGTCAAAGACTATATTATCCTCAATCCTATCCTGCCCCTCATTTATTCTATTCTCTCCTTTGACCGTGTTCCTTCTCAAAAGTGTTTGCTTCTGATTACCCCCCTCCCCCAATGTGCTCTTCCTTCTATCATCCCCCACTCTCTTGTCCCCTCCCCTCCTATTTTCCTGTAGAGTAAGACAGATTGTCATACCCAATTGAGTGGATATGTTATTCCCTCCTTAAGCCAAATCTAATGAGAGTAACCTCTCTCCTCTCACCTCATTCCCTCTCACCTCCCCCCTTGTCCCCTCCACTGTAAAAACAAGAAGGAGGAGAGAATAAGAGAAGGGGGGTTGAGTGATAGAAGGGAGGGCAGATTGGGGAAAGGGTTATTTAGAATGCATGCCATCTTGGGATCGGAGAAGGGGAGAGATAGAGAGAAAATTTAGAACTCAAATCTTGTGGAAGTGAATTTAAAAATTTTAAAAATGCTTGAAAGTCCTCTATTTCATCAAATATCTACTTTGTCCCCTGAAGGATTATACTCAGTTTTGCTGGGTAGGTGCTTCTTGGTTTTAATCCTACCTTCTTTGACGTCTGGAACATCATATTCCATGCCCTTTGATCGCCTAATGTAGAAGCTGCTGAATCTTGTGCTACCCTGATTGTGTTTCCACAATACTTGAATTGTTTCTTTCTGGCTGCTTGCAATATTTTTCCTTGACCTGGGAACTCTGGAATTTGGCTATAATATTCCTAGGAGTTTTCCTTTTGGGATCTCTTTCATGAGGTGATCAGTGAATTTTTTTCAATTTCTATTTTACCCTGGTTTAAGAATATCAGGGCAGTTTTCCTTAAGCTTCCTGGCTTCCATGACTTCCTTCAAATCTCAAATATGAATCCAACTTCTGTAGGAAGCCTGCCTTAATCCCTCTTCATTCTATTAATTGGCCTCTGTTGATTAACTTACATCTATCTATCCATCTATCTAGTCTGTCTCAACTGTTTGCATGTTGTCTCCCCCATTATACTGTTAGCTCCTTGAGGGTTGAGATTCTCTTTTGTCTTTCTTTTTAACCCCAGTGCTGAGCACAGTTTCTGGCTCAGAGTAGATACTTAAAATTATTGTGGACTGACTGAACTCAGATGTGAAGTTCGAATTTTTTAAGCATCTCTTTTTGCCTCTCTCTGCATTTCTGTCTCTCTCTCTTTCTCTCTCTCATAACAAAATGGTTCATTATGTTCCTTTAAGCAATTTTTCTTCTATACATTTTTAAAACCCTTAATTGATCCTCTTTTGGGGGGCTACACATCACAATTCTCTTATGTTCCACCATCCACTAACCTAGAGTAGAAGCTGTCCCTTGTAAAAAATACTTACAGTCCAGCAAATACAAATCAGCATGTTGACCACTTCTATATTAACACTTGCCAAAAACTTTCACTGATATCATCCTAAACAACTCAAACAGTCTTTTCTCAGTCCTCCTCCTCCCTCACCTTTGTGTTGGATCTAACATCATTGATTACCCATATCTTTTTGAAAATTTCTCTCTTGATTTCTGTGACAGTTTCCAATTCTGCTTTTGCTTTGGCTTTAGAGATTTCATCTTCTCTAGCCTTCTAAAGTAGATATTTCCAAAGATTATCTTTTATTCTCTGTTCTCATCCCTGAAGAGTGTTCATCCATTGTCACTTTCAACTACCATTTCTTTACAATCATTCCTCAATCTATATCTCCTGATCTACTCCCTGAATTTTTGCTACTTAGAGGACATCTACACATAAATATCCAAATATGACCTCTTCTCTGTAATTATCAGACTCAAAAGCTCTCAGACTTCACTAATTATCATTGTACCCAAATGGTACTGTTAGTTTTCTAGCTTCCCAGATTCTGAACCCTAGTGTTATTTTTGTCTACTTCTTTGTCCCTGATGCTTCATCAATAACAAAATTCTACTATTTTTTTCTTTTGCAGTATCCCTAAAATTCTTTTATTTCTGTTCATTTCCATTTTCAGTATCCTAATCCATCAATAATCATTTATTGAGTACTGATTGTGTGGTAGGCACTAGAACCATAAAACTTTTTTTTTAATAATCTTACGCTTCGTATGATTTTTTTTTTCATCCTGAAGAAATGGTTTGAACTTACAATGCAAATCTAATGGATTCTTTCCAATAAACAAAATCAGAGAATCAGAGAAATTTGGAATTGTTAGAGACTTCTATGGCCATCACATTCAATCTATAGTGGAAGAAAAGATTATCTTCTACATAATATCCAAGAAGAGATCACCCAATATTTGTTTGAAGACCTCCAACAAGAGAGAAACCACTGCCTCCTGAGCAAATACCATTTGCCTTTATGATAGATCAAATTCTTAGAAAGTATTATTCAATACTAAGTCTAAATTTTCCCCTTTCCAACTTTCCCCATTGCTCCTACTTCTGCTCTCTGGAGTCAAACACATCAAATCTAACCGATCTTCCATGTAACAGTGATTCAACTATCCAAAGACATCAATCAGTTCCTCAAAAGTACCATGCCTATGCCTCAGGTCACTACCAAGTGATTGGAGGTACCCCATTACAAAAGCGATGACTCAACAGATACCACTATTTTAGGCATGGCAAACTGAATTCATAAAATCCTACTCCAGTATTCCACTATGGACAGGGAATGACTGCTGCACAAGTCCTGGTGGCTTCTCCCACTAAATAAAAGCTTTTTAGGAAGGTTCCAGCAACATACTGACACTACTTTCTGAGAATAAGAATGACCAAGTTGGGAGAGACTCATAATTACCAAATTAGCCACTTTGTAGTGAATTATTTGCCTTACATAGCCCCTTTCTGCTTCAGTTTTAACAATGACAAAAAGGCAGAAAGGGGTGACAGAGAGTTCCAAGAATTAGAGGTTTTCTGCAATCAAAAAACATATCCCTAAACGTGAGTTTCTTGTTTAGTGACCAGAAATGGACATTCTTCTGATATAACTGAATCCTATAATTCCTGACAGTAGAAGAGAGATCTAAAAGACAGTGGGAGGTCACCGCTAAATAGAAAGATGGCTCCGATTCTTCCTGAAGAAGCACATAAAGTAATTGGTAGAGATGGTTCATCACATACCCAAAGGCAGCAAAAAACATAATTTCATGGTACATTTGATCATCTAATATTGCAATACTCACAATAAGTATTCGCAAAAAGGCCACCATGAAAATAATTATGTCCTATTCATCAATATATGTTTCAGATTAAAAGGTACAGAAATTCAACAAAGAATTTCATAAGACTCCTCAAATTAAATCAACATATATATTTGATGACTTAAATCCAAAAGGAAGAAAAGGTAATGGGAACTATATGAGTAAATATGGCTGAGAAAGAAGAAATGAGAAATTAAAAACTTGTAGACAACATAGAAGCCTCACAACAATATGCCCTGGATGCTTTCTTTAACAAAAGGATAAAAATCATTAGACCTTTCAAATACTAACATTACAATCAAGAAAATTATTTTTAATAAATATGACATATAGGGGAGTCCATATATGAATCAGTTGTTTGTATACATTCAGACCACCAATTTGTTAGAGCATATATCAAAGTTATTATAAAAGGATGAGAGAAAAAGTAAGGGAAACATTTAGGGTGCAAATAAATGAAATCCACCCTGACCTATTTAAATAAGTTAACAATGATGAAGAATAGCATGTGGATAGAAAAAAAATAATAATTCCATAGATTCTGATGATAAGAATTTCATACAAAAGTTAAACCATTATAAATCAATTACCATAACAAGAACAAAGAAGTGTCGAAAACACCTCATCCAGCAAATATAAGCAGGGAGATAAAACAGCTAAGGGAAATACTTGTTTAAAGTATAAACTCATTTGTAAAATCTTCAAGAGAAGGAATATACATTATGAACAGTCCTGCTTCATTGAATGGAGAGAAGTAATGGAGGGTAAAACCAGTTTAAATGAAACTTGTCAAGAAGCATCACGAAGCAAAGTCACCCCAAGGGTGTTTAAGGATTAAATGGAAGGGGGGACAATAAATAGCAGAAAAAAAAAGAAAAAAAGATCTGAAAAGAATTATAACAAATTCCTTTCACTATCAAGAAAAGTGGAAACCTTACACTTGGACTCTAACACCATAGTCCAGTGTATATATATATATATATATATAGATGATGTAGAAAAGATAATTCAAGATGGAAAAAGCAATCACAATAGAGATGATCCATGCTAGGGGTGATAAAATTGTAAAGGCACTATGAGATCAATTCATTAGGTACCTAAAGGAAGAGAAAAACCAGAAAACTAGTAATGCCATTTGGGTTCAATGGTGATCAGTTAAGTCTTAGAGATTTTGAGTCTGATACTTACAGATATGAGGTCATACTTGGACATTTATATGTAGACATCCTCTAGCAAAATTTCAAGGAGTAGGTCAGGAGATATAGATTGAAGAATAATAGTAAGGAAGTGGTGGTTGAAACTAACAATGAATGAGCACTTTTCAGGGTTGAGAACAGACTCAGGCTTTATTAATACTAAACAAGATGCCTGAGTAACAAGCAACAACTACTGACCTCTAACACTCATTTTACTGACTTCTATACATATTTTCTTGCTCATATAAAATTGTATGAGAACAATCGATACACACATTTAAAGCATCATTGATGAAGATTATCATTAGAGAACAGACAGGCTTTCACAAGTGATATTCTACAGTAGAACATATCTTTACTAATACACACTTGACTGAAGAATGTAAAAGAATATAAGATTGCACAATGATTGCTGTTTTCCAAACTTTAAAATATTTTATTCAGTAGAAGAAAACACAGAAAAATATAGCTTTTAAAACTATCTTACACAAAGAACTATATCCTACGAATACTTGAAATATCCTGAAGAGTCCTTAAAAGATTTAACAAGAGAGATAACCTTGATCAATATCCCTGTGTTCATAAACATCAAGACATAAAACAGGTATAACAATTATCCCTATTCAAGGTGGTCTCCATTGTCATGGGTGAATTGTACCACTGAGTACAAACTGAAGAAGAATTTGGAATAGATGGTGAAGTCTTCCAGATATTCTTTTTCAAAAATTATATATTATTGTTTGCATCAACCCCAGGAACACTGAAGAACCCCACGGACAAGGTCAATAACAACTCAAAAGAGTTTGCTGTGGCCATCCATACAGGAAAAACCAAGAGCTTGAATGTCCACTCTATGATCACAATAAGTTAGATTGGTAACTTATAGAGATCAAGCAACAGTGCATACAGCCTGTACAAATATGCAAAATGAACAAGTTAATCCTGAATAAAACAGAAAGAGAAGAAGAAAATCAACTAATTTTGGGAAACTGCACAAATATTTTTAACATGCTAAAACTTCTCTCAGGAACAGAAGGTCATTTCTTTAATATCAGCTCATACCAGTGCTATTGTATGGTTGTGAATCATGAAGCAGTACAATCTCCCACCCAAACGGCAATGAACAGGTGCATGGCAGGTAGAAGCAGCCTGATTTTTTGTTGTTGTTCAGTCATTTCAATTCTGTCTAGCTCTTAGTGATTCCACTTTGTTGGGATTTTTTTTTTTTTTGCAAAGGTATCAGTGATTTCCCATTTACTTCTTTAGCTCATTTTACAGATAGGAACTGAGGCAAACAGGAATAACTGACTTGCCCAGGGTTGCACAGCTAGTGTCTAAGGCCAAATATGAACTCCAGAAGATGAGTCTTCATAGCTCCCAGCTCTGTGCTTTATCCACTGTACCACTTAGCTGCCTGACCCAGCAGGCTAACCCAAAACAAACAAAACTTTAATGAATGTTGAACCCATGTAAATGATGGGATTAAAGAAATGTAAGACTTTAAAAGACTGGATGGTCACAAAGAAAGAGGAAGGGATAACCAGAGGACAGCTCATGGTTCTATTGATAGATTCTCACTATCAAGATATATTGAGGAAGGTTCCCATAAAGATGGGTGGATTCCTCCCTCATTCCCCCAGGGCCAACATGTTGGAAGCCATGGAAAATAGTCGCAGAGAAAAGGCAACCATGGAGGACTTCTGATTTGCATCACTTGAGGTCACACATCCATTTTAGTATTTGAAAAAGCTGAGATAAAACTGTCCCACAGGACATACTTTCCTCTGAAATAGCATTTAAGACCAAGGTTAGCAACAAATGAATTAAATGAATGGGTCACCAGTCCTATCACCAAGAATAACCAAGAGTGGATTATATGAGAAAACATGATCAAATCAGAAAAAAAAAAAACTTCTTTTATCCAGAGCTGAAAATAGGATAAAATGATAATTTTCCATCTTTAAGCAATGAAAACTAAGAAAGATTTATCCCACTCATTTTTAAGCTCTAACCTATTCCTTTCTCATACACAAGACCTTTCACAATTGCTCCTAACTCCAAGGATATTTTCAATCTCTGAACTTTTGAATTGCTGATTAACTTATTTCATATGTGTACATGGAATATCACCTCAACTAGAGTCAGAGACAGAAACTATGTCATATTTTCTTTATATCCTCTTTAGTGTCTATCCCAGTGTCTATTATAGTGATAGTGAAATCCACAGTGTATTGGAAACACACAACAAATGCTAGAGGGAGGAAGGAAGGAGGGGCGGGAGGAAGGAAGGAAGGAAGGAAGGAAGGAAGGAAGGAAGGAAGGAAGGAAGGAAGGAAGGAAGGAAGACAACAAGGGAAAGTAGGTTGATATATAATAGAAAGAAAAAATACTAATTGATAAAGCATTCGGGAATTTAAGTACAAAAGTAGAATATCCTGGAAAGACCTGTCATGTGTTATTCAAAGACCTGTCAATCAGAGGACAGATTAGACATATTCTGTTTGACCTCAGATGATCGAACTAGGAGAACTGGGTGAAAATGGAAAGGGGGCAAATTTAAGATAGCTTTAAGGAAACCACTGTCTAATAATTAGAGCCATGTAAAGTGCAAAGGGCTGATATAGCTATCCTCTAAAGCTCAATGACTACTTGCCTTGTGTGACATATATGGGACTCAGGTATGGGAGGAGTGAATGGCCACTTAGATCCCTTCCAGATCTGAAATTCTGTTATTCTAGACACCAGTAGACTCTTCTAGTCTTTCAACTGCCTCTAGGAAAGCCAATGGACAAGGAAAGAGTTATTCCCTGTTCAAACACTAGTCTTACATAAGTAATCACAACATAACAGAGGAGTTAAAAGACAGTATATTCGGGTCAGAAACAGATAAAAGCCTGCAAGTATCAGGTTGGACAAAAATAATGATGATATCAGATCCACTGTGTAGGGACAAAGGTGGAGAACCCAAGAGAAAATTTTTATAATTGGTCCAGAGAATAAGCGAAACAAAGGGCAATATAGTGTTCGTGTAAGTGATTAATCTATACACTGGCTGGTTGGTTTATAGGAATCTGATTCATGGGTCAGGAATATACTGATTTAAACATACAAGTCAGATTATGTTATCGAGTTTGATATTCCACCATTGACAATTTAATTCTTTTTTGTAAAAGAACTTTTGGTCTCACAGCCTCTTTTGAGAGAAGCTTTTAGGACTGATCCAATAAACTTTTCCCCCTCATGTTCTACCATTCTCAAGTTCAAAGTATTAAATATGAAAGTAATTTAGTACTTCAAGCCACAAGAGAGTTAGTCCGTTAGGTTACGTATAGAAAATTACTCTGGAGACTCTAAATGGAAGAAAACAAAAGAATACTGGAAAGATCTGTAGATTATTTATCACATATATCTGTGAAGCAGGTTCTGGTACTGCTCTGTTGAAGGCCAGCCACCATCTGGCTCCATCCTACAGTGCTAGCCTAATTTCATACTACTCCCCTTCACAAACTCTGTTCCAGTCGGGCTGAATAGTAGCTCTTTCCTTAATTCACCCCTCCAGCTCCTACATCTGTAATTTTCACAAGCTATCTATCCCCACGTCTGAAATGTCCCTCTATATCTCCCCTCTTAGATTCAGACCCAGCTGAGGTACCAAAGCCTTCCTACAACTTTATCCAAGTGTCTGATTGTTTCCTCCTCAATTTTTCTTTTACTGTCCTTATTAGCGTATATGTCATATCTCCCCAGGAGAAGGCAAACTCCTTCAAATGAAAAAAAAAATCATTTTTGTTAGCATATTCCCAGCACCACTATGGTGCCTTCCCATACAGAAGTATACAAAAGATCTATGTTTTCAGTAAGTTTAAATCAGTCATCATGCTGGGAATATGGGGGGTGTTGATGGTTGGAGGAGGAAGGTCATTTCTAATCAGACCTCTGTACTCTACTCACTTCTAGTCTGTGCAATCTGGTTTTGGACTCCACCACTCAAAAGAAATTCTTTCTAAGGCTATTAAGTCTCTTATATGATAAATCCAATGACCTTGTCTCTGTCTTTCTTCTTGACCAATCAGCAGTGGCTAATAGTGTTGACAACCTCCTCTGCCTGAATATTCTGTTTTCTTTAGGTTTTTATGTAGTTCCAGTACCAAAGCTGGTATAGAACTCTCTCCTTATTGGTGAGGAAGGAAGGAAGGAAGGAAGGAAGGAAGGAAGGAAGGAAGGAAGGAAGGAAGGAAGGAAGGAAGAAAGGAAGGGAAGGAGGGAGGGAGGGAAGGAGGGAGGGAGGAAGGGAGGGAAGCAGGGAGGGAGATGGGTAGAAAATCCTCTTTGTAAGGGGAGAGGCAGCTGCATGCTACAGTATATAGAGAGTTGTCACGGCAGCCAGGAAGACACAGGTTCAAGCCCCAATACTGACACACGATTGTGTGACCCTGGGTAAGGCATGTAATCTCTCAGTGCGTAGCCCACTCACTAAGGCTATAACTTGCAGAACAGGTGCCAGCCTGCATGAGTAGAGGGAGCTTGCTCACTGGGAAATTTCCTATGCCAATGAAATCACATGTCCCTAAGCTTACACTAGTGTGTAAGACACAGTAGTCAAAAAGATTGGTTCCAGATTTCTAGGAGCCAGGTCAAAGACCAAAAAATATGAGAGATAAGGTGGCGTATGTGAAGTGTCAGCTGAGTGGTACCAGCAGCAGATGCAGTTATGAAGTGAGTGCTCATCGTAGGGTTGGATGTTGTAGCTCCGTGGAGAAAGGCGAAGCCGACATAAAGAAAAGGCGAGACAGCTCTAAGAAGAAAAGGAAGGACATTTCAGGTGGGCCACATGGCAAGATCAAAGGCAGAGCTGGAGGAATGTGTACACTTTTCACGGTGACAGGAAACGGATGATTCGGGCTCAGGGGAGGGCCGGGAATCTTCCATGCCTACTTAACTTACCTGGTGAATTATATACAAGAATGTGACATTTGTACGCCACTGGATGCGGTGAATAACTTGTTGGAAGCAATGATGAAAAGGTGCAGAGGCAGCAGGAGTCAGGACGACTTGGCTTGAAATCACACTGCAGACACCGACTAGCTTTGGGACCTTGAATAACTTGCTCAACCTCTCCCAGCCTCAGTTTCCTCAGTCACAAAATGGAGATACCTGTAGTGTTGATCTCATGGGGTTTTGATTAGTCTTAAAAAAGATAATGTATGTAGTGATTTACAAGTCTGAAAACCTGACATGTGTATTCTCATTATTTATCTACCCCTGGACACAGGAATTAATTAAAAGCTATTCATTAAGTGCTTACTTTGTGCCAGGCACTTAACAATGGTGATACAATTATAAAACCTAAAGACAATATTTACCTTCAAGAAGCCTACTTTCTAATAAAGGGATAAAACTCATGTAGGGGAACAGTGGCCTTTTCATCTAGGAGCTCATAGGGATGGTGAATAGAACAAGAGGAAATTTTGATGACAAGGCCTTTCTGGTAGCAATTTGATTTAACAGTATTTCCCAAATCAAGAGGCCAAGAGGCAGAAAGCCGAGGACAGGGGTAGAGGGTAAAGGACAGAGGAGCAGCAATAGTATGTGTACAGTGGCATGACGGAAATTGGCTAGTATGAAGAAACATGGCTGTGTCTGGGGCTTCCTAGATCTAGTGGGCTCAGCCACCAAGACAGCATGGCCCCAAGTTAAGAGTAACAGTTCTGAGGAAATTTCCATCCAGACATACACATGTGTTCAGATCACAGGATTATACATTTAAAACCAGAAGAGACCTTAGAGGTTATGTAGTTCATCTTCCTTATTTTACATTTAAGAAAAATGAGTCCCAGTGATATAAAGTGGAATGCCCAAGGTATCACAGGTGGTAGTTGAGGCAGGATTTAAATCCAGGTTTGTTGACATTAATGGCAAGAGCCTTTCCACTTCGCCACGCCCATCGTGTGTGTGTGTGTGTGTGTGTGTGTGTGTGTGTGTGTGTCACTACAACAATTACTCTAGAAAGGGAGATGAAAGAAATCTACACGTCTTGTGGACACGGGTTTATTATTTTAAATGGTTACGTATTATTGCTTATATTTCCTGAAAAACACATATAATGCTCTTAGCATCCATAATTCTCTTTTACAAAGCTAATTCTACCACTTGAAACTCATGCAAACTACCAAGTAAGGTTATATTCAGCACTAACTTGCATTTAGATACTTGGTAAGCCATTCAGGAACCTTTTCTCACATCAAATAAAACCAATCTAAGCATGTGTTTCCTAATACACATATTGCTTATGACAGTCAATTTATTTACAAGGACTGTTAGAGAGGGAATATATGGCATTAATTCCTCTTAGTCAGGATCTTCTTGTCATTAACAGCCTAGCTTGGAAAAATTTCCAAATACATGAAGTATATTGCTTCCTACTTTTAAAACCATCTCTATAGGGAGGCAATGAAAAAGAAACGGCAGTTACAAATGATAATGGTTCTTTTTCAGGAATGTCTATCACTGGGGGGAGTTTTTCCCCATTTCTAGATCACTATGGCATCAATGATTCAGAGCTTTACCAGATTTTGCCCAGAGCTGATTAGAATTCCTGTTAACAATTTGGTCCAAAGTCTGATAAATGGCATTTAGGGTGACATGGTGATTCTGTTTTATGTCTAACCTCCCTTTTCAGAGAAATAAAAAAAAATATGTTTAGAGAGTTCAAACTTCATGGCTTTCAGAGGCACACCCAGAATGACTAGAGAGAGAGGAGCTGGAAGGGGTGACTGAAGCCCCACTGTTACAAGCACAGCAGGGAAGACAGCTGCTGCAGTCCCTACACCCGAGGGGTTCATCAGCCTTTTTACTGTGCTTGAAGGTGTTGTCAAGGGATGCATTTAAATAGAGAGATGCAGGCTCCCACCGAAAGGGATTAGAAAGGATCCCTCACCATGTTGCCTCTATTGAACCTTTCAGTACATGGAGGAAAAAGAGGGAAATGGGAAAGATTTTGTTGCAGTGGAAAGGCCGTTGTTCCAGGGCACCATTCCATTTATTTCTATTTGTTCATTTCCCTTGTGTTTTTAAAAGTCTAGTGAAGAGTCATGGGTAATTAGCCTTGCTATCTAAAGTCTCTGGGCATAGGAAATCCTGAGAGGACTGCACTGTGTAAATCTCTGCCACAAATGCAACAGAAGATCTTCCCAGGCTTCCCCTCTCCCTTGAAGCCTGTCTGTATCATAAGGTCGGGGACTCAAACATTTAGTATAGCAGAGACCCAGGGTCAACATGATAAGGGAAAGAGCTCTATATTTGGGACAAGAAGATAGAGATTCAAATTACAGCCCTGCTACATAGTGCTCAAGTGACCCTGTGTATCCACCGGGGAAAGTGGATATGAGATAGATAGATAGATAGATAGATAGATATAGATAGATAGATAGATAGATAGATAGATATAGATGGATGGATGGATGGATGAATGGATGGACGGATGGATGGATGGATAGATGGACAGACAGATAGATAAATAGATGGACAGATGGATAGATAGATAGATCATAGTATCATGGACATAAAGAAAACATCCCGCTCAACTCCTTCATTTTATGGATGAAGAAGCCAGGGCTCAACAAGGTTAAATCATGCATCAGAGGAAAAGGCAGAAAATGAACCCAGATCCCGCAACACATGGCACTGACTTTATAAATGACACTTAACAATTCAGAATAATATTTGCCAAATTCATACATTAACTACATATGTCTGTGTATGTCTGTAAACACATATAGGCGTGCATGTATGTATATAATACAAACACATGGATAGATAGATGGTAGATAATATTTCCATGTAGTATATTTCTGTGTGATACGTCTTTAAAAGGATTAAAATGAAAACAATCCAAAAACAAAAACCTTTGAAAAAGTGAGTATGCTACCTTTTTTCACTTTAGTATAATTTATTTCTATTTATGTATTTCTGTTCATTTTGAATGCTTTAAAACACAGAATGCTTTCAAAATGTTTATTCTTTTGAAATTATTTTAGAAGTGTAAACCAATTTTAGATGACTATCAACATATGTATTAATATAGAAAACACATACATGTATTATATATAAGCTGGGCAAGTCAATTTCTGTATGCCTCAGTTTCTTCATATGTAAAATGGGAATAATAATATCCTCTCCCAGGTCATTACCTCTCAGGGTGAGTGAAAATAAAATGAGATAATATTTGGAAAGCACTTTGTAAACCTTAAAGCAGTATTTAAATAGTCATCATTACATGTATGCAGATACACAAACACATATAAATATTATTATTATATGAATATGTGCAGTCTGTATGTAGTCTATGGTAGTGTGTTTATGTATAGAAGACTCATCTATTAAGGGGCAGATGAATTGTGAACTGCATTGATGGAGGGCATTCCCAAACCAAGGAAATCACAGATACTTGGGATGTAAATATTGGATATTGATGCTGATATTATTACTAAAGTATTTGTTGTACTAAGTTAAATTGAATTGAATTAAAAAATTCAATTCTTGGAACACATCAATTAAGAAGTAGCAAACTGAGACAAGGATGGAAAACACTTATTAGAGGTAGCCATATTATGAAGAGCCAATGTAACAGCTGACAACTTGACATCAAAGGAAAAGACAAAAGTAATAACTAAAAGTCTTATGTGGGCAGCTAAGTGGTGCAGCCAATAGAGTGAATAGACTCATCTTCCTAAATTCAAATCTGTCCTTACACACTTTTTAGCTTTGTGACCCTGGGCAAGTAATTTAATCCAGCTTGCGTCAGTTTCCTCATCTGTAAAATGATTTAAAGAAGGAAATAGCAAACCATTCCAGTATTTTTGCCAAAAAGAAAAAAAGAAAAAAGAAAACAAACAGGGTCATGAAGAGTCACACACAACAACAAGAAGGCTCACATTCTCCACGCAGCTATGGGATTTCATAATGTTGACTCAGAAAGAATATTCAATATCTTCTATTAATGATAACTAATACATATCCTTTGTAAAAATTTTTAGCAAAAACTAGCTAAATTATATGTGCATAATGTAAATATGCATATATGTATGTCTAGGTACATATACTATATGTATAGAGAGAACATGTGTGTGTGTTTGTGTGTGTAGACCTATGTATATGACATGTGTGTGTAAAATCATAATCTTCACTTATCTGTAAATGTCATTTATGTAGCAATCTCCATAAATGCCAAATAGGCACTACCTCAATCAATAGAATACCTCAGTATTCACACATCTAACACTGACTGATATAGTAGCCAATAATATTCCTGCAAAAAATTAAAATAAATGGATGAATGAATATCATAATTAGGGTCTAGCACAAGAAAGAATAATTACAAAGTAAATGATTAGACTTTGCCTCTGCCTCTCCTAATGATCTGTTTCAGCACATGCCTACATCTTGCTTAGAGCTGTTAGGAAGTGAATGGATTCTGGGAACTCAGTTCCCCAGTTAGAAAAAAAAAGACTTGGAAAATGTATCATTTTCTGGCAAAACATAAAGGGACTATCATTTATTAATTGATTTTAATGGACTCTTTGTAGAAGATTATCCTGATTAAATTATTAGCTTTGAGAAGAGCCATGCAAATAGAAACAAAATTCATAGAATTTCTCAGTACTTACTCTAACTATGACCATTAATCAGTGTCTGTCCTCTTGCTGCAATATCTTTATATATTGGAAATTGGCTGATAGGAACTCAACTTCATAATCTAGCTCTTTTATTGTGAGCCTTGAAAACACTAAGAGTAGGACACAATGCCTCATTACTACGAACAAAAAAGATGTCACCCATTTATTTATTCTCTGTCATCTCAGAGAGAAAACAAATTTCTGGAAGTCAAACTGTTCCTTCATGGAATGATGGATTTCTAAACGTCTGGTTCCTTCTTTTCACAAAGGAGGTAAATCTGATGAATCAGTATTCACAAAATAGCATTTGGCAGAACAGTAATGCTAGTTAGACAAATGTTCTGTGCCAGCAATAAGACATGACAGAGTCATAATTTTTGTCGGCGGCCACAGACAAACATTAATAGATTCCTGATGCCACCTCCAGAGTTTGAAAGATGTGTTTAAGAGTCGGGGACCTTGGGAATCTTGTCCTGTCACTTAATGGTAAGGACTGCTTGTCAGTAAGGAAACAATATGAAAGTTTGATGGAGGTGAGCTACAAGTGTTATTGAGAGAATTTACAGAAAAATTGGAAGTCCCAGCTGGGGACTTGGAGTGGCATTGACAATGTTGTCCTTGTTGTTGTTTGGTCAGTAGGTAAAAGAGGCCATTCTTTGCCTCATTTCATACTTAGCCTTAATCACTGAATAGGCATTGCCTCAGTTAAACTGAGACTTGTTACAGACTTCAGCTAAAAAGGCCAAGGCCTTCCAGGGCTATCTCCAGTTGTCCTGACCTCTATCTGGCTACTAGACACAGATGGGTCCAGAAGAGAAAGTGAGGTTGGTGACGGTGCACAGCCCTCCCTCACTTAAATCTAATTCTCTTGTGTGTCATGGCATCACCTCCCTGATGACACAATCCTCTTTGAGGACGAAGGACAAAAAACTAGTATGTCACCGAGTTTTCACATCACATTGTGCTGCCTGGCAAGGAGAAAGGTAGGTTTCATTCTAATTTATGGAAGCTAGTGGAGAAAGACTGGACCTGGAGGCAAGAAGATATGAATTTAAATTTGACCAGATAGTTCCTAGCTGTGTGACCCTGAGCTACTCACTTAACCTCTCTAGGTTTCAGTTTCTTTGTCTGTAATATGGGGGATAATAATAGCATCTACTTTCTAGGGCTGTTACGAAGATAAAATAAGATGCAATATTTGTATAACAATTTGCTAATCTTAAAACACTATGTAAATCTAGCTAGCTAGCTATTATTATTAGAAATCTTCGTCCTGAGGCAGCTAGATGGCACAGTGGATAGAGCACCGGCCCTGAAGTCAGGAGGACCTGAGTTCAAATCCGGCCTCAGACCAAACACTTGACACTTACTAGCTATGTGACTCTGGGCAAGTCACTTAACCCCAATTGCCTAACAACAACAAAAGAAATCTTCATCCTTATTTACTTAGTACAGGGTGGACCTTAATCTTTTCAGTATAGACATAAGTTCACAAGTTTTTACTGATTTAACACTAATGAGCACTGGGATGAAAACTACCACATGTTTATACAGCATTTATAGTTTGGGAAACCTTTCCTTGTAATGCTACTCTGCAAACTGTACCCTGATCACTTATCAAGATCCCAGGCATCCCTGAGATTTTGATGTCAGGAAGACCTGGGTCAAAGGGAGGACTGATATTTAGGTTCAAATATTGTTTCTTTTCTTTTTCTTTCTTTCTTTCTTTCTTTCTTTCTTTCTTTCTTTCTTTCTTTCTTCTTTTTTCTTTCTTTCTTTCTTTCTTTCTTTCTTTCCTTCTTTTTTGTCTAGGCAATAGGGTTAAGTGACTTTCCCAGGGTCACACAGCTATTGAGTGTTAAGTGTCTGAGGCTGAATTTGAAATCAGGTCCTCCTGACTCCAGGGCCAGTGCTGTATTCACTGTGCTACCCAGCTGCCCCTCAAATTCTGTTTCTTACACTTACTAGCTATGCAATCATGGGCAAGTCATTTCTCTCTCTGAGACTCAGTTTCCTCAACTGAAAGATGTGGAATAAACTATCTATAATGACTACTTTATATTGTTGATATGAAGCTGAACTCATAAGGCAGTGGATGGTAAAATATTATGCAAAATAAAAAAATAATATAATTGTCAGTTGATATTATTTTTGTTGTTGATACGATAATTCATTTTCTCATTGTTTTCAATGGCGTTCAGAAGGCAGCAGTCCTGGAACAAGTCACTATACAAGGACGTGCACATACATACAATATTCTGTGTCATAGGTAGATAAAATAACTTTGTAACTGAATGAATTCATTGAGATATAAATTCATCTTCTATTGGTTCACTTAAAGCATCTTCATTACAATTCTATTAAAGTCAGAACTAAGGGTAGATGGATAGGTAGATGGATGGATGGATGGATGGATGGATGATTATCATAATATTAAAAGATTAAGAACAAAACTTAGGAACTACTTAGTCCAATAACTGAACACCAGAGGAATAAAGTGACTTTTCTAAGATGATAATGACTAGTGACTGATGATTGGAATGATGAAAGGATATGCCAGTGGAGAGAAAGTTTTAGCAGTTGTCTCCTAGTTGGAAAGGCTATAAAAATTAGCCCAATAGCATTACATCTCTAATGTAGAAGGAGTTTAGCTGTGGAACAGAAGTTTAGTTAAAAGGTAATGATTTGAGGGCCAAAGATAAGCCCAAAAGAAAGAAAAATTTAAAAAAATTTCCCTACTCTTCTATGACCTCCTGTTTCAACAAAAAAAAATTATGAATAAATGTCATCAAAAGAAATGGTAGATGCGGAGAATCACAGTTTAACTGTCTAAAGATACTAATTTAATTGAAGGTCTCATAAATGTGAGATCTTTGTCCAGTAAGCAATAAGATGTTATGATATTAAAACACTGTCACTGAAATTCCAGCTATAAGACAAAATGAAGTTGCATCCAAATATTCTCTTTGGAGGGGCAAATGAAGGATGAATAGACTTGGTTTCATTACTGACAAGGGAAATATGAAACCTTTTTTAAAAGAAATATATTTTATGTTTTCTAATTACATGTCAAAACTATTATAACTTTTTTTTAATTTGAGGTAATTTTTTTTCTCCCTCCCTCCTGTCCTTGACCTTTTATGGAAAATGCAAGCAGCTTGATATAGGTTATATATGTGTAGTTATGCAAAATATATTTCCACATTACTCATATTGAAAGAAAACACAAACAAAAAAGAAAGGAAGAAAAAAAAAGAAAAATTTTGAAAGGATGCTTTGATCTGTATTCAGACTCCATCAGTTCTTTCTCTGGAGGTGGATAGCATTTTTTATCATAAGTTCTTCAGAACTGTCTTGGATGGTTGTATTGTTGAGAATAGCTAAGTTATTCATAGTTGATCATCCTATAATATTGTTACTGTGTACACTATTCTCCTGGTTCTGCTCACTTCACTTTGCAATAGTTCGTGTAAGTCTTTCCAGGTTCTTCTGAAGTCATCTTGCTCATCATTTCTTATAGCACAGTAGTTTGCCATTATATTCATATACCACAACTTGTTCAGCCATTCCCCAATTGATGGGCATCCCCTCTCAATTTCCAATTCTTTGACACCACAAAAAAGAGCTCCCATAAACAGGTTTGCACACATAGGTCTTTTCCCTTAAAAACAAAAATAACAACAACAAAAAAGAAATTTTGGAATACAGATCTAGTTGTGGCATTTTAGTTAAATGATATGCCCTTTGGGCATAATTACAAATTGCTTTCCAGAATGGTTGGATCAATTCACAATTCTACCAACAGTGCTTTAATGCCCCAATTTTTTCATATCTCCTTCAACATTTGTCATTTTCCTTTTCTATCATATTAGCCAATCTGATAGGTGTGAGATGGTAACTCAGAATTGTTTTAATTTGCATTTCTCTAAGCAATAGTGATTGGGAGCATTTTTTCAATTTATCAATTGAGAAATTACTTGTATTCTTACAAATTTAATGCAATTCTCTATATATTTGTGACATGAGGCCTTTATTAGTAAATTATTTTTACAGTTATCATTAGTGTGTATTTCCCTCCATCCTATCCCTGACCATTTATTCTATACTCTCTCTCTCCCTTTCTGCCTGTTTCTTCTCAAAAAAATTTTACTTCTGACTACCATTTCCCCAAACACACCTTCCCTTCTAGCAGCCCCACCTTCTCTTGTAACCTTTCCCTCCTACTTTACTGTAAGGTGAGATAGATTCCTATACCCAACTAAGTGTGTATGTTTTTCCCTCTGAGTCAATTTTGATGAGAGTAAGGTTCAAGCATGCCTGCCCATCATCCCCCCTCCACTGCAAAAGCTCTTTCATGCCTCTTCTATGTGAGATAATTTACCCCATTCTATCTTTCCCTTCCCCCTTCCCCTAGCGCATCACTCTTTCTCACCTCTTTTTTTTTTTAAATATCATCCCGTCATACACCCAGGCTCTCTTTATATATACTCTTTCTGACTGCCCTAACAATGTAAGATTCTTAGGAGTTACAAGAATCATCTTCCCATGTAAGAATGTAAATAGTTTAACCTTATTGAATCCTTATGATTTCTCTTCCCTGTTTATCTTTTTTATTCTTCTCTTGAGTCTTGTATCTGAAAGTCAAATTTCATCTGGAATGCTTAAAAGATCTCTATTTCATTAAATATTCATCTACCCCTGGAAGATTATACATAGTTTTGCTGGATAGTTGATACTTGGTTGTATATCTAACTCCTTTGCCCTCTGGAATATCTATTCCAAGTGATCTTTTAATATAGAAGCTGTTAAATCTGCTGTGATCCTGCCTGGCTTCAAATATTTGAAGTGTTTGAATTGAATTAAAGATTATCTCTTTAATTTGGAAGCTCTAGGAGTTGGATATAATATTCCTAAGAGTTTTCATTTGGGGAATCTCTTTCAGGAGGTATTTAATGGATTCTTTCCATTTCTATTTTACTCTCTGGTTCTAGGATATCAGAATAGTTTTCCTTGATAATCTCTTGAAATATGATTTCCAGGTTCGTTTTCCATTTGTCCAATTCTGCTTTTTAAGGAATTCTTCTCTTTAGTAGATTTTTGTGCTTCGTTCACTATTTGGCCTATTCTGTTTGTTTGCTTTTTATGGTGTTATTTTTTTCAATAATTTTGTGTCTGCTTTACCAAGCTTTGACTTATTTTTCATTAATTTTTTGCATTCTCATCAATCTCATTTCTTTTCCCAATTTTTTCCTTTATATTTCTTATTTGATGTTAAAAATTATTTTTGAGTTCTTGCAGGGATTATTTTAGGCCTGAGAACAATTCCAATTTTTAGGCTTTGGATGTAGCTATTGTAACTTTGTTGTCTTCTGAGTTTGTGTTTTGATCTTTCTTGTCACCATAGTAACTTTCTATGGTCAGGTTCTTATTTTATTGCTTGCTCATTTTCTAACCGATTTCTTGACTTTTAACTCAATGTTAAAGTTGGGCTCTGCTCTCCAAAGTAGAGAGAGTACTGTCTCAAGCTTCAAGCTTCTTCATCCTGCTCTTTTCAGAGCTAGTTCTGGAGCAGGGGGGTGGTCTGTAGGTTTTCAATTCTTCTAATGTAATATCATCTAAGAAGAGGTGTAGTCACTACTCTCCTGGCCTGAGTTCTGGCCTGTGAGCAATCACAAGTACTCTTTTCCACTCTAGAACTTTGGCAGGGTCCCTGTCCCCCTGTAGCCACACTTTTTAGTGTGCTATTGCTCCTCCTCACCCTGGGACTATGACCTAGAACCACATATTGGCAATGCAATAGAATCATGCGCATAGTACCAGCAAATGGTCCCCTGGAATCCCCTGCACTGTTGTCCAACCTCCTTACTGCCTGTAGGCTGAGGGTGCTGGAAGCAGGCACTGCTTATTTAGTCATTCCCAAAGGTCGGTTACTGGATTGCTGGGACCTGGAACATTCTAGATTATCCTCTGTTATCACCCCAGTGAGAGAGACCTTTCCTGCCAAACTTCTAAGTTGCTTTGGCCTGGAAAATTGTTTCACCCCAGCCTTTGGTTCTACCCCTCCAGAATTCATTTTGAGAAATTATTTTAAAGTTGCTTTGGGAGGTAGGGGTATTTAGGAGAGCTCTGGTAAGTCCCTTCCTTTAATCTGCCATCTTGGCTCCACCTTCCTCAGATAATATATATATATATTTTTTTTAAATGCTTGATCATCTCACCTTTAAGTATTTGTGATCATGATAAGCAATAGACCCTTCATGAAGAATTGCAGCTTATGAGTCAATATCTGTTACAGAGAGGAAGATAGACAAAGTCCATGCAGGACAGAATAACTATGATATAAGTCAATATAGAATTTTATATGTAGTGACCTCAATGTGAAGCTGTAGCAAAGCACTGGGTGGGAATAGAAACAGGAAATATTGAAAAACATGGCAACAAAAAGACCTAATAGTCAAGGGTAATTCCTGCTTAGAACACAAGCAATTTTGCAAAGCTTAACTGAATCTCTACATTCTACATGAAGCTTTTACTTATTCTCTGCTAAGATTATCTCCCCCAAAACTACTTTGTATTTTTCTACATACTGATATATAAACATGTTGTCTCCCTCAATAGAATTGACATCTTGGGAGTAGAGACTATTACACTTTCTAATGTTCATCACCCAGTGCCAATCATAAAGCCTGGCATACAGTAGGTACTCAATAAATGCTTGTGGATTCATTGATTATGGAGAAGAATGAGAAATGACAAGCAATAGCAGCTTGCCAAACAGTATAAAAAGGAGAGAAGAATCTCAACTGTCACAGCCCTGCTAACCCATATGCCCAGATATTATTTGTTCAATAATCCTGAAAGGAGAAGAATAAATAAATGTAAAAAGAACATGTCCATTTCTGTTTCTATGGTGGTCTATTCTTATTGGATACAATTGTGGAACTACCCCTCTTGGACTTCAATGAACCATGTACAAATGTGGAAATGGCATTTAAGAAGGTGAAGTCAGGAAAAGAGGCTGCATCAGAGGAAGGACATGAGAAACCTAGGGTGGAGGTGACACTATTTTAAAGACATTTGATGAACTTCTAAAAATATATCTAAAATTTGGAAAGTGTATCAGCCTCATGGACAAGCCAATTGGCTCCCAGGTTCAAATAAAGACGCACAGAGTAATTACATATGGCCAATGAATGAAATTAGCTTTATCACAGACATAAATATGAATATATGTCAAAAGGTGACTCCAAATTAATTGAAAGCAATTCATCAAATATTCTTGGCTATCATGCTGAACATTCATGCACTGCTTGGGAAGCCAGACTTCCACTTGATGGGAATCACAGTGGGTCCTTTTAATAAATAATTAGCAGAAATAAGAGTGACACAAACCATGTCCTCCTCCCCCTTCTCTCTTTCCACTGACTTAAGCTAGAGTCTTTTAATACCTGTCAAGAGTTAGGTTAAAAAAGATGCAGACCTGTGTTTACTTTGGTTTTTATAGTACAGCCAATTTGTGATTAAGGGGCTTGGGATTTTACCAGTTTTGTCAGGGCTTTATCCTCTCTAGTGGCCTCCTGGAAAAGACAAATGGCTGGGGGGAGTCTGATTGCCTGGGCCTTTCCTCTTTGGAGAGAAAGTCAGGTGAGATGTGCTGACTCACAGAACACAAATATTTACGTGCAAAGACCGGACTTAAGGAGTTAACATCCTCTATGAGACAATCCCGTAGAAGATAAACTATTAGGACAGGATGTGTAACTTTTAAGCTCATTCACAGGCCAACAATATAAGTGCTGCCAAACACAAGAAGATTTCACCAATTGGAAGAGACTAATGGTAGGACTTTTACTACGATAAGGCAATCTAGCAGAAAGACATCAGCAGCTACCAAAAGAGATTTCTACTTTTTCATGTCTAAAAACACCATGAAGAGAAGGTCTGAACAAGTATGGGAAATGTCCTTGATGGATTTCAGGCTCCCACGAACAACAAGACGGAGGGTTTTGTCTTCTGCAATCCTCTCGATCGTCCATATCTCTACAATATAAGAATTATGTGCAGGAGATAAAGCAATTTCAGCTGTGTACCAGCTAGGATACCAAGAACCCAAGAACTTATAAGAGAGAAGGTTAATGATCCCTAATGTGGTCCCTCAGTATCCCTGCCCCCTCCACCCACCAAGCCGCAGCAGCAGGACTACACAAGCCATCCCCCAGGCTTGCAGCAGAATTTAAGGATATACCTTAGTCTTCCTTGCAGTGCTACAGAAAAAAATAAACCAAAATCACCACTTCCACCACCACCACCACCAGCAGCAACAAAACAACAGTCCTGGTGTATTCTACTCTAGTCAGATCATATCTTGAGAATTAGGTTCAATTCTGGACGCAAACTTTTAGGAAGATAACCTGGAAAACGTCCGGGGCAAGCAACAAGGATTGTGAAAGAATTCACCACTTGATAATCTATCAGAGGAAGTGGGGATATTTATACAAAGCAAAGGAAGGGGTTTATGAGTATTATCTTCAAGTTGTTGAAAGGCTTCTAAGTTAAAGAAGAATTAGCTTTCTTCTGCTTTAGTTTCAGAGGATAGGACTAGAAGTCATGGGTAGAAGAGGCAGAGAGGTAGATTCAAGCTTGGTTAAAAAATAAAAATTCTAACAACTGGAACTTGTCAAAAATGGAATGGGCTGCCTCTAGAGGTAGTGATTTCTACATTCCCTGGAGGTCTTCAAACATTGGCTGGATAATTACTTCCTGGGTCTGTTGTAGAAAGCTTCACTATCCCAATTCCCCCATCCCCCACATGGAAGTTGGACTACAGAAGGTGCTGATTTCTCTTCCAACTCTGAAGTTCTCTGATTCTGTGAATATGCTTGTTCTGTCACTGTGACTATCCTCAACTGCAGCCAGTAAGAGTCTGAACACTGCTTTCCGCAGTTGTCCCATTTGCTGCCAGAAGACAGTTAGAGGAGGTGGTGTTAAGTTACAGGCTCAATAAACGGTGCAAATGATAGCACGATTTACACTCAAAATCATGAAGTACAAGATAGCTACAGGTACCTGCTAACCAATGGCAATATTTTTTTTAGAAGAAACTGTTTGGAAATTCAGATTTGCCTTATCAACCAGTTAAACATTTGGTTAAGTCCTCCTCCTAAACATTTATTTAAAAACAGAGAAGGGCTTCACCAAAGTCTTCAAGTACATGAAGAAATACTGAATACCAGGTGTTCTCTGTTTCTGCTGTGATTGAGGCAAAGAAAGGGCCAGCTGAGGGGAGATGAACACTGAGGATAAAAAAGAGATTGGCAAGCCTTGGCACACATGTCAGATGATAATGTAATATTGCAGCAACAGGTGATATCCAGCATGCCAATATCTGGCTATCATTTGGTGGCTGCAACTCAGCTCCCTACTGATACTTCCTGGCTTTTCATCCATTTTTTTGTCCTTCCTCTTCAATTTTCATTCAGGCAACAATGGCTGGGTAAGAGGTAGTCTGAGTGCTATATCACTGCCGAAGCTAGGTATACATCTCAGCCAAAATATTTCCAATGAAAGGGGACAGATGGTAGGAAGAATGCCAAGGTGGGGAAGGCCTGGGAAGGATAACCAAAGAGAAGTAAATTTTCCCTCCTGAAATTTTTAAGGAAAATGGCAGACAGTGTTCTTTGATGATTAATTTCAATATATATGAATGATGTTAAACGGCAGGGATTAGGTCTCTATCACAATGAGTCAATGCAGTGTGAATTTTAGGAAAAATTGTGAAGAAGATAAAGTTTATCTCTGACATTCATTGGCTTTCTTCCTTATCACCTACTCCCTCCCTCTTCATCCCACCTATAAAGGCCAGACCCAATCCCATCCCACCCCTTTCCTCAGAAGTGCCTGATTCTCCACCCTTTCCTCTCAAGCCTTCCTTTCACATGGAGGCATTTCTGGGGAAACTGACCTGAGGTGTAAATTACTGATTGTGACCTACTGAGTTCATTCTCCCTCATTAGAATTATAGTCTCTCTTTTTTAAATTCTTTTTTTTCAATAAACAAAAATATATTTTGTATACTTTCCATCTATTCCCACAAGAAAAAGAAGAAAATATACCTTTTAAAAAATATTCATATCAGGTAAAACAAATTTCCACATTAGTCTTGTTTAAAAAAAAGTTTATTCTATAGACTGAGTCCATCACCTTTGTATAAAGAGGTAGGCAGCATGCTTCATCACTGGTTCTCTGAAACCATGGTTAGTCATTACATACAAGATGTGATCTAGCAGTGGCTACCCATGCCCACATACTGAGGAGTGAAAAACCAATCCAGGTCCACTATCAAGAGACAGAGGGAAGATGGAGGATATTGATGGGGGGGGGGGAAACACCTTTTTTCATCACACTATATAAAAAGAGAAGCATCCTGGACTGTCACAGCTTCTATCTCCATGTCAGATCAGGTTTGCATTATACAAGTAATAAACCTGGAGATTCTATCTATTCCTGGTACAAAATCATCTTTTGCTGTAGGATCCAATGTTTAGACAAAATATGGTATAGCCTTAAGTAAGTCATTTAAACCTCTCTAAATCTGTTTTCTCACCCATAAAATAAAGGGGTTGGACCAGATACCAATGTAGCTCAAGGACAACATCTTATGGATTCTGTGGTCACCTTGCCAATTTTGTCTTTCTCAACTGGTTTTATTCTTAAACTTAAACCTCTTAATACTTCATTCTCCAATTCATTTCTTTTTTCAGCCTACTTACTAAAACTAGGGTATTCACCTAAGTGTCCAGGTCATCACTTAAGCAAATGAAATTATTTATCTTTATCCCCCCCTTAAAAATCCTCTCCTAACCATTCATCATTATCTTGTTTTCACCAAAACTTCTCATACAGGGAAAAACCCCAAAAGGAAGGCCTCACACAATCTTCCCACTCAAAATAGGAAGCCTTCTTTAACCCCAGAGCCTTTATAGTTCATAAGATTCATCAGACTGACAGCTGGGTTTAGCCAAGCATATTGACCAAAGCGTATGCTCATAAGGTCAGTAAGTAAGGTACCTATTTATCTGCACATTAGACAGAATGGAGGTAAGGACGCTTACAGGAAATATGACTCCTTTTAATTTAACAACAGTAGTAAATGGTAAAAGACACATAATTAATTTGAGATTTATTTATTTTAGTAAATGTGCTTGAGGGTACACTTGGAATACATGCAATGAAAGGTGTATGGAAAGAAAAATGATAGCTTTCCATTTTTTCAGAATGCTATTTTGAAATTTCAAAGTATTTATTTTTAATTAATGATTGCTACAGAAAAATGGGATGGAATGAGATGGGATTAGATAGGATGGGATGGTAATATACTGAACTTGTGGTTTCTCTGATAAAGGGAAATCTTGATGAAGAAGTCCCTTTGTTAATGCAGGTCAGAACCTGCAAGGTAATTTACACACCAAGAGAGTATCTGGAGGCACTAGGAGGTTAAATGATTTGCCCATGGTCACACAGGCAGAATGTGTGTGCCTTAGACAAGAGTTGAGACCAGGTCTTCCTGACTCTAAGATTGGCCCTCAATTCACTATGCCATAAAAATGTTTGTTGCTCAGTCATTTCAGTTGTGTCTGACTTTTCGTGACCCTGTTTGGGTGTTTTTGGCAAAATACTAGCGTGATTTGCCATTTCCTTTTCCAGCTTACTCTGCAGATGAGGCAAACAGGGTTAAGTGACTTGCCCAAGTTCACACAGCTAGTACTTGTGTGAGGCCAGTTTTGAACTCAGGAAGATGAATCTTCTTGATTCCAGGCCCAGTACTCTATCCACTGTGACATCTGGCTGCCCATGCTACAAAAATAGAAACTGTAAAAAAAACAAACCCCCCCCCCAAAAAAAAAAAACAGCAGGTCTAATATTAAGTCATACCTGAAAATAGGAGAACATCTAAGACAAAGATCTCTAACTCTGGTCAGAATATTTTTTTCCTTTCCATTTTAACTACAGATTTAATGGTCTCTTCTATATTACATGAGAGAAAAATATTAATTAAGCACATATAACATGCAGGAGACTGAACTAAGTGCCCTACATTTGAATTAAATAAGAAAAAAATAAACATAAATACTTGAATGTTTCCACTATACATGGTTTATAGTATCATGCAGGAAAAAAAAAAAAACAAGATCGTAGGTTTAGGTTTTTAGTTAATATCTATATATTTGTGTCACACAGACCTACCAAAGGAAAAAAAAATTAAATTTTCCCATTTTTTTCCAACAGTAAAAAGGGGATATTATTAAAAATGCCAATATCCAAGATGATTGAAAAATAAATGAGTAGTATTATTCACATATTCTAGAAAATGCCTCGTTAACCATAAGCCTCTGTACCTTTCTTATGGTACTCATCACAATGTACTTTTTATCTCATATTTGCTTGAGGGAAGATATTTTGCTTTCTTATTCCTTTTGTTGTCACAGGACATCGTACACAGGGCCTTGTACAAAGCAGGTAAATTAAATAATAATAATAATAATAATAATAGCTTGCTTTGTATAACACTTCAAGGTTTGCAAGGTACTTTTCAAATATTATAGCATTTTATCCTCACAAAAATCCTAGAAGGTAGATGCTATTATTATTTTCATTTTACAGATGATAAAACTGAGGCAGGGAGTTCAATGACTTGCCCAGGGTCAAACAGCTAGTCCCTCTCTGAGGCTGAATTTGAACTCAGGTCCTCCTGACTTCAGGTCTAGCATTTCATCAGTTGTGCCACTGGCCATCTTTCATATTTTAAGTAAATGTTTACTGAAATAGTAATTACGCCATTGAGTAGACTTGGAGTCAGGAAGACTTGAGTTCTAGTGCCTCAGTTTCTTCATCTGTAAAATAGGGATAACATAAGCATCTCCCTCACTGAAGAAGCAGTGAGAGAACATTAGAAATTGCTTTACGTGCCTTAATGTATGCTAGCTGTTATTACTAAGGGAAAACCAATTTTTGGCAGAATGACAATAGAGAAATACACTAATTGTTGAAACTATAATCGACAGGATTGCTGATTTATAAAGTACTTCAAGACCTTGTGCCACCTCTGGGTCATCATTACAAACGTGGATTTTTCATGGAACCAAAGATGCAGAGAAGTGCAGATCAGTTTATGAACGAACAAATAACAATACACACGTATCAGAAAAAAACAAAACAAAACAAAACACTACCAATTGACAAGATACTGAATAACAGAGAAAGTTGACTTTCCTTTTCATTTCAATCATTCCTTTGTCCTCTGCTAAAGGCTTACTCAAGTGCCTCACTGTGCCTAGGAGGCAACCCTAGATTCTTTATGCCAAAGCCAGTGGAACGCACACTCTGGCAAGTCCTACAAAACTAGGAAGTGACTAGCATACGGATAGCTATATATTATCATTAATTATTATTAATTTGATTATTATCCTATCATTTACATCTCAAAAGCACTTGACATACATTATCTCATTTGATCCCTTAAAAACCCCCATTTTATAGATGAGGAAACAGAGGCAGAGAGAGGTGAAATGACTTGCTCATGGATGGGGAGGTAGGATTCACTCATGTTTTCTTTATTCTAAGTCTTGCACTCTATTCCCTGTGGGATCTCAGCATCTTAGTTTTATTAATCATATAGATTATGCTTAATATAGGTTAAAGAAACAGACACAGAATTTGACACCGGTTGCAATCAGTAGGAAAATTACTTCACAGTCCTGGCTATAAAAGTATTTCATCACAGAAAACATTCAAAGACAGCTGACCTCTTCATAAAATTCATAGAATCAGTGGTGATTATCAACTATTAAGAGACAAACAGACTGAAAAGATTTCCCCCCCTATTGCTAGTCCTCTTGTTCAGTAAGACTTGTGTCCCTGCTCCATTTTATGTAAAATCTAGTAAATTCAATTCAGTCATTCAATTTGTCTCCAGCCAAGCTTCCTTCTGTCAGTTCGGCAGACATTTCAATGCCGGCCGCACAGAGAAGCAGGGGAAGGACAAAGAGAATAAGATTACCTGTGCATTTTCGATCTGTGTCTTCTTTTTTGGATCCGCTAATTGTCAACTTGCAGTTGAAGTTTTCCTCCCAATACTCTGCAAACCATACATTTCTTCTGTTGTTCTCTAGCGTACGTGATGTAAAGTATGTATCAAAACCTAAATGGGATAAAGTGGAAAGTTCAATGAGAACAGAGACAGGGTGGAACCGCTAGAGCTAGAAATACCATTCACAGCTATTGTTTGCTTTTTTTGTTGTTGTTAATAATGATGTATTCTCTCCACGTCAATCAAAAACCAAAGGAGGAGATTATTTGTATCACACGTTTGGTAAGATAGCAAAGTAGATGTTTGCTGCATAATCGTCTCAACTGAACAACCTGAAAATTTGAAAAATACATGGCAAATCTATGGTAATTACAGTGGCATCAACAAGGTAAGAAAACAGAAAATCTACAGAAGATAAAAGCCTCCTGAAATAACCTCCCAACGTGAAATACTTAAAGTTCCTAAGATAATACCCTTATTCCATGCCACTCACCATAAATCTACAAGCACACAAAACCCAACGGGCCAGTGTTTCTTAGACTACTCATAGGGGTTACTCAGTCTGAACTCCACCCCAACCCCTGACATTGCATAAGAGAAAGAAAACACCCATCCTCCTGAACCACATCATAGAAAGGAATTGCAACTATGTAAGGGATAGGAGGCCATGGAAGACCTCAGCTAGCAAAAAGGGAAGTAGTATTCATGTCCAAGGGAAAAGGCATAGGAGACCAAGTGCAAGTGATTCTTTCTCAATAGAGTTGATACAGGGCCTCCATACAACCTGATGTAACAAGACTCTAGATAACTGGCATCAGGGCTCTGAGCAAGAGAAAACATGCATGTAGGAAAATAGACAAAATACTGGAAAATCAAGAAGAAGACTGAAGGAGAAAAGAGTCCAAGGCCAGATCTCAATTATGAGATGAAGAAGAAGGAGAACGAGGAGGAGGAGGGAGGAGGAGGAGGAGGAGCAACAATTCTGGAAAGGTTATAAGTAAGTGTATTTTAAAGAAAGGCAAATTTTTGATAATCCCAATGGAAAAAAAGGACATATACACATTCTTTAGATAATAATAATAATTAGTATTTATATAGCAATGTGAGGTTTTCAAAGTGCTTTTAAAAATGCTATCTCATTATATCCTCACAACTACCCTGGGCAAGTAGATACTATTTTTTTATCGCCATTTTACAGATGACAAATTGAAGCAGATCGAGGTTAAATGAGTTGCCCAGAGTCACACAACTAGTAAATCTCTGAGTCCACATTCGAACTCGGGTCCTCCTGACTCCAGGTCTGGCACTTAACCCAACATGCCATCTAGTTTCCTGTATTCTCTACAGATCATTAAAACAACAATAAAAGCACACCAAGGAAGCAGCATGATACAGTACAAACAGCGTTGAGCCTGGTGGCGTAGCAGTCAGTCATTCAAGTGGGGAAATGTACTAAGAGCTGAGGGCAGCAGCAAATGGACTCTCTCTTTTGACTGGATGTGGACAGAGGAACAGCAGTACTTTTTTTTCATTCCTCAGATAATGCTGGGGGGATATAGGAGGGATCAAGAGAGGGACCAGGATATGGAGAAATGGAAAGGTGTTTTTTGCCTTAGAAAGAGAAATAAAATGGTGGAATTTAAGTTTGTTATCTTTGTTGGTGGGGTGAAGAGAGAAAGGAAAGGACCTTATGATGGCTTTCATGCGGAAGAAATGGTAACCTTAGGAGAAAAATTCTAAGCAAGATTTGTTATTCACATGACTAACTCACCAGAAGAGACTATAGCTATTCAAAGATAACTAATATCCAGGGTTGTAGGAGGGGACAAAAAACACAGGCATGACCCAGTGGCATTAAGAGGTATGAGCGATCTCGGTAAGGGAATGTGGGGTACACCCAGAAACTCATGGTGTGAAATGCAGAGTAACTGTCACCACACTTCACTGAATTCTTCATGAACTGATGTTCCAAGGAATAGTAAAACACCCCCCCAAAAAAAAAAGAAGAGAAAAGAGAAAAGAAAGGAAAAGAAAGCATTAGCAGAACAACTCAGGATAAAGCAGCTAAACAGGAATGAGTGAGAGAACTTATGGGAATATGCTAGCATCAAATTAGTACAAGCAAAACTAATCCTAGGGTTAAATGCTGAGTAAAAATGAAGGGAGACAAACAGTTCTGGAAAAAAAAAGAATTGCATTAAAACTATGTAAAAGCCTGTGCCAGATCATTAATATTAAGGTAAATGCAAATCAAAACAATTTTGAGTTTCTCACTTTACACCCAGAAAATTAGCAAAGATATCAAAAGATGGGAATAGTCAATGTCTCCACCTAAGCTAGGTGGCTCAGTGGATAGAGTGCCACCCTGGAGGCAGAAAGACTTGTCTTCCTGATTTAAATCTTGCCTTGGATACTTACCAGCTGTGTGACCCTAGACAAGTCACTTAATCCTGTTTACCTCAATTTTCTTGTTTGTAAAATGATCTGGAGAAGGAAATGGCAAACCACTCCAATATCTCTGCCAAGAAAACCCCAAATGGTGCTACAGGACTGAAAATGACTGAACAACAAAAACAGAAGCCAATATACTCCACATCTAACCCGTGACCTGGATCTCTATACAAGGAATTCCTTATACATGCCCCAGGGCCTGATGAAGTTAAAACACTGATCTTTGGAGCTCGGTCTCTATGGCCCAACCCAGTTAATTGGTGCCTAAGTGTGTGCATACTTAAAACCTTTTATCTTCTGCTGAGCCCTAGAAATGAGACTGCTTTGTCTTCAAATGTCATCCAGCTATCTCATCATCCCCCTCCTTTCCATATTGTCCACTTCCCAAGAAAAAACTGCCTTCCACCATCACCTCCTCCCTAAGTGTGTTGCTTTCCTCTATTGGGGACCATCTGTAGTCATCCTAATCTATATCTTGCCACTGGGCCTAGATGGCTCTGCAGGAGAGAGTAAGGCTGGTGACTTTGCACAGCCCTTCCTAATTTAAATCCAATTCACTTGCAAGTCATGGCATCACCTTCCTGATATCATGGTCCTCTTCCAGAATGAAGGAAAAGCAACAGCTTTCCTGTACTAGAATATAAACTACTTGAGGACAGAGAATCTCTCTTTTTAAACCTTTGCATCCCCATTCTTTAGCACAAGTCCTGGCACCAAAAATATGCTTAACAAATGATTTTTCCCTTTCATTAATTTATTCATATTTGAGGGTATGTGGAAAGATAGAAACCACAATACACAACTGATAGAGTTGTATACTAACTCAACCATTCCAGAAAATAATTTGCAATAATGCTTTTTAACATGTTACTAAATGTCATACTTTTGACTCAAATATTCTACTGCTGGGTATATATAGCATGGAGATCAAGGAGAAAAAGAAAGGTCACATATTTATCAACATTTTCATATCAGTATTATATAGTGTCAAAGAACTAGAAATAGAGCGTAGGCTCAATTATTAAGAAATGACTAAACAAACAGTAACACATGAATGTTATGGCATAGTAATATAATTTATGAAACAATAAATACGAAGAATTCAGATAAACATGGGGAAGCATATGAATGAATGAACTATGAAGTCGAACTAGGGAAATATATGTACAATGTCTTCACCAATATAAATAAGATGAATAAAATATCAAAACTGAAACTTTATAACTATAATGACCAGATGAAGAATTGACGAAGTAAACTTCCCTCCCTTCACTGCACAGATGGAAGACTCTTGGTGTTGGTTACTGCATATGCTGTTGGGCACAGCTGGTAATGCTGGTTGTCTTTGCTATACTTATTTTTTTTCTTTTTTAAATATTTACTAAAATAGATGCCTCACTGGGTAGGGGAAAAGGAAAGGTATAACCAGAAAAGAAAAGGATGTTAAAAACAAAAGACATAAAACAAATTAAAATTTAAATGAAAAAGTAAAAGCATATTGGGGTAAGAATACAAAAGAAATCCAATAAGAAAATGCCAACTCATCCTAACCTTAAATGTGAACAGACTAAATAAGCCAATAAAATGAAAGAGAATAATAAAACTTTTTTTTAAACTCGGTGCAATTAATTGCAGTGCAAAAAAATCTATTTTAAAAATACAAAGATAAAGTAAAAATGAAAGCCTGGAACAAAATTCAATATGCATTAGGTGCATAAAAAAAAGTTGCTATGTTATCAGATAAGGCAAAAAAAATGCCATCTCAAGAGAGACAAAAAACATGACATTAACTTTAGGAGCACCAAAGAGAATTAAATAATATATTTATTAAATCAATATGCACCAAGTGGCATAAGCAAGAAGATCCATGAAAATTCAATAATTATGGTTAATTGAATTGTCCAAAGACAGATAGCAAAACAGTAGTTATAGGAGACTTTATAATTCCTCTTTAAAAGGTAGATAAATCTAATAAAAACAAAAGAAAAAAGGAAAATATAAAATTGAACATGGTACTTTAGAGTTAATAATTGAAACAAATGGCTTTTTCTGTTAAGAAAGCTTAAAATACATATTTTCAGTATCACATGGTATCCTTACGTAAACACACAATTTATTAAAACACAGAAAAATATATAGCTTCAAAAGATATAGAAGATTAAAATCCTTTATATGCCATAACATTATCATGATGATCATCCTCAATTTAGAGAAAACAAACAACGTATAGATCCAAATGAAGACTTAATTATGATATACTAAATGATAATAAGATCAAAAAAACTAATCACAAAACTATATGAAGCCTCCTCTGAATCATTTGAAGAGGTGCATATATGTTGATTACTTGTGCTGATTTTCCCCTCCTTTTCTTCCTCTTAAAACATGTTTTTCTTATAATAGACAGCATTCTCATACAGCCAGGGAGTAGGGGAGGATATAGAAGGAAATCTAGGCAATACAAGAACAACAAAAAAAATCAATAAAGTTGTAGCTCCAAGGAAGCAAAAAAAAAAAAACAGATAGAGAGTTTCTACATATGCCAAAATATTCTTAGTAACATTTCTATGTTAGTAAAAATAACTTGAAATAAAGTGAGTGACCACAGCTTGGTGAATGGCTGAACAAACTGGTATATGAAAGCAACTGAACACAACTGCATGATAAGAAATGAGCAATATGAGGAAACTTTGAGAAATGTGGAAGGCATATTGAACTGACGAAAAGCAAAGCAAACAGAACCAAGAAAACAATATACAAAATTAGAGTAATAAAAATGAACAGAATACTACTACAAAACCAATGGCTCTGAAATTCTAAAGATGACTCTTGGCCCCGGAGATGAGATGAGGAAACCTACCTTTGTATTTTCCTTGGCTAAAAGGAGGACTGTGGTTACATATGGTTTTATGTGGCGTCAGATGCTTATGTTCGCTGTGTTGGTTATTTTTCTTAACTGTTTTTCTTAGTCATAAGGGAAATGTAGAAACAAGAATGGGAGGTGGGGAGGTGCTGGTGATGGGGGGGGATACTGGTAATATAAATACGAAAGTTGAAAACATCAGTAAAACCTTTTTTTTATTATTATTCAGCTTAGGAAAAAATGAAACAAAAAAAAATTCTTATGCTTACCTCTAAATCAAATCATTAGCTTGTGATTTCCGGGACTCATGGTTCTTGTACTCTAAAACTTGTGGACTGGACTTTGGCTGGCATCCAGTCATGATCATGACATGCATTATTGCTGTAGTGTTACAGTAGCAGCAATAAACAGCAAACACTCTTACCCTCTAATATACAAAACACAATTTATGAATGCTATCTTTTACATCCCTTTTTCTATAGCAATCAATTTATATTTCACACCATATGTTGATTGATGGTTGCACAGAAGGCTTGAAAAAGGGTAATATTCACTCTTATTTAAACTCACAGAGTTCATGCAGGGGACTGTATGTGGACTGTGGCTAGCACATCACTTGGGATTAAAAAGGGCAATTTTTAACTGAGTTTGGGTGACTGGAATTTTATACCATTGCACTACAATTTAGGGGGGATTGGCAAAACTTGCATTCCTTTTGTAGAAAAATCCAGCTTAGCAGACAGTGAACAAAAAGAGGAACAAGGACTGCATTTGTGATTTCACTGATACAAAGAACTCAGAGGTAAGGAACCCACTGCCCTTTACCAATGCATACTGGCACCTTCTCTGAAATTACAGTCTTAGAGAGTTGCTAGGAGGGCTGAGAGTTTAAATTACTTGCCTTGGGGCATAGAGCCAGTATGTGTCACAAGCAGGACTTCAGTTTAGGTCTTCTTGCTCTAAGGGTACAAACAGATCTCTTTCAAGTATTCTCTCCTCCACAATCAGACTACAAAAGTTTCGTCTCTTACGTGAGAGATTATAAAGAAAGAGGAAAAATAATCACCAAAACCAATCAAAACCTCAGTACCTCTTCAAAGATCCAGGGGAGGTTTCATATAACTTTACAATTTATTCCTTGCCCTTATCATTATTCAGTATATCATAATTAAGTTCCTCTTTGGATCCATATGTTGTTTCTGGGCATTAAAATGATAATGATGATGATGATGATGATGATGATGATGATGATGATGATGGCAATGTTACAGCCTATGAAGTTTAATTTTTCTGCCTCTTTTAAATTTATTTGTATTTTTTTCAGCATTGCCTCTTACTTACCATGAACAATTGGTTAAAAGTCATTCTCCAATTGAGAAATGGTGAAAGGATATGAACAGACAGTTTTCAGATGAAGAAATTAAAGTTATCTGTAGTCACATGAATAATGCTCTATATCACTATTGATTAGAGAAATGCAAATCAAAACAACTTTGAGATACCACATCACATCTATCAGGTTGGCTAACATGACAAAACAGGAAAATGATAAATGTTGGAGAAATGTGGGAAAATTGGAACATTAATACATTGTTGGTGGAGTTGTGAATTGATCCAACCATTTTGGAGAGCAACTTGGATCTATGCCCAAAGGTCTATAAAACTGTGCATACCCTTTGACCCAACAATACCACTTCTAGGCCTATATCCCATACAAATGGGAAAAGGACCACATGTACAAAAATATTTATAGCAGCTCTATATGTGGTGGCCAAGAATTGGAAATTGAGGGGATGTCCATCAATTGGGGAATGGATGAACAAGTTGTGGTATATGAACGTAATGGAATACTATTGTGCTATAAGAAATGATGAGCAAGTGAACTTCAGAAAAACCTGGAAAGGCTTATATGGACTGATGCTCAGTGAAGTGAGCAGAAATAGAACATTGTACACAGTAACAGCCACATTGCGTGATGACTAACTTTGATAGCTAAGCTCTTCTCAGCAATGCAAGGATCTAGGATATGAAAAAAGTCTCATGATGGAAAATGCTATCCACATCCAGAGAAAGAACTATAGAGTTTGAATGTAGATCGAAGCATACCAGTTGCTCTCTTTTTTTTTTCTTTCCTGTTTTGTTTTGTTTCTTCTTTCCTGTGGTTCCTCCTATTGGTTCTAATTCTTACTTACAACATCACTAATGTGAAAATATGTTTAATAGGAATGTATGCGTAGAGCCTATATCAGACTGCACGCTGTCTTGGGGAGTGAGGGGGAAAAGTTTTTAAATTCAAAAGCTTATGGAAGTGAATGTTAGCTAAAAAAAATTAATAAAAAAATAAAAATTTAAAAAAGTAATCTTTTAATCTTAGTGACTTCCCTCTGAAATTATCTCCAATTTCTCCAGTCTCTATCTTATTTATTATAGTTGTTTGCCTATTTTCTCCCACATTAGACTGTGAGGTCCTTGAGAAAAGGGGCTCTTACCCCCTCCCATTTTCGTATCTTTAACACTTAGCACAGTGTCTGGCATATAGCAGTTATTTAATAAATGTTGGCTGACTTGACTTTATTCAGCATTTGATATTTGATCATAGGCCTAATTATGGAATTTTAGAGGTGGCAGAGTCCTTTGAGATTATCTAGGTTAGTCCCTTTTGGATTCTCTAGTCTCAATCCTATCTGTTAACCACCTAGCCATATGGTATACTATCCACTGGAGGAGTATATATGACCAGAAATGCAATCTTTGGAAAAGGAATATGAAGAGTCACTTTTCTTACATTATTTCACATTGTTTTGCAGAGTTAGTGGACAATGCCAGAGTGGAAAGACTGTTAGATTTGGATCCAATTGTCCTGAGTTCATATTGAGGCTTTGCTTCTTACTTTGAATAACCATAGGCCACTTTCTTTCTTAACCAGACCAGGCCTCCATAGTCTAACCTGTAAAATAAGGTGGTTGGACTAGAATCACTAGATGATCTCTAAGAGTTCCCTCCCTCCTCTAAATCTATGACCCTATTATGCTATGACCAATTGCCCACTCCACAGTGGACAAGGGGATATATTTTCCTTCCACCTCTCCTGAATAGTTTCTTTTCTGTCACTTTTGTTTTTTCCTTAGAATACTTGCCGCTTTATTAACAATTAACATATAAATGTATGTATGTATGTATATATACGTATGTGTGTGTGTATGTGTGTATATATATATGTGTGAGTGTGTATATATATGTGTATATATATACATGTATATATATATGTGTATGTATGTATGTATGTATGTGTGTGTGTATATATATATATATATAAAACTATAAATCCCCAGATTGTAGGTGCAACACAGAGAACAAACTTATAGAACAAAACAGAACACCTTTGATATGTAGAAGCATTTTTTTTCTAAACTGTTTCTGCTTTTACCATTTCTTTCTTGATAATAACAATGGCTTTTATTGATAGCAACAACCAAGAACACAAAAAACCCATAAGCACAATCACTACAACATCATCATCGCCAGCACCACCACCACCAATAATAATACTGAGCTTCCTACACATGAGGAAATCACAGGGTCATCATAGTCCCCATTGCCATAGCTCAGCAGAGTCAAATCTAGGGTCAGGTTCTGCCTTGGATACATACTGGTTGTTTGACCCTGGGCAAGTTACTTAACCTCTCAGTGACCCAGGCACTCCTCTAAGGCTACACTTTGCAGATCTCCATTAGTAGAGGTTTCCTCACTAGGACCTCTGAATACAAATAATGTCAGTGTACAGAACAAAAAAAAAAAACAGCGATAACACATATTAATGTTGTTCTTTGCTCAATACAACCCTATGAAGTAGACAGTGGATTGCCATCACCATTTTTGATATAAAGAGAATGAGGCTTACTCAGAGTAAATCACTCAGGATCTCACAGTCATGCCTGAGGCTAGCCCTGAGTTCATTCCACTACTCTCCCTGCCTCTCTAATATCTGCATATAGGTTCAGAGAAAGGTTTTTATTTGTCTTTTTTATCTACATACACAGAATAAACATTAAGCAGTAAGGAGTGCAAGTCATCATACTAAACACTAGACAAAATCTTGAATTTTGATAAAAATATAGTGCCTGTTTTTATGGGGTTTAAACTACAATAAGGGAATGAGAGATTCATAGGTAACTTATAATTCATCAACAAATCCCAGAATATTAGCAAAGGCTTAATGTCATCTCCTCATACCATTATAGGATTTTGATCAAGAAGGAAATACAAAACATCTAGCCCAATGCCCTCATCATCTTTACTTCCTAGCCCTGGCTTTCTGGCTTTTTTATTGTTCTTCATACATGACACTCCAAATTCCTTCTCTGTGTTTTTGCATGCTTAGAATGCATTGTCTCATCTCTACCTCTTAGAATCACCACCTTCTTTAAAGGCTCAGCTCAAACGTCACTTCTTATATGAAGTTTTTCTTGATTAACTCTCTCCACTAACTTCTACTGCCCTCTCACTAGTTAGTCATTCAGTCAGTACGCATTCATTAAATGCCTACTGTGTGCCAGTACTGTGAATACAAAGAAAAAGAAAAACACGGCCCCTGTTCTCAAAGAGTCCACATTCTAATGGAGACCATGTGTAAACAACTGCTAATAGACAAGATATATACCGTGTAAAGGCGAGGTAATCTCAGATGGAAGGTGCTAGCGTTAGCCTTCACGCTGGGGTGAGTGGGAATGGAGGCAAAGCCCTCTTGCACAAGGTGGGATTTGTTGTGTCTTGAGGGAAGCCAGGAAAGCCAAGAAGCACAGCTGAGGAGGAAGAGGATTCCAGATTTAAGGGAGAGCAAGGGAAAAGACACAGAGTTGGGAAGAGCAAGTGTCATGTGCAAAGAATGGCACATTATTTCTCCTTGAATAATTTAGATCAAAGACTATGTGGAGGGGAGTTAAGTATAAGAAGCATGGAAGGAAAGGTAGGAAAGGGCAGGTTGTGGAGGTATTTAAAAGACAAATGGAGGATTTTATATTTGCTACACTTAAACCACCCTCTCTCTATTTTATAAATGCCTATATATGAGTATTCCCCAACCCCCTCCACTACATTCCTGGATTGAAAATTCTTTGTGAGCACACATCTTTTCATTGTTTTGTCTTTGTATCCCTAGCAGATAGCATAGTTCCCCAAACATTGCAGGCATATAGATTGATGATAACAACACAAGCATATCTTGAGTTAAGCTTCATTTCTAAATTTTTCCAAAATCACAAAGAAAGTCTTTCTACCCCTACCCAAAGGAGATAAGTAAAGTAACTCTACCCTGCAAGACTCTTGTATTTCTGGTTATAATCGGGCAGCTTGCTTATATTTGTGCTGAAAATTCCCAACTCTGATAAGAACAAAGAGAAACAAAGAATTTTTCTTTAAGTCCAAGAGCTGAATTTTTAGTACAAAAAAATCAAACCTGATTTTAATGTATTTCCTTAGAGCCCCTATTCTTCTCTTTCTTTTTCAGAATCTGGGTGCCATTCTTAAAAACTCACTGAAATCTTCAGGCAACAGTAGATCAATGCAAATCAATGGAGCACAAAGTCAGCCCAGGCTGGCTATTTGGGAGGTGACCTTTCCCGCCAGAAAGAAATAAAACTCCGATGAAAGTGTGGTATGAGAACAGAAAGTCAAAATGTCAAGAGAGGGTCAGGAGGCCTGGCAGTGGACTCAGCTTGAACAATACAGAGCTGACAGATACTAATGGAACTTCCCCTGGCATCAGGGAGTGATGAGTAGCTGTGATCACTTCTCTCTCAAAACAAGTCATGCATTACGGAATTAGAGCTCTCCTGCCAAGCTAAATGGCACAGGGCACCTCAGGCTTACACTAGGCTGGCATGAGGAGCAAAGATCCTTTTAGTCCACTGTCTGCTTCAGCTCTGGAAGGTAGGGAGCAATAATCTAGAAACATGGTCAAACGTCACCATGGAGCCACCACCTGGCTAGAGAACACCTACAATTATTTATAAAATAACCTATTCTTATTAATAGGACTAAAGAACTGAATATCAATGCATAAATGTACATGTTAATACACTTAAGTATAGGGCTATAGACAACCATGCTTATTTTTGAGACACATCATAGTATGGATAGAGAACTGACCTTGAAGGCAAGAAGGCACAGAGAAAAGTGTCTGTCCCAAGATCATACAACTTATTACTAGTAGAGACAAGTATAGAACATGAGGTTCCAATGAACTTTCCACTTTACAGCTAGATAACAGTCTCCCAATCCCTGACAGCAGCTGTGGCCAAAGTGACCCTCTGTCGTCTTTCAACTCTGATACCTGAAAAATGTTTGCTCTGCTTCTGATGGGATAAATGCCCTGGGCGGTGTCAAGGAAAAAGTGTCTTAGTAGAAGATAGTCTTCTCTTCCAGCCCTGCCTCTGGGACATGTTGCTAGATGATCTGGACCTCAGTTTCCTCTACTATGGAGTAGGGATAATATCCATACTACCTTTCTTGTATAGATAATTTTAAGATCAAATGAAATAATACATATTAAAGTCCTTTAATAGGATGAGGTGCTATAAAATGTACAGTATTATATTGTGCTATTACACTTAGGAAACAATTTTGTACAGTGAATACAGGATTAACCTGTATTAACCAAGGTCAGGAAGACATCATTTAAAGTCCTTGCTATGCTACTGGCTATATGAACAAGTTATTGGACTACTAAGTACCCTCACCACTTCTTAAAGTTGCAAGTTGGAAATCAGTTCATTTTTGTATCTTGAGGAAATTCCCAGACCAGGATGAACAGATCTGCCATGTTTCAATCAGAAAAAAAAAAAAACTTCACATATTAAATCTTCCTTTCACACCATTTCAGAGTAAGAGATGCCCCTACTCCTTGATAAGAGAGAATCTTTCTACTTGTTCATTAGATCTGGTCCCCTCTTTCCTTCTCTAACACCTTGCTTCAGGAGTTATCACCCTGTCTCTCAAATAACTTCATTCCCTCATTCCCCACCTCTCAGCTTACCTATGCTTATTAAAAAAAAAAAAGTTTTCCTTTGATCATTCAACCCCTACCCAATTACAGTCCCATTTACTTCCTTCTGTATAAATCTTTTGAGATCACTGCTGAACTATGCTTCATATCTCTACCATACACTATCTCTTGAAATCCTGGCAATCTGTCATCTATTTCCACCATTCTCCTGAAATCATTGCTTCAAAGGTTTCCAATAATTGATAAATCATCCAATCTAATTGCCCCCTCTCAATCTATGGACATCCTTTCTCTCTCTCTCTCTCTCTCTCTCTCTCCTCTCTCTTCTCTCTCTCTCTCTCTCTCTCTCTGTAGATAGATAGAGATATAGTTCAAAAATCTTAGCTTGCCAAGTATGTTCTGCAGATATTGAACCACCCTATCATTCTAATCATCTTATATTATTTTCCTTAGTACAATCTACATTACAACCAAATAGAACAGTTCACTGTGCATACCTTTTTCCTGCCTTTAGGTAATTGTTTTTAATGGCTCCTACATCAGGACTACTCCCGTTAACCCTCTGTGCCTATCTGTATTTTACTCAATCTTTAAAGCTCAACTCAAAGTTTGAAATTCAACTAAATTCTATAGCCTTCTTGAAGACCTTCAAGTCATTAACATCCTTTACCCTTTCTACTTGACATAGCACTTTATTCTTCAGTTCTATATGCCATTATTGTTATCATCATCATCATCATCATCATCATCATCATTATTCAGTTGAAGACTGGATGACTATGAATAGTAAATTTTGTTAAGCGGTTCTTGGTCAAGTATAATCTGGACCATATGGACTCTGAAATCCTTTTCAGCTCTGAGATCTTATGAAGTGAAGTGAATGCACTTCAGAAATAGTCAGATAATCCACATGGTCCTTGGGTAGCCTTCCTGTGAGTGCTTGAGAGAGGAGGGTAGGAAATGGAGGGAGGGAATGATTTTTGTAGAAACAGCAGCATTAATTGTTTTATTATTATATTTTATATCCTTTATCCTATATTATATTATTTTACCACATCCTGAATACAAGTCCCTATCCTGAACTCTTGACATCACACAGTCAAAAAAGGGACTGACATTAGATATCTTTGGTTCCATCTACCCCTATTTGTTTTTCCTCTTCATTTCCTTCTCCACTTAAGATCTACTACTCATAAGTTATATAGGTAATGTCAATGCCACCCCTCAGTTTCTCTGCTTCAGGCTCTCTCATCTAAAGATGATCTTATAAAATTAAAAACAGTCATTTAGAAGAATCTGCTATAGAATTTCTCAAGTAAACTCTTCCTCCACCAATTACAACATTTACCAGCCAATCTATGGACTCTTAAAGGACCTGTCTTGGCATATAATGCCATATCTCTGAAAGCTTAAAGTAGGTACCTGGGAAGAAAACAAACATCCTTCTCTTTTAGTATTAGGTTTAAATATCAGATTAAAATATGCCCATGAGCAATGTTTATTTCTTTTACATGGACAACTGAGTGGAAAGGCTAAAAGGGATATAGATTCACAAGCCAGTTCTATGGGAGCCCTGACACAACCAGTGCACTAGTTCCCAACTAATTAAGAGAAAGAGCTTTCAGAAATCGTACTTTGTGCATTTGTATTGCCTGGAAATTATTTCAAATCACATAAAAGACTAAAGAAGAGAACCATCAGCTAAGGGTTTGGAAATTCCTAAGGCCATAAGTGGGCCACTAACCGTTTCAAAGTAGACTTCCATTCAGGTAAAATTAAATATGAGTCATGATAGAATAAACTTCTACGAATACAGTCATTCGTTACTCAGAGGAATTCATAATATGACTGTTGAATAATGGGCAAGTAATGGATTCTCAGAAGTGTTCTGAATGTTTCCTAATACATATATGAATTGAGGATATACACTGGATGAAAGCAAAATTACAGTTGTGAGAATATACACACACCCATACCATGGTTTCATATTTCTAGTATATCTTACATATGGGATGGGCCATAGAGACTATTTGAGAAAAATATGTCTGTCATCTTGATATGGAGGGTAATCATTTCATAGAAATAGTCTCTAAGCACTCAGGATGGGAAATGTATTTTAATGCCAAACATGTTGCCTCACTTCCCTATCATGGTTATGCAGAAATAAAGTTACATTTCAATGCTTTATAATTTAAGTTGACATAGAAAGAAGCGGGAGTATTTTGCATAACTGATCCATCCATGCCAAAGGGAACTGGAACTCAAGATTTCAAATGTTAGATTTTGGGAAAAAAAAAAAACCAAAACTATTGCCTCTATACATAAGGGAAGAAAAACCCACAACATATGATCAAAATAGACATTGAAAGACACATATATTAATATTTACATATCTATGTAAATTAATGGTACATTAATTTTTTTTCATTCAGAAGCTAAATGATTGCGAACTCAAATAAACTTTTAGGTTCATTAGTTATCATTCTGGCACATTTTGTACTATACTTTTATAAGTACAAGAGAAATAATGAGAAAACAAACTGAGATCTGGGATTTTATTTTTATTTTTTTAAATAGTAAATCCCAGGCTAGAGAATAGTACCCATTGAGCCCAACCTGCTATACCACAGGTCCAAAATCTTTGAAGGAGAGCTTTAATTTTGCTTACCTGGAACCAGTCCTCCCCACACCATTTCCTAGTCATCTTCACACCATCTTTCCTGCTTTTCTAATCATCTTCTTCATCTCTCCCTTCTCTACTCTCCTCAGTGCCCTCTAACCATGAACTCTGCCCTGCAGGTTCTGGTAGTGCTAGTAAAGCTTTTGCCTTATCTTGTCTCTAACCAGGGCTCTTCTACCTTCTCAGCTTTCTCTACAGCACATGCTGCTATCCTCATGTCTTCCCTCTTCTCGTGCTCCCCTTTAATCATTTTCTTCCCCTGTGAGCAAGAACCGTCTTGCTTACTTATATGTATCTCCTCATCACTTAACGTAGTGCCTGGACTATAGCAAGAATTTAATGCAGTTCATGAACATCTATTAAGCTTCTACTATATACTTCAAGTATGGACAGCTAGATGGCACCATAGTGCACAGAGCACTAGGCCTGGAATCAGGAAGACTTCTCTCCAACAGTTCAAATCTGGCCTCAGATACTAGCTGCGTGACCCTGGACAAGTCACTTAACCCTATTTGCCTTAGTTTCTCACCTGCAAAATGACCTGGAGAAGAATATGGCAAATGGCTCTAGGATCTTTGCCAAGAAAACCCCAAATGGGATCATGAACGTCATACCTGGTTGAAAATGATTCAATAACGACGATGTACTACATGAATGTTTTTTTAATTCTATCTATGCTTGTTTTTCCAAGGTTTTCTATAGGTTTTTTGGCTTTATTCATTCTTCAGCAAACAGTATTGAGTACCCACTATGAGCTTAGTACCTACCATGCTAAAGGAATAGGGCTTAAACAAGACATCTGGGCCTGCCTTCAGAGAGCTTAGAGCGTAAGGGAGATGATACATAAGTGGGCCACCAGAAAAGTTCTGGTGCTAAGTATTGAAGAGGTAAAGGCAAAATGAAAACCGGGGAATTTACTCTCAAGGAATTTATAATCAGGGATGAAAAATCACAAAAGCAGAGAAATCTACATAACACAAAGTTTAGTAGCACAACTGAAATAAGTGAGAGATAGGAATTGTGCAATGAGGGCGCATCAGATGTGGACATTAGAGGAGATGGCATTTTGCCAACAAGGAGATGGCATTTGGACTGGGCCTTGAGGATGGACAAGGTTTATATTTTAAATTTTATTAATTTATTTTGATTTATCAACAATCACTTCCATGTGCTTTTGAGTTTAAAATTTTTCTCCCCCTTCCTCCCCACCACCCTCCCCAAGACGGCGCACAATCTGATATGGGCTATACATTCACATTCCTACTAAACATATTTTCACATTAGTGAAGTTGTAAACAAAAATTAAAACCAGAAGGAAGAACCATCAGAAAGAGAAAAAATGATAGCTATTCAACTTCCATAGTTCTTTCTTTGGATGTGGATAACATTTTCCATCCCAAGGCCTCTGGAGATATCTTAGACCCTTGTAATGCTGAGAAGGGTTAAGTTTATCAATATTAGTCATTGCACAATGTGGCTGTTATTGTGTACAAAGTTCTCTTGGTTCTGCTCACTTCGCTCAATAGAGGATGGACAAGTTTTCAATGGGCAGAGATTACAATGAAGGAGGATATTCCATATAGAAGAAACAGTTATCAACAAAGGTAGACAGAAAGGGACTTTAAAATATTTTCAGGGAACTTTGGGTTTTAGAGGTTGGCTCTAATGTAGAATCTATAAGGTGTTGGAGGTAAGGATAGAAAACAGGCTGACCCCAGAGCCAGAATGGCCTTGAACGACATGCCAAATGAATTGTGATATCACAAATCTAAGCTATCCTAGATAAATCGGAGTTTTGCTATTGTCATAAAGTACTCAAATAAACAGATAAATAATCACAATCATAATAATATTAACAACTCATATTTATATAATGCTTTAAAGTTTACAAGAAATTTTCTTCACAACCCTATTAAATAGCTAGTTTAGACATTATTTTCCCCATTATACAGATGAAATTTGATTATGATAATGATAAAAGCTAACAGTGATATCTAATTTTAAGTTTACAGAACAATATGCATATATTCCCTTACAATAACCCTTTAGTAGATTTCCAGGCATTATTAACATATTTTAGAGATGGAAAAACTAAAATGAGATCTGGAGAAATTCTCTGCCCAGTCTCTCGTGATCACAGAGCCCATTGGTATTTGAGATGGGAGTTAAACTTTGATTTTCAGAATTCTACATGCAATGTTCTTTTCCCAAAACATTGCCTCAGTTATTCCCTCTTCCTAATGGATACAAAGTATATTAAGCATTTCTTCCTCTCTACAGTACATTGAATATATTATGCATTATTTTATAGACTGCATATGCATGTGCATGAAACAGAGATTTTATGCCAGCAATCTTTCAAAGATGACCATTTTGAGGAATCAGATTGAAGTATCACGATTAAATACAAGTGTATGGAGGGAACCTTTCAAAAATGATTTTTTACTAAAATACTAAATGGCTAAAACAGTGTGTGTATACACACATACACACACACACACATACACACACACACACACACACACACACATATATATATATATATATATACACATATATGAATAATGGCTTCATCAACTGTGCAAACTGAACATCTCCCAGCCCCTGCCAATGATACAATGAGAACCAAACAATCCTGTCAGAGAATTAGCCTGCATAGTGGCAGCTTCACTTGTTATTTTTAATAACCATCCAAGAAGCCCGTTGCCTGGTTACCATCTTCATCTTGTGCTGCGATCTAAAAACGTCTTTGCAGCCAGAAGTTTTCAGTGAGCTGAACACCTAAACTTATGCAATCAAACATCTATAATGATTCAGAATATATTTTACCAAAATGACATTTCTTTTCCCTCCTGATTACAGATTCAGGCAACACCCAATTTACTGAAAAGAATTAACCAGAACACTAAAGAATACAATGAATTTTCTCATTCAAATCTCTGTAGCTCTGCCACACAAATATTAGGAAGAAGACCAGTATAAAGAAAACACACACACACACACACACACACACACACACACACACACACACACACACCTATTTAAATTCCCATGGAAACTTGTCAGACCCAAAAGTTCTGAAGGCCACAAAATGCTTAACATGGTATTTAAAACCACGTCAGAAAATGTCATGAGAAAGACAGCTTTCACTGTAGGTTTTGAATGGAAATGTCTGTAATTCCAGTGTCCCAGACCCATTCTACCAAGTCAGGAGATACTGTTAAAGCACAAATGAGGGGTGAGGAAAATGGTGGTAGAAATCAGTTTCACCATTCTATTTAATCAATGACTATTGACATTTAACCATTTCCCATACTGCTGATTGTTTTAAAGAGCAGTTCTTTTCACACTTGCAATCAAGCCTTTGATCTTAGTCCACCAATTCAGATTAAGATCAAAAAGTCCAGCTGATCATCTCTTATGATATCAGTGACAAGTACTTTGATATTTAAAATTATCTAAAGGACAGACTAATTTTTTTTCCCAATTTTCACTGGTTTGGTTGGTGTCATAGAGATACAAACTCAGACAGCTGCCCTTATGTTCAATAATAGAATCCCTTTTATTTCAACCCGACTGATGTGATGCGGTTCACATGCTAAACATAGAGAGACACAACAAGGATGTTATTGTTGTTTACATGATGGTGCTATCGTGAAATACTGATGATGTTATCTGGGTTGCAGCCATACTTACAACATTCTAAGCATCAAAAGGTTGTAGGATCACACATAGATTTAGACTTAGAAGGGGCAAACACCACCCTTTTTAAGCAGCAGAAATAGTGGGGACAACTGATATGTCTGCTGATTAGGTGAATGAACTTGGTCAACTGACTTATGTTAATCAAAAGCTTGAAGCAGATCTGGGACCTTTTATCAACATAAGTGTGTGTGTGTGTCTATGTGTGTGTGTGTATGTGCATTCCCTATTAAAGTATTTTAATTTCTACTCTGAAATTCATAGGAACAAGGCAAATTATTCATCAAAAAATAACAATAGCAGACATCTACATAGCATTTTAAATGAGTAAAACACTTTACATATATTATCTCATCTAGGTGGTGCAGAGGATAGAGGTCTGAACTTGGAGTCAAGAAATCCTGAGCTTAAAGGGCAGCTAGGTGGCACAGCAGATAGAGCACCAGCCCTGAAGTCAGGAGGACCTGAGTTCAAATCTGGCCTCCGACAAAACACTTGACACTTATTAGCTGTTGTGAACCTGGGCAAGTCACTTAACCCCAATTGCCTAAAAAAAAAAAAGAAAGAAAAGAAAAGAAGAAAGAAAAAGAAAGAAGAGAAAAAGAGAAAAGAAAAGAAGAAGAAAGAAAAGAAAAGAAAAGAAAAGAAAAGAAAAGAAAAGAAAAGAAAAGAAAAGAAAAGAAAAGAAAAGAAAAGAAAAGAAAAGAAATCCTGAGCTCAATTCCTGCCTACTTACTAGCTTGTTAAGTCACTTAATCTTTCTGTGCCTTAATTCTTTCATCTGTAAAATGGAGATGATAATAGAAGATACTCCTTAGTTCTGCTGTGAGGTTCAAATGAATTAACACATGGAAAGCACTTTGCAAACCTTTGCAAACCTTAAAGTATTATATAAACGTTAGCTATTGTAAGCTAAGTACCACAGGTTTACATATACCTATTTTACTGATTAAGAAACCCAGGCCCAGAGTAATTAAATGACTTGTCCCTGCATACAGACCTGGTAAATATCAGAAGTGGGATATCCAATGTTGTCTTCTGAGTCTAAACCCAATGCTGGTCCCTAGAACCCTAATATAGAAAAGCAACCCTAGCGGAAAAAGGGTCCATCATTTTCACTAATACCAAGACACATCACCAACTATCACTGACAATCAGTTAAGATACACACACACACACACACACACACACACACACTATCTAGCTACACACACATATACATACATAGATATATATAGATATATAGCTATATATATCTATGTATGTATATGTGTGTGGAGAAAGAGAGAGAGAAACATGTCTCTGAGAAGTTCAAATATAGCAAGGCTATGCAAAATATAGCAAAAGTATGCACATGAAAGGCCAAGTACATGTGAGGTTGAATATAAGAACAGCCATGTAATTAGAACATCAAAAAGGCTAAATATCCATGATTTAAGACTTGTTAAAAAAAAAAATTCTAGAGATGCCGAAAAGCATCTTTAAAATCTCTTTGAGAAGGGGCAGCTAGGTGGTACAGTTGATAGAGCACCAGCTCTGGAGTCGGGAGAACCTGCGTCCAAATCTGATCTCAGATTAAACACTTGACACTTACTAGCTGTGTGACCTTGGGCAAGTCACTTAATCCCAACTGCCTAAAAATAAAATAAAATAAAATCTTTTTGAGAGCAAGAAGAATATGGAAAGGACATTCCCACCGCTTGCGTGATATGGTCCTATATAAATGAAAGCAGAGAAAAGGCAATGACTGCTAGTTGGATTCAAGGAGAATAATTTTCAAATTGGAAAGCACAGAACAAACACAGTTAAGAAACCAAAACTAGGAATAAAGTTAATAAGTGCATCTAGGAAAGTCAGATAAATTCCTGAGTTCAGGGCCAATTATATCCTAGGATACTGAAAGAACTAAAAAAGTAATGAAAGAAACCATTTTAGAAGTCTGAGAAAACACAGAGAACAGAAACCTGGAGATTTCTAAATGGTTTCCAGATTTTCAAAATAGATTAAAAAGGAAGATTCTAGAAATTATGGAACATAATGGTAGATGGTAAACTCTTATGAAATTCTGATATTTGGATTGCTTAGAAAGGAGAATGGCCATATTTGGGATTCAGGGAAAATTCACTAAAGATGAGTCATACCAATCTAAATTTATGTCGTTTTTTTAAAAGCAATATTAGTATAGTAGATAAGAGCTAGCCTTAGAGTCTGGAAAAACAAGATTCATATCTTGCTTCTGACAGATACTGGTTGGGAAGCCTAGGCAATTCACTTAACCTCTCTAGGCACAAAGAAATCCTCTAAGGATAGAAACTACAGTCCTCTCAGTACTGGGAATTCCCTAATTCAGAGAAATCATAGGTATAATCCTTAGATAAATAGGCAGACAGATAGACAGCCAAAATGAGTGCACAAATGAATGAACAAATAACATTAGGAGTCTCTTCTTAGGGTGAACCAAAATAACAATACCTCTATCCTCCACTAAAAACACACTTACCCTTTTCATTGTCCCCCAGTCAGATGCAATAGGTCATGTCAAAAAGAATTAAGTGCTTACTATGTGCCAAGCACTGTGCCATGCACTGAGAATACAAAGGAACACCTAAAACAGTCCCTGCCCTCAAGATCATAATCAAACAGGGGATGGAATATACCTCCTGAATATACTAAGTGCTCAACAACTATCAGTTAAATTGACCTGACATCGTATATCTAGATTTCAATAAGGCATTTGGAAGTCCTCATAATATCTGCATAGCCTTCAATATTTCCAAAATCTGTGATTTAATTAGCTCCTTTGCAGGAATTCCCTCCACTGATTCATATAACTATTTATTAATGATTTGGCAGGTAGACATCATGAGTCACCTTGGCCCTGTAGCCAACCTAGTGATAGGCATATGAACTTAAGTAGGTTTCTCTTGGAATGAGACTAATTCATTTCCTGGGTCTGTTTTGGAATTTTCTTCTCTCTAAGATCCAACTGTATAAACTCACAGAGTCATCTTCACCCCATAATGAGGCACAGGAATAAGAGCTTTTAAACTAGTTCATGTGGTCAACACTATCCTGCCATTCAAGCCCACATTCATCCTTCTGCCACCCACTTAAAGGGAATGTCGGAAAGTGCTAAGCTTTCTACAATTCTTGGGGAGCGAGTAACCTTTTATCTCCACAGATTTGTCTCTCTTTGAGTAAAAGCTTATCTCACTTGTCTATGGGATAGATCTACTCAATCAGAATTAACACCTACTAGAATCTGTTATTACTCTACTAAATCAGTCATATGCTCTTTAAAAAATGGAGTTCTCCCCTTCCCACACCACCATGAGAGCACATAGACACATCTAGGTACTATATAGTGCTTCACTATTTTGGATAAAATCAATCCAATGTAAATTCTAAGCAATATTTAATAAGATTTCTCCTATGTACCTTTTCCTCTGCAGCTTCCCCTAGAGTCGCCTATACCTTCCCAGAGAGTATTAGCAGGCTCTGAACTCCACAACTCCAGGAAAAATTCAGTTCTGTATCTTAGTGCCCCCACACCACTCCTCCTCAAAGTGAACAAGGAAGAATTGGAAATAGAACAAAGTTCCAAACACTGTTCAACTAATGGTATATGCTAGAGAAAATTACTAGATAAAGAAAACAGGGAATATGGATATGCTTTTCAGCCCCTTATCACAGTATGGATTCCAGAGAGCCTCCAGAGTGCACACAAGATCCTGTGAACAATGTTTCATTTTGTTCTCCCCATACCTACCACTGATGCTAGCTCATTACTAATAGAGTGTAGACAATGCCAATTCAAATGTACTTTAGCACCCCCACGTGCCATTTTATCTATATTGTTCATTTATGATTTTGACCTTATTTGCCATACCTTTCTCCTGGCTGTCACATTAGCTTCATTTCTACCCTAAGACTCTGTTCAGTTCTTTTCAGAGGATCTTGGTTTCACGGACACATTCAAACACATAAGCTTTATGAGTGAAAGAGCTGACCCAAATTATGGCATGCCTGCTACATTTTAAATGAGACAATTCCTTGTGGATAAAGAAGAAAAATTTGATCTGATGCATAATCACATGGTTAGGGATTCCAGTTGCTAAGTGAACAAACATAACTAAAGACTTATTATTTAGTGGATTGATGGCATTTGGGAAGTAAACAGCAGCATGCTACAAGGTTCTGCCCTTAAATGTGGCCAATTCAACAGTTGTATCAACAACTTAAATGGAGCTCCAGGAGGAATATGCTACATTCGTAAAATAACACAAAGTTGGGAAAATAATAAATATAATAAATGACAATCAAGATTCAAAATCACTTGAAGAAAGTGGGCAGAGTCAAGATGGTGGAGTAAAGTCAGGGACTCACCTAAGCATTCTCAATTTCCCCTCCAAAATTTAAAATAATGCTTCCAAACAAATTCTAGAGTGTGCCATATGTAATGATGAGCAGGATGCTCTCAGAAGAACTTGGAAAGACTTACACGAACTGATGCAAAATGAAATGAGAAGAACCAGGAAAAGATTGTACACAGTGGCTAGTAGCAATAATTGTTTTAAGATCAATTCTAGATGACAGTTATCCTCAGCAATACAATGATCCAAGACAATTCTGAAGGACTCATGAAAAAAAAATACTACCTACCTCTAGAGAAAGAGCTCATGGAGTCTGAATGTAGATCAAAGCAATTTTTTTTCAAATTTCATTTTTGGGGGGTTTTTTGGTCTCTTCTTTCACAAAATGACTAATATGGAAATCTGTTTTATGTGATTACACATGTATAGTCTATATCAGATTACTTATTGCCTCAGGGAGGAGGCTGGGGAAGGAGTGATGGAAGGAGAGAATTTAGAACTCAAAATCTGAAAAAAGGTCAAAAAATATTTTTACATCTAATTGGAAAAAAAATCAAATATTAAAAAAAGATTCAAAATCATTTCAGTGAGTTAATGGACTGAAAACAACAAAGACAGGTATAAGGATTGGACCTAAGATTCTATTGGTATAGGAAAATCACAGGTGAAGAAATACCCTTTACCAGTATAGATGGGCACCTTCTCCACAAGTTATAGGCTTAGAGAGTTTCCTGACAAATGAGAAGTGAAATGAATTACTCTGGATTATATGGTCAATATGTATCCAAATCAGGATTTGAACTCAAGTTTTTCTGGCTCCAAGGTGAGCTCTCAATCAGCACTATGCCACACTGACTCATTAAAATGAAGTTACAATAGAGATAAATAAAAAAATTGCTCATAGATTTCAGACACTTAATTACTCAAATATAGAATGGGTAACATCTGGTTTAACAATCATTCATATGGGAGAGTGGAGGAGGAATGATTTAGGAGAAAGCCAATAAGTGGAAATAAATGTTAAAATTAAATGAACAAAATTGAGCTCAAACCCTGATTCTGACACTTTGAACTCTTTGAATTTAGATAAGCTGATCCTCCTTGGGGCTTAAACATTTGCATTGAGAGTGTCAGAATCTAACTGAGGGTCATATAACAAGTCACTTTACCTCTGAGCCTTGGTTTTCATACTTGAAAAATGAGGATAATAATACTTGCCTTATTTACTTCATAGAGTTTTTAAAAGGGAAGTACTTTGTAAAACAGTACAATACAAATGTGAGCTATTATTATCTCAAATGAATAGCAACTAACAGTGAGGTATAGGTGTTAAAAAAAAAAGGAGGCAAAGAAAAAAAAGAAAAGAAAAGGCTCATGTAATCTTAGGCTGCATCAATAGAACAAGTGGGTCCAGATCAAGGAGGATAAATGTCCTGCTGGTCTCTGTGTTAATTAGAACATATCTGGAGATCTGTATTCAGTATCACCTCTAGGATCAAATATAATCTTCTTTTTCTGACATTTAAAGGCCTTTACCATTTAGTCCCATTCTACCTTTCAAACCTTAGTATGTATTACACTCCTTCACAGTTACTGTAGTCTAAGCAAACTGGTCTTCTTGCTACACCTCACACAAGGCATGCCATCTACAGTCTCCACGTCTTTGTACTGACTGTCCCCCATGGCCAAGAATGCATGCCCACCTCACCTCTGCCTCAGAGAACCTTTTACTTCCTTCAAGATTTAGCTCCAGTCTCATCTTCTACATGAAGCCTTTTCCTGATCTCCCCTTTACTGCATCATCCAACACTTATTCTGTACCCATGTACCCATATTTATAGAGCAATTAGGTGGTATAGTAGATAGAGTATCTGGCCTGGAGTTAGGAAGACTCATCTTGAGTTCAGATTTGGCCTCAGATGCTTACTCGCTGTATGATCCCAGGCAAGTCATTTAACCCTGTTTGTCTCATCTGTAAAATGAGCTAGAGATGGAAATGGCAAACCACCCTACTATCATTACCAAGAAAAACCCGACTGGGGTCATGGAGAGTCAGCTATGATTGAAACTACTCAACAACAACAACAACACTTATAAAATCATTCTCCCCAGCTAAAAATACAAGTTTTTTTTATTTACCATAATTTTTATATAAAATAGTAAATCAAGAATTGATACTTTCAAATTCTTTAGGTTAACCCTCTCCCCTCCAATCCCACTACATCTTAGCAGTAACAATCAGACTGCTTGGTAAGAAATGGAATTAGTACTGGAAGACTAGCTGCAATTATTATGATAATATTATTATTAAATACTATGTATTTAGTACATATTGTGTTATTATTATTATTTTATCAATTAAACAATGTATAAGCTCCCTTTTCTTTACTATCCTCACCTCTAAAAATATCCTCCTAGAAAAAAAAGTATCTATGCTATTTTAATGCCCCAATTTACTAACACCATGTGATATGTGCCTTTGGTAACTTGAAATGGAAAAAAAGAAAAGTTTCTGCTGCTAATGACCCCTCCTCTCACTTAAAACTATGGAACCCAAACACTTAAAAGAATTGAACAATACCCTTACATCCCACAGTACTAAAACAATATGGAATAAAAGAATAAAAAACAAAGTGAGATGAGGAAGCACATTTCTCCCACTAACATGACTATGATACTGAGAAATATTAAATAAGATTAATGAGAGAAAGCTTTCTTTTTCTGACTCAGGAATTTAATTTCTATTAAGTTTAATATTTAGATAGCAAGAGTTTTCCGATTTAGCCCAAAGGAATTCAGGAAAAGAAAAAAAAAGGTTTTACTTTCTAGGAATCTATTTTTACTAGGTCTGAAATGCTATATTAATAACATGTATGTGCATACATACATACACATATGTGTCCGTATATATGATTACAATAGCAAGTCACTGCTTCACCACACAGTATCAGGAACCTCAAAACAGGTAATGATAACATCCCATCCCCTCCCTCCTCCCTTGCTCTCAATCTGCTATATCTTTTTTTTTTTAATCTTGTATTTTAGGTGAAGGTAGTTCAAATCTTGCCCACTGCATGGGTTCTGTGTTTCTCTTTGTGATCTCAATCTTTGTGGCTGTCATATTTATATAACTCCTCTTCATATCAATTATTTCCCATAATTACACATTTTAATGAAATGTCTTTTCTCCTTCAAAAACAATGTGTTTATTTAACTGTGTACTATTTGTCTTTACATGACTAAGCTCTGGAAGTGAATTTTCACCTGGCACAATGCCTGGAGCAAAGTCAGTCAGAAAAAAAAAAACATCGATCAGGTGCCTACTATGTGCCAGGCTAAGCACCAGGGATACAAAAAAAGGCAAAAGACAGTTGCCCTTCTCAAGAAAGTCACAGTCTGATGAGGGAGACAACATGATATGCAAATAACTAGATACAAACAGGCTACAGACAGGATAAATTAGAAATAATCAACAGGGAAGTCACTAGAATTAAGAGGGATCTGAAAGGCTTCTTGTAGAAGGTGACATTTTAAACCAGGATTTGAAGGAAGCCAGCAGATGGAGATACGAGGCAATCTGCAAGCAGAAGACAAGACAGAATGAAATTAATTGAACAAGTAGAGGGATCTACTTTGGCAAGGAGAAGGGCAACCTCTTTATGTGAAACTCAGATGAAGGAAGAGATAATGACATCTGGGTGATGTCAGAAGAAGAGGAGAGAGAGGAGAGGGAGCTCTTAGTGAATGGCTTCGTTTTTTTTTTCCCAGGAAAATATGAAGCAAGGTTCTCAGCTGAGAGGGTGGGGGGGGGAACAGGAGTCATGAGAGGTTTGAAGAAGCATGAAAGGGTTCAGAAGAGTCACTATGGAGAGTGGGAAAGTGATTTATTTGGGAAGGTGAAAAACAAAACAAAACAAAACAAAAACCTGCCTAGCAGTAGTGAAAACCCAGTCAAAGTTATTCAGTATAAATATGCAGCAGTCTCAGTCTGCGTGGTTCTGTCATTTTCTCCAACTTTTTTCAGCAGCACTTGAGTGGGGAGGAGGGTAGCAGATGATCCAAGGAATAATCCAAGACTGAGGCTCAGTAGGGCAAGTTCAGAGATAGGATGGGGGCGAGAGACTCAAGGGGACAGAGATCTGAACTGATTCAACAAGGGGTAGAGACAGCTAAGGGAGGACACTGCACCTAGGACATGAGTTTCCCATCCCCTACCCTACCTTCCTGCCTCCTTTTGTGAGTCTTTTCACCCTTTAGAATGTAAACTCCCTGAGGGCAGGGATTGTCTTTCTTTTTAAAAACTGTTTACCCAGGGCTTGGAACCTGGTAAAACCTTAATAAAGGTTTGTTGGATTATTGAATTAATCCTTGAGGAAGGAGCTCACCTGGGTTTTCATGGTCCAGAGGATTTGGCTTCATGGTGAAATTCTCTCAGCACCTCAGGCAGCTGAGGTGACATCCTGGGAGTTGAAGGAATAGTGTTACTTCCCTTTCCCTAAGAAACGGGATTAGGAAGGAGATGTGATGGAATGGCATTTTTCCCATTCTCTGCAGGAGAGGAGTCTGGTATTACACAGGCTTTGGTGGTTGTTCAGTTTCAGTCCTAACTCTTCTGGGTTTTCTTGGCAAAGATGCTGGAGTGGATTGCCATTTCCTTCTCCAGCTCATTTTACAGATGAGGAAACTGAGGCCGAGGGTTGTGACTCACCCAGGTTCACACAGCTAATAGGTGTCTGAGGCTGGATTTAAATTTAGATCTTCCTGACTATAGACCCAGTGCTCTATCCACTGAGCAACCTAGCTGCCTCTGTTTTGCTTCAGGGGCCACAGTTAATATCTAAGAGCAGACAAAGACAAAAAGATTTCATTTTAATATAAGGAAGAACTTTTTAACAATTAGACCTATTAATCATTAGAAATACCAATTTTGTAAGCTCCTTCTCAATGAAAGTACTCAAAGAGAAGCTAGATAAACATATGGCTAAGGTGAGATAGAAGAGATTCTTGCCTGGGATAGAAAGCTGGATTAAATAACCTACAATAACCAACCCTAAGACTGTATTAGATAGTCAAAGCCTTTAGCTCAGTGAATTTAAGATAGGACTGAGTCTACAAACATTCAATTTATATACAAGTTTTCAGGAATACTAGCCAATGTCATAATGGGTCAGATGGGGGTGGCAGAGAGTGAGAGAAATGAGAGAGAGAGAGAGAAAAGACAGAGAGAGAGAGAGAGAGAGAGAGAGAAAAGAGCACTTTTTCACTTTCTTGAAACTAAAATGAAATTTTCAATGCCTTTGATAATATTCTAATATTGTTTATCAATTCATGTATGACACACACATACACACACACACACACACACACACACAAGCCATTTCTCATCTGGAGCTGAATGACATCACTATGATTTAATTTCCTGAGAAGATTTCTTTTCCTCTTATTTTGATGGCAAAATTTTGTAGTATTATTTTAGTTATTAATGGAAGGTTTTCTCTTATTTGTTTAGCCTCAGGGGAAAAAGTGAGAAGTAGAAATTGTCTAGAAAACGTACCAGTGAAATATTTTCCATTTAAAGATAACTAAAAGGGAAAGGGACATTGCACCTATTTTTCCTCTTTTTTAAAGATATCTTTCTTTTTTTCCTATTTCTTAGAAGTCTCACTTTCATGCTTTCTAGCACTCAACAGAGCCTTAACTATATTAGTTGTCATATGACCATGGAAGGAATAATGCCCTCCCCTCACCCCAAGATCATGTTGGATAAATTTATGAATCTAAAGAGGTTTACTTTTTTATTTCATCCAATTATCCAAATGAGTATAAATATATTATTTATTTTGTTCTCCTGCAGTTTCATGAAAGGTACAGCAGGTTCATTTCCCCTCAGGGATTACTATTAAAATGTTTAAACATATATATTTTTTAAAGTTCAAGAAATACTAGGAGGATTATAATTCCATTTAATAAGATAAATATAAAGGTTAATTAAAATATGGCTCAAGGCAGAATTCATCTTTTACTCCAGTACAGCATGGGAATCTACTTAATGTGTTCACCAGGTTAATATTTAGAAAGTTTCAATGATAAAATGCTTTTGTTTGTATACCATTACCTTCCAATAATGCAAAAGGATTCATTTAAGAGGTTTCCTAGATAATTTAAATATGTTTAGAATTAGGCACATGGTGTCCTGGAAAAAACTCATAAAAATTTGAAGCTATGAGATCTTGGACAAATTAGGATGTTTCTCTCAGCCTCAGTTTCCTTATCTGCAAAATGAAGCACTAGCTTCCCTGTAGCACTAGCATGCAAGGTGGCTATAGTTCTAAGGTACCCCTTGCTATCATATTTCAATGCAGTCAATACAAATACATTTTAAGAAAACTCATTTCATGGGCTCATAGATCTACAGCTGAAAAAGAGGCCATCTAATGTACCACCCCCTCTTCCTCATTTTAAAGATGAAGAAACTAAGGCCCTGGAGGAATGGCTAAGTGACTGCCCCAAGGCCAAATAAGGCATAATCATCAGAGATGGAATTTGAACACAGATCCTCTGATTTCAGAAAGATTGTTATTTCCATCTTTTCTCTCCCATTTTCCACTGCTACCCTTTTAGCACATTTTGCTTTCACCACTTTTTGCTACAATAACTTCCTAATCAGTATCCCTGTCTTTAGTTTCTAAACTCATTTCAACAAACATTTCAAAACCTATTATGTAGGCTTTTTTCTACAAGTCTTTTCTAGTTGGGGAAAATAAATAAAGATAAATAATATATTCCATGCCTTCAACTAACTTAATATCTAGGAGGGGATGCAATATATGCAGAAATACCTATAATAAAAGTAGATCATAACTGCGTAAGAGTTATATGCATAGTGCTATATAAAGATATGAAGAAGGAAGGTGCATTTCCAAATAGGGGAATGAGAAGAGTTCATGGAAAAGGAAGAATGGGAGCTGCATCATGAACAATGGGTAGGATTTCAACCACTGGGAATGGGGGAAGGGAGAACTACTAGATTAATCCACCTAAACCAAAGACCTAACGTTATCATTCTCCTACTTGGAAAAAACAATGTTGACTCTCCATTGCCTTGGACCAAAGTCCAAGATCCTTCAAGTGGTGCATAAAGATCTCCAACACCTGGCTCCAAACTAACTTTTCCTACTGCAAATCTCATTGACTTAAGACTTCAGCTAAACTGGGTTACTTGTCATTTCCGAAATATGAAGGGGCAGAATGGTAGAATGAATAGAGTGTTCAGAGAAACCAGGATTCAAGGCCTGGCACCTGAGTATTCTTTTAATATGGACAACATCCCCATCCATATCCCACATGGGATGTTGTAAGCAAACTATTCATGTGAAATAGCAGTTATCAAAACTCAAGGTCAGTTAGGTACAGATTCTGTTCTTTTCTATTGAATGAATTTCTTGAAACATAAACATAGAAACAGATGAATCATATTCATTTTTAGTAATGACCTTCACAGAAATTCACATCCAAGCTTACTTTTAACTTGCTCTTTATAAAATATATTTTATGGAAGGACTTTTTGAATGAAGCCAAAAACAAGTCAGGAGCTATCCAAATGGTATACTGATATCAGAAATAGATAGCACCAAAGGTTTTGTTGATCCACTTTGCTCCATATTGCCACGTGTGTTTGGGAACCTGAAACTTGTTTGGTCCTTGCTAATGTTTGAAAAGTCAGTCTCTGTGACTAAACTAAAGCAATGCAAGCCCACTGGACTCAGTCTGAGGAATACCCAGGTTCACATCCCACCTCAAAATTTTATTAGCTGTGTGACTCTAAGTAAATCATTTAAATTCTGTCCCAGTTGCTTAATTTATAAAATGAGAGTGTTGGACTCTGACTCTAAATCTATGGTCTTATCTATCTATTATCTTCAATCATTTCCAATTTGATTACTATTATGTGGAAGGAACTCAAGTGGGCCTCCTGTTGCCCACAATAAATCAACTGAGAGGCCAAAGTAATCAGAACATGAAAAGGCCTTGAAGATTAAAATTCACCACCTCAGTGTGCTGACAGTAAAATTAGCACAGACGTTGAGGGGCTCATTATCACATTCTTACCTGCAAGGGTGCAATATCTTAGTGTCAATTTTTTTCCTCAAAAAACCATGCGAAGTAATCATTTTCACCACAGACTTATGTTCTGCTACAAAGAGACACTAAAGGGTAATTCAAAGGATGACAATGGATACAGATAGACCATCAGCCTGATAGCAACAATAATTCATTTTCCATCAAGAAATTATTTTACCTCAAAGTCAAATGTTTGCATGATCCAAATGTGATCTTCTGAAGCACAAGTAGAATTGTAATGGGAGGAAGGAGAAATGGCTCACATATTAAAGGAATGGGTGAAGAGGAGGTAGTCATGCTTTTATCTCAATGTAAATATTGTCTCCCTTAGATGAGTAGAAAAAATGGAAATATGAAGGAGGGCAGAGTGGCAGCGGATTTCACAGAGAAGCATCAAAATTAGATGCAGACTTACATCTATTAAGTGGGAACATCTGTATAGGATAACTCAAATAAAAAAAATAATAATAATCAAACTACCTTGAAGAGTTTCATATATTAAACATATTTTTCTCTATGAAACTTAATGTTTCACATTTCTTCACCAAGTTTTTTAGACATTTAGTAAATTTCACACCAAAGAGATTATAAAGTTAACTAAGAGAAATATAGCATTCACACTGTTGATGTGGTTTAGGAATTAAACAAGATTTTTACTTAAGGGAACAAATTTGTCCCTGATCTCCTGGTATGCAAATATATATTCTACTCTATAATCACATTAATTTCCTTCCCATTCCTAATAGGATTAAAATAATGCTATCTTTGTAAAGTTTTTTTTTTTCATTTTCTGTGTCAATAAATATCATTCATTCATCCACCTCTGCCTCACGTTGAACCATGTCTTGCAGCATCTTGCAGTGAGCAAACCAATAACAATGGAGAGTCATTGAGGTCAGGTCCATTGACAGTGATATCTCCCATGCATCTGGTCTTAGAATTATTCTATTGGATCCTAGAAGACAGAACTAGGATCAGTGGGTGGGAGTTACAGGAACAAATCTGATGCTGGTAAGCGGAGGAAAGCAAGGGCATGACTTCTTCATAAATACAGACTTCCACAAGTGGGATGGGTTTTCTAGGAACATAGCTGAAATCTCCTTAGTAGAAGTCTTCAAGTAAAAAGAGGATGACAACAAGTCAAAAGGACAGGGTTTGATTACTTTCCAACTCTTGAAATTCTGTGATCATGAACATATAGATAAAGCAAGGATGGGACAAGAGAAATCCCTTTTAAAAATGTATTACAACAGTAAGACAAAGTAAAACAAACAAAAGTAGGAATGTCCCAAAACAAACTCCAAAGATCTATAATTTAATTCTTACAGGGACCGCCTCCACGCAGATTATAAAACCCCTGTCAAGTAGTGTGTGGCCATCAAGGGTCATTGTGGTCAATCAATAGTGATTCGACTGAGTTCCTCTTTCTCAAGGAAAAATGATAGAAAAAATTAATGGAGCACAGACACACAAACATGATATTCTCTAAAAAAAAAAAACAGAAGGGGATGTTTGGAATAGGTACAAAAAATGCCTGTACATGACTCAATAAACTTGTGTACGAGCTAGCCATGTTTAGGCAGCCTCTAAGACTATAAATGGCAACATAGTAGGTGATCTGTATCGGTAGGGGAAATTTCTTTATTAGGAGTCACTTCAGTCAATGAAATCACAGATTTTATAGTTCTCAACCCATTCACAGAGAAAGGAGACAGAGACAGAGAGAGAGAACTCTACCCAAGAAAGTTAAATATGCAACACCCCTAATTTCTTCACAGCCCCTATTTTTAAAAATATTTGAGTCTATCTTGTTTGAAATGCTAAGAAACAAGAGAATATAGAGAGATGCCTTTAGTAAGCTCAAAGAGGACTAGGTCTTAATCTCTTATCCCCATGACAAGGAAATTAGATGCTAGGTTCCAGGATCAGATAGATGCCACCAGATCCTCTGGAGTCCTACTGTTTGCTTTCCTTCACACCTAGAATCATAGAATCACAGGTTTTACAGTTGTAAGATGTGTTACCAGCCTTTGTGTCCAACTCCCTCATTTTGTAGATGAGAAAACAGAAATCGAGAAAGGTTAAGCGACTTCCCCAGGAACACACAGTTAGTACATGTATGAGGCACAGCTTGAACTTGGCTCTTCTTGATTCCATGATCAGAGAGAATCAATGGTCAAGGTAAAAAGCGTGTGATAGCTTGTCACCGCACAAACATTTACTGATTGCCTCGTAGGTGGAAGGCCCTGTGTGGACCACCCCTTAAAACAGAGCACGGTAGAGGACATGACAGAGTATAGAGAGAATGGAAAAATCCTATTCCAACTAAAAAGCCGCGGTTCACATGATACCAAACACCCAGGCGGCTGTAGGCATCTGGACTCTGTCTGTTGTTACTTCTGTCGTTCGTCATACTGTTATGACATCCCATAGACATGCTTCAGGAGGCAGTTTCTGATGCAGATACAGTCATTAGTAACTGTTTCAGAAAGCCACCTGGCTGTGCCTAGCATGGCTTTCATTCATTTAATATTACTTGAGCTCCTGCTGCAGGCAAGGCCCTGTGGTAGGACTACAGGAAATCCAAAGATGCCTGAGCTATAATCCCTGTCCTCAGGGAGTTTAGTGCTACTTACATGGGGAAATAAGCTCAAATCAGTTTTACGTTGTTTTCACCAGACTAGGAGAAAACTGAAAGCAAGACACAACCGCTAAGGTTGTTGTTCCAGGCAGAGCAAGAATGGGACTTGATTTCATCCAGACTGGAACCCTAGGTGTCATCCCTGATTCTTCATTTCTCTTATCAATACCTCTATCCAATCTATTGCCAGGCCCTAGTTTCAATTCTGCCTTCAAAACATCTCTTTTTTTTGTCGTTCTTCTCCCTTCTGTTGCTGCTATCACCCTTGTCCAAATTATTATTACCTCATGCCTGGGCTATTACAATAACTTTCTGGTTGACCTCCCTGCTGCAAGTCTCCCTCTACCCCATTCCATGCTCCACTCAAGTTACCAAAGTGATCTGCCTAAAGTGCACCTCTGCTCTTGTCACACCCTTACTCAAAGCCCTTCGTAATCTCATCCCCACTCCTACTTCCTGAATTCTTCTATTTTACTCCATATACTCTGTGATATAGTGACACTGGCCTTCTGTCCTGTTTCTCACACAAGACACTCCACCTGCCTATTGCCTGACTTTTCATTAAGTATCTCCCAACCCTGGAATGCTTGCCCTCCTTATCTCTTCTTCCTCCTGTCTTCCTTGGCCTCCTTCATATCTCAGCTAACATCCCACCTTGTACAAATAGCCTTTCCTGGTCCTCCTTAATCTTAATGCTTTCTCTCTGAGATTACCTCCAATTTAGCTCCTATATAAATACCCACATGTGTGTATTACGTATATATATGCAATACACACATATGCATAGGTATGCATATACATACACATATACATGAGACCACATGTATATACATCCATTCATACATCCATTTGTATACGGATGTATATATTTGTTTTCATGTTTTCACTCCCATTCGACTATGAGGTCCTTGGGGGCAGGACTACTTTTTGTTTTCTTTGTTTCTCCAGCACTGAGCACAGTCCCTTGCTTGTATTTAACATTTAATAAATCCTCATTGGCTTGATGATTTGATTTTTCAGTCACCTCTCATTATTGAGTGTTTCTTTATGGAATAGATTCATTTTTGTTAACAGTTGCTGCACTAAAAAATAAAAAAACAAAATGAAAAAAACAAAAACAAACAAACAAAAAATACCCAACCCAAGGAGAGAAGGTAACTTAAACTCTTCTCTTACCTTCACAAAGATGTTCCAGGCATTCCTTCTGAAGGCCACTCTGCTAAGGATTTTATTTCCTAATATAGCAAAATGGAAACTGAAGATTAACTAAAGAAGGCTGATAAAGGAAATATATCTTGCAGTTGCCTCTGAGAAGGATTAAAGCTAGTTCTCTGAAGTTCTATACAATATTATTTCTTTAAACATTGACAGAGAAAAAAAATGGTAGGTTGGAAAAAAAAACATATTTAGGACATTATCACCAAAGACTCAGATGAACTGAGTAAAGCAAATTTGAAAAAGAATGATATAGCTATTAAGTTCAAAACATTGCAACACCTTGGGCTTGCTAAAGAACATTTGGCAAACAATACAAGACTAACAAGATGAGGCCTCAAGTCAGTGGTGACCATGATACAATGGTTCATATAATTAAGGCATTACACCGATAGAGGAATGTTTTCCTTTCAACTACAAAACTTGATTCAGGGTGCCCTTGAATGAATATGTTCCTTTTAAATACCTTAAGTATTTTTAAATGGCTGTATCATAACTCCAAATTCCAGTGAAGCTTCATATAATTATCCTCTCCAAATAGCAATTCAAATTGGATTAGCTTAGTGGAGTATTATAAAAGGCGGTCTACTTTTAAAAGAAGAAAATATTTTTTAAATAGCAAATTCCTGAGAAATATCCTGTTACTCTATCATTATAGAAAATGAGAAGTCCTCAGAGAAGATTTGGAAAACAGATTATTCCATCAAATATTAATGTAGTCCCTTTCCCTTCCAAAAAAAAGGGGGGGATATTTAATAATGATCTAAATGGTCGTGTTAAGAGCTAACATATCTAGTTAGATAGATAGCATTGATTAAGTGCTCAGTGCATAAAAGACACTGCTCTAAGTGCAGGGGATTAAAAAAAAAACAGCAACAACAACAACAATAAAAAGTAAGACAGTTCTGTCCTTGAGGAGCTAGCATTCTTTTTCATATTTATTTTTTTATTTATGAAACATTTTTCTCTCATTTCCTCCCATTTCCTTTCTCTCTCTCTCAAAAAAAAACCCTTTTAATAAATAAGCATGATCAAGCAAAACAAATTTCTTCATTGGCCATGTCCTAAAATGTATCTCTTTTTACATTATTCCCTCTCCTCCTTTTTAGAAAGTAAGTAGTATTCTTCATAATTGACTGCATAGCATTGATCTGAGTTCTTAAGTCTTGCCAAATTATTCCTTTTTACAATGTTGATGCCATAGTATTCTTTGTTAGTCCATATATCAGTCCACGAATCTTTTAGTTTTTTTTTCCAAAATCATCTCTTCATTTAATATCACAGAATAATATTCCATTATACTCATTTACCATAATCTGTTCAGCCATTATCCAATTCACAAGAATCCTATATTTTTTCTAATTATTTTCCACTGCAAAAAATAGTTACTATCAATATTGTTGTATATATAGGACCTTTTCCTTTTTTTTTTTTTTAAATCACTTTGGCTAAAAGGCCCAGTACTAGAAGTGGACAAAGAGTTTAGCAACCGTGGGGGCAGAAACTTACATTCTAATAAGGGGAAGATAACACATAAAGGGAACCTGGATAAGGCAGCATGATATAGAATGAGACAAGAAGTATCAGAGAGGCCTGGTTACGGGTAAGACAAAAGTTCTCCTATCAGATCCTAGGGACCAGGACTAAACTAAATAAATATAGACTAAACTATCATAATAATTCCACACAAAAAAAATTGCACAAGCAAAAGACAGAGTAGCAAGTAATGACTGAAGGGAGTGGAGAAGAATTGAGAATTTAAGGGGCTATTTACCCCCTTTAGATTGATATTACTAAGCCTAACTAGACTCAGGACAGGGATTGGCATTTTTATTCCATTAACATGGGGAACTATCAGGTGAGGAAACTCCCTCTATCAATGCAAGTAGATACTTCTCTGCTACTTCAGAGGATTAGCATTGCACTGAGCACTGAGAGCCTGTCTTACTCAGGGTCACAAAGTTTATGTCGTCAGCAGGATTGGAATTCAGATGTTCCTGGCTTTAAGGTCAGCTCTCTAGCCACTATATCATGCTATCTCTCACTAGGACATTTCATAAATATGGAAATATCAGCCATTTATGATGTTAAAAGTGCATCAGAATGATCAGCTTAAAAGAATAATTAAATTATTTATAAAATATACACTGAACAGATAATTATTAAGAACTATAAATATCATGTAAGCCTATATTTCCAGTATGAAATGCAAGACTTGAGAATTTTATATGTAATTTCCCTTATTAAGGATCTGAGACAAGGGTGAGGAACCTGCAGCCTATAGGCTACATGTGGCCCTCTAGGTCCTCAAGTGTGGCCCTTTGATTGAATCCAAACTTCACAGAACAAATCCCCTTAATAAAAGGATTTGTTCTGTAAAACTTGCACTCATTCAGAAGGCCTCACCCAAGGACCTAGAAGTCCACATGTGGCCTTGAGGCTGGCAGGTTCCCCACCCCTAATCTGAGAGAAGGCAGATAACCTAATGTAGGAATAGGAGAGTGAAAAATTCATTTTGTAAAACAGCTAATAGATTCGCCACTGGGCAAATTTAGATTTGGGCCCATGTTGCTGTTGCTATGTTTGTTTGTTCCTTTAGTTGTTTGGTTTTTTGGGGAAAGAGAGATAAGCAGCTAGGAAAGTATTGAGAGACGTAGAAATCAGGCTATTAGGAAGCACAAGGAATGAACTGACAGTCCTAACTGGGTAACTGAATGTCTACTTGTAGATTAGATTCTGATTGTTTCTGGATGCTACCTTCCACATTATAAATAAATTAAACAGTCTCTCCCTTCCCCAGCCTCAGGTTAGGGACAGACAGCCTAACAGCCAGAAAAGAAATCTGTTGATTGGGAACAAGCACAAACAGGATAAATATTTCATTAGATAACTGAATGTACTTCTTTTAGTTTCTGTCTGCCGGAGCACATGGCAGGATCTCACTACAAAAGTCAGCTGACCATACTCTGTGGTCCCTAAGGCAAGAAAGGTAGTGCAAGTACCCTATCCAAAGGAGGGTTCGGTAAGATGCCCTGATCAGCTTACACTCAAGAGAAACTCAGAACAAGAATGGCACAAAGGTAGTTTCATAATATACTCCAGCATGAGAGTAAGCAAAAAAAATAAAATAAAATAAATAAATAAAAAGTAAATAAGTGAAGAGAAAGGATTGAGGGTATCACTTCAAGCATATATGGAAGGTAAGATGAATTTTTAAATGAGCTGAAAATAATGTACTACATTTGTATTTCTACCAGTACATTATACTAGGCAGCTACATTAGTGAAGAGATTGCTGGGTTGGTCGTCAGGAAAACTTAAGTTCAAATCCTTCAGACACTAGCTGTGTGGTCCTGGGCAAGTCATCAGCCTCATTTTCATCTATTAAATGGAGATTGTTTTGGCTGGGACAGAGAGATAAGCAGTTTGAAAAGTACTAAGAGATACAAAATGTACCTATTTTCTAGGTGCTACAAAATAATACCACCTACTTCCCAAGGCTTTTCCGCGGCTTAATGGGCTTAATGAATCTTAAAGTGCTGATAAAAGTTAGTTATTATCAATATTATTACAAGGTAGCACCCAGGGATACATTAACATGTTAGTGTTCATGCAAGAGAAGGGGGAAAGTTCTAACGAGATTCATTTCCACTTTCCAGTCGTCATTGAGAATCTTGCGTTTCTTAAAAGAATAGAAGACATCAAGGAAGAAAAAAAGATGAAAAAAGCATGTGAAGAAGCTGGAGGCATTCAATTAGGTGAAGAATAAAGAGGGAATCTATGTCGATGCCACTTCTTTGACCAACCATTCTAGTTACCCTATTAAATTAATAAATGAGGTTAGTATAGTATGACTGCTCTTAGGGGTTGCTTCTTCTATTGCAAGGTATTCACACACTCATGATGGTACTTTCTCAAGTTTCTCCAGGAAACAATGTCAAAATGCTGTTTGAAGAACCCACTTTGCCCACTCCCCCCCCTCACTAAAAATGGGGTACTTACTCATTGCGGGTACTTGGACCTTTCTCCTATACACATTTGCAAGCTCTTTCAATATCCCAAGATGCAATTCTTCTGAGTGGTGGAAAGAGTAAGAAGAACTTTTTCAATTACTATTTTAGGTCTTACTATCTGCATGACTTTGAGCAAGTAATTTAATCTCCCTGGGCCTCAGTTCTGTTTTTGTTTTTGTTTTTAATAAAATAAAGGAATTGGACTAGGTGGTCTTTGAGGGTCCTTCTAGTTCTGAATTTATGAGTCTATGAAGCTAAGGTACTTATAGACAAAGCAAGGTGCAAAACTCACTGGGCAAAGGTGGTGCATTCTCACCATCTTACTAGTGTCATCTTCCACAACGGCCATTGTTATGCGTATCTGGAAAGTTTTTGTCTGAGCTTGCTGATGAGTTCTCCCTGTCCACACATAAATTGCATCAGACTTTCTTCCTCCTCTTTCTTTCCTCCTTTTCCTTCTTTCCTTTCTATTCCTTCTTTCTTTCTTCCTGTTTGTTTCTTTCCTTTTCTTTCTTCCTCTTCCTCTTCTTCTTCAACTTCATTTGAAACTACATCATCAGACTTTTATTGTGGATTGCCTGCTACCCTTCTTGATCTAAAGGCGAGAGGGTCTCAAACTATGGGATCCCACATACCTTTTCTGTGACCTCTTAGAACTCGGCTCTCCTCAAGTCTAAAGTTGAAGACAGGCTATATACAGTGTGATTTAATTAACATGAATTATAGAATAGCAGGGTCATTAAGTCAAATGAAAGAATTTGTAGCTGGAAGGATTTTAGAAACTATCAATTCCAGCCCCCTCATTTTAAGCATGAGAAAAATGAGGCCCAGCATGGTGAAGTGATTTCCCCTAAGTTATACAAATGGCAAACATATTTTGGCAGTAGGCAATCAGTCATCACGCATTTGTTAAAATTTACAAAATATATACTGAGTAAATTAGAGGGAAGACATTACCTTTGGGGAGAGGGGAGACCAAGAAAGACCTCTTGATAACGATAGGGTTGAAATAGTCCTTGAAGAAAGCCAGAAGGCAGAGGTGAGAAGGGAAAGCATTCAAGGTATAGAGGATAGTCATTGACAAGGCAGGGAGTCAGGAACTGGAGGGACTTGTCAAACAGAATTTTATATGTAACACTATAGTTAAAAGGCAGACAATGGAGTCTACTGAGTAAAGGGTGGCATGGTCAAACCTGCATTTTAGGAAGATCACTTTGGAAGCTAAGTGGAGAATGGATTTGAGTTTGGAGAGACCAGAGGTCGTCATTTCAAGACTTGATAAAAGGAAGAAGCTATTGCAGTATTCTAGTCATAAGGTAATTAAGGCTAAGGTAAGCTACATGAATAGAAAGAAGGCAGAAATATAGCAAAAGTGTTATGAAGGCTTAAATGGTAAGATTTCGCCAAAGATTAGATACTGTGAGATGAGTGTAAACAAGCAACTGAGGAAGAACTGAGATTGAGAGTCTAGATGACTGGGAGGAGAGTGGTACTCTCAAAAGTAATAGATAAATTGATAAGAGGGGAGAACTTGAGAGGGAAGATAATGACCAGTTTTATACATATTGACTTTGAAATATCTATGGTATATCCAGTTAGAGATTTGCAACAGGCAGTATGTAATGGGAGACTGTAAGTTAGGAGCAAGGTGAGAAATGAATAAACAGATGTAGGAATCATCTACAAAGAGATGGTAACAGAACCCATAGGAGTTGATGAGATTACCAAATGAAGCAATATATAGGGAGAAAAGATTTTCCAGGACAGAACCTTGGGTGACACCCAAAGTTAGGGGGTATGACCTGAAGAAGATCCAGCAAAGAAGACCACAAAGAGGCAGTGTCAGAGAGGTAGAAGGAGAACCAAGAGAGAAGTGTCATAACACCCCACAACACATTACTGTCTTTTATACATTTAACATTAATATAAACTTTCTGTTTTGAAATTTCTGTTCTGAACTCATCATTCTATTTTCTACCTTAATGCCCTTAAAAGGTACCCCTCCTCGAATTCTTTCCCCAGCTCTAGACTATATACCTTCTTTGCCTCTTCTTCCTAAAATTTCTGCCTTCTTTTAACATTAAATTCCCATGCTACTTCCCAAAGGAGGCTTTTCTAGATGATGCTCTTTGCCCTTCTTTCATTCCTCTTTAAATTGCTTTGTGTTGGTCTTATGTTGCACCCTTAGAATTCAAGGTCCTTTAGATAGGTTTGGTTTCACACCTCCCATGCCTAGCATGGTATCCTGCAATTAGCAGGTACTTTATATATGCTTATTGGATTTGCCTGGAAGGTACCAGATGATCGGCAAGGATAAGGTCCTCCTTAAAAACCCCTCCTGCTGGCATTTTGTGGTCTCTATCTCCCTGTTCCCCTTCAAGAGTAAACCACTTTACTGCTTCTTGTTGCAGGTACAAAAACTCCTAGTTAGGACTATGATTCAAATCCTAGTCTTCACGCTTTTCTGTAAATGGGCTTCATTCTCCAAAATGTATTCCCCCCTTTAATTTCACCTTGCAGAATCTCTAGGATCCTCAAAGGACAACTCTTTTGCCATTTTCTTTATGAGGACTTTCCTGCCACCACCATACCCTTCCCCCACCTCAGTTTTTGGTATTCTCTACCCTTTGCAAATAATTTTTAATATTTTATAGGTATATACTTGTATTTATTTTTACTTGTATTTACTTATACTTGCCTGGATATGTTGTTTCTCAATATCCTCACCTCTGTGAAAGTATAAAGGCAGGTGTTGTTTCCTTTTTTTTTTTTCCTTTGGTCTCTGTATCTTAGCTTACTTTTAAACAATAGGCGCTTAAATATATTTGTGGAATGGAATTGAATATTCCCACCATGATGTGACTTCTTTTCTGTTTCCTTTTATCTTTACTCAAAGGCTATTTATGATGCTACTTGTCCCACCAAATATCAGGGATATCTGTTATGTTCCTCATATTAAGACCTTTAGTCCTGGGATTTGTCTATTGTGAAGAATTAGCACTATCCTAAGATAGTGTTATTTACCTTTCAGCTCTATTCCCTTCCCATGACAAATTAACAGGCAGGCAGATAGAGACAGACAGATAGATAGATAGATAGATAGATAGAGATAGATAGATAGATAGATAGATAGATAGATGAGATAGATAGATGATAGATAGATAGATAGATAGATGACAGACAGACACAGACAGACAGATAGATAGATAGATAGACAGACAGACAGACAGACAGATAGATAGATGACAGACACAGACAGACAGATAGATAGATACACAGATAGATAGATAGATAGATAGATAGATAGATAGATAGATAGATAGATAGATAACAAGGAAGGAAGGAAGAAAGACAGGAAATAGGAAGAGAAGAAACAAATGAAGGCAGGAAGAAAGAAAGAGAGGGAAAAGAGCAAAATAGAAAAAGAAAGAAGGAAGGAAGAAAGGAAGGTAGGAAGGAAATAAGACAGATACACAAAACTATAGACCGATTTCAATTCCAAAATAAACAGATCTCCAGGGAAGAAAGATCTACAGCTTCCAATCAATACGTGGATGCTATTTTTGTCAAAGGAGCTAACTAAAAAGGCCATCTTTCCTCTTCTCTCTCCACCTGGATTTCCATGCAATAATTACAGCACTGTATCCCTTCAGAGGCTGCTTGTGATTCCTATTCAGTCTCCATCATGATTCTCACGTTCTACAAAAGAGCATGTGTTTCCCTCCGGATTGGACCGTGGATATACTTGAAGAACAGCAAGAAAAGAGCATGAGTGCCCGGTGTAGCCAGCCCACAATTCCCATCCTGCCTCATGACACAATGAGGAAAGCTGCAATGGGATCAGCATAGACTTGACAACAGCTTACACAGGACTATTTGGTCTTTTCTCAGGCTATTTTCAAGTTCAATATTGATATTTCTGCTCTGTCCCGTAACATTCCAGGTTTTGTTTTGAATTTTCCTCTCCTCTCAGTCACATTCACAGATGCAGTTATCCCATTTCAGATGTGTACAGAAAGAAAAAGATTAGGGGTGAAAGAGGACTAGATTTTTTTTAAGACCTATATATCCTTATTCTCACTAGACGTATGACTTTGGGCAAACTGCCTACCCTCCCTAGACCTTAATTTCCTCACTTGCAAAATGAGGCTGTTTTATTGGATGGTTTCCAAGGTCATTTGCTGCTCTGTAGCTATGATTCTATCTTGTCTTTTCTCTAGGCCCAGTATATGCTGGTTTATTCTTTTGAAGAGAGAAAAAAAGCAAATTAGCCCTCCTTAAGGTTACTATCACTTACAAAGATCTCTTTGCAACATTTTCATAAATTCAGAATATATTCTGAAAACACTGTGTGAAATAAAAAGAGATAATTCTTGAGAAACATCCCTCCTTCCTCGCTCTCTCTTCATCCAGGGCTATGCCATGACCAGCTCTTACTAGCTTACTAGAGCCCATGGTTAACTTTTCAGTGTAAGTACTTCTACCTCTGAAGCCTGTTACAAATCAGGGATTAGTTTGATAATTGTCTAGACTTAAGAAAGTAATGGAGAAAATGTTCATAACGCATAACATAAATGCTAATAATTAAACTTAAAAGTGTGTCACATGTACTTTTTTTCTTTTGATATCCAGTTATTAAACATTAATTAGCACATGTTGGATTGGGGTGTGCTATCTTTCCAAATGCAAAAGTACAGATAACATTCAGGCTCTAGACAGTATCCCCAAACCATAAAGGAATTTGGTGATCGTGTAAACACATTTCCAGGACAGACCATCAGCAGCAAATGTGAAAAAACAACTAAGCTCCTTGAGAGCAGAGAGAATTCCAAGCTATCTTTCTATCTTCAGAGTAAAGCACAGTACCCAGCACATAACAGGTGTTCAATAAATACTACCTAAAGGATCACGTGCGCATATATGAATGAGACATCTTAGTGATGAAGAAACTCAAGGGTAAAGGAGTCCATTCAATGACTTGTACATAGTCACACTGCCAGGTAGTGTGACAGACAGCATTGGAATCCAGGATTTCCTGACTCTAAGTCCAGCACTCTATCATCTTATGCCTGGGCCACCTCTAGTGATCTTAACTGATGCCTTGCCACTGGACTCCAATGACTCTGGAGGAGAGAGTAAGGCTGATGACTTTGCACAGCTCTGCCTCACTTAAATCCAATTCAGTGGAAATTCAAGACATTACCCTAGTGATGTCATTGGGCCTCTTCAAGAATGAAGCATGAGCAACAACAATAATGACACCCTATGCTACATGACATCTCATAGCATTGTATGGGTAAAATAAAATAAAAAAGTCTCATGCATTAATCAATATAGACCTGGAGTTCTCAAATAAGAAATATTTAAAAGTTTCATGATGTTGTTAATTTAAGACTAATACATGTCAAAAATGAGCTCTTAGACATCTAAAGTACAAAGTGTTCCCATAAGCTACTTGGAAGATAAGTTTAATGGGTTTTTGTTTAAGTCCTTGGGGAAATTCAGAGGTAAGCAAACATAGTTCCAAGATAAGCTTAAGGTTAATTGGGAGAGCTCATTTGAAAGTACAACATATTTATTTAAACTTTTTCTAATTTGTATGGCCATTTTCTTATTAAAACATTTTACCAACCATAATATTCAGTTAATAGTACTTTTCACTTTTCCAAAGACATAGATAACAGAAAAATTGATACAGGAAGGGGATTCAGAAAACAAGTCCCAAAATCCAGACTATGCCCTGGATTTAGCACACTTTCTTCACACACCCTTGACTTTCTCCATTTATACCTACAATTTTATACAACAAGAACTGATTATAGGATCATAGCTTTATAGCCTGAAGTAGCCTCAGAGGTTATCTAATCTAATGACACTTTATAAATAAGGAAACTGAGGAAAGGGGGATAAGTGATTTGCCTGAGGTCATATAGGTAATTGTAATCCTTAGAAATAGGATTTGAACATGGGCCTATTGATTCCCAAGCCAATGATCTTTCCTATGCCTTCAGATGTTCCAAATAATGATACTGAGGGAACAAGAGACCCATCATCAAAACCATCAACATAACTTTCATTGATTAAGGTTTCAAAACATATATGATCTCATCAGACAAATAGTCATTATATAAATTATATTTACAAGACTGGATTTATTAATATAGGAAAGAAGATATACGTTCTAGAATGGTTTTGATTAAACATAAGTTAAATCACGAAAAAATATTAATCAGACAATGTAGTTTCCAAGATCTTCCATTTCCTGGTCATTCCAGCTAATGAGGGTTTTACCATAATCAGTAGGTACCACTACAATGACAAAGCAGCACAGACACCCAAAGCAGAGGCACTCTTCCATGAAATCAACATGTAGCTGCCTAGAGATTGTCACAGAACTACTGTTTTTGAGTGTGTGTGTGTGTGTGTGTGTGTGTGTATACATATATACATATATGTGTGTGTGTGTGTGTGTGTGTGTGTGTATACCCATTGGCCTAAATCAATCAAAAAATATTTATTAAGCATCTATTATGTGTCAAACATTGTGCTAAGCACTGGAGATACAAAGGATAGCAAAAGACAGCCCCTGACCTTAAGGTGCTTATAATCTTATCCATATCTGACTGCTAACCTCTATCAAAGCTTACTTCTCCTGTATCCCATCCCATCCCATCAAGTGACTGCTATGCCTCACAGAGAAGCTTCCTAAGGTGACAAACAATGTCAGGATGACTTCTGTATCACTGCATCATCATACATGAGGAAAGAATACTGGGTTTAGAGGCAGAGGTCTTTGAGCAGAGGCTGGATGACAATTTGTCTGATAGACAATAACGGTTGTTGTTACTGTCAGTGGCTCAGTCGTGTCTGACTCTTCAGGATCCCAGGGACCACAGCACATCAGCCCCTTCTCTCCTCCACTATTTCTCCAAGTCTGTCCAAGTTCACGTTCATTGTTTCCATGGTACTATCTATCCATCTCATCCTCTGTCACCCCCTTTTCTTTTCGCCTTCAATGTTTCCCAATATCAGGGTCTTTTCCAATGAGTCCCATCTTCTCCTTATGTGGCCAAAGTGTTTAAGCTTCAGTATTTTATATTTCAGGGAATAACCTGAATTAATTTCTTTAAGTATTGACTGATTTGACCATCTTGCTCTCCAAGGGACACCCAAAAGTCTTCTCCAGCACCATAATTCAAAAATGGAATTCTGTAGAGCTTAGCTTTCTTTATAATCCAACTCACAGCCATACATTGCTAGTGGAAAACCCATAGTTTTGACTATATAGACCTTTGGTGGCAAGGTGATGGATTTCTCCGCTTTTTAGTAAGCTGTCCATATCTGCCAGAGCTTTCCTTCCAAGCAGCAAGCATCTTTTAATTTCATAGCAGTAGTCACCATCTGCAGTGATCTTTGAGCCCAAGAATATAAAATCTGACACTGCTTCCATTTCTTCTCCCTCTATTTGCCAGGAAGTGATGGGACCCAGTTGCCAAGATCTTAATTTTGTTTTTTTGGTTTTTTTAATGTTAAGCTTCAAGCTAGCTTTTACACTCTCTTCTTTCACCCTCATCAAGAGGCTAATTCTTAATTCTCTTCATGTTCCACTTTGCTGTGGTGGAGGGACTTGTGTACCTCAATGAAACTTTGAGCTATACTTTGCAGGGTTCCCAAGTTGGATGGGTTATAATTCTGACAGAAGGTGATCGACTGGAAAAGGAATGGCAAACCACTCCAATATTTTTGCCAAGAAAACCCCATGGACAGTACTAAAATGATAAAACATAGGGCATGGAAGAATGAGCTCCTCAAGGTCTGAAAGTGTCCAGTACACTACTGGGGAAGAACGAAGGACAACTGCAACTAGCTCCAGTACTAATGAAGCAGCTGGGCCAAAGCCAAAAGGAAGCTTAGCCACAGATGTGTCTGGTGACGAAAGGAAAGTCTAAGGCTACAAAGATCAATATTGCGTAAGAACCTAGAATGTAAAATCTATGTATGAAGGTAAGTTGGAAGTGGTCAAACGGGAAATGGAAAGATTAAATATTGACATTTTAAGCATCAGTGAACTTAAATGTATGGGAATGGGTGAATTCATTCAGGTGATCACTACATATACTACTGAGGACAAGAATTCCTTAATAAAAATGGAGTAGCCCCACATTCAATAAAAAGGTGAAAAAAGAAGTACTGAGGCATAATCTTAAAAATGGCTGGATCCAGGGCAATTCAGTAATCATCATTCAATAACACAATAATACAATTCTATGTTCCAGCTAGTGATGCGAAGAGGCCAAAGTTAATCAGTTCAATGAAGACCTACAACATCTAGAAATAAGAGCAAAAAACCACAAAAAAACAAAATAAAAAAGGTGTCACATTCATCATAGGGGAATGAAATGCTAAAGTAGGAAATCAAAACATAATTGGAAGAACAGGAAGTTCAGCCTTGGAGTAATAAAATGAAGCCAAGACTAATAGAATTTGGTCACAATAACTCATTGGTCATAACAAACACTCTTTTTCAACAACTCAAAAGGCAACTCTACCTAAGGATATCACCAGATGGTCAACAGAGACAATAGGAGAGATTCCTTTAATTTATGAGTTGAACTAGTTGCCACCAAGATCCATTTCAACTTTGGAAATTTGTAATTCTGTGAACTGGGCTTGAACCCCAGTCCTGCTACTTACTATTTAAATGATTTTAGACAAGTTCCCTTCAAATTCTACTGATCTCTTCTCTATAAAAAGAAGGGGGTTGGGTGGATGGCTGCTGAGGTCCCTTTAACTCTCAAAATGTGTGGTTCTGTGGTTCTGTGACTTGGGACTGAATCTCACAACCCTGTTACGTATGACCTGGGTGACTTTGAACAAGTTACTTTCTGGGTCCCAGCTCTTTTGTAAGATGAGGAGGCTGGAAGAGACGGCTTCTAGGATAACAATGATAATCGCAACTGTGGCTAGCATTTACATAGCACTTTAAAGTTTACAACATTGTTGCATGTTAACTAACTCATTTGATCCTTCTAAATCTAAAGCTCTGACCCTGTGATCTTTTCAGAAAATCTAATTATCACATATTAAATGGAAGCCAGTTTACACTACTGCATACTACTACTATTGTACTATTATACATTAATAGGTATTACATGCTACACAGCTGCTTCCTTTATATGGTCTAGTTTTGACGTTTCCTCTCAGCCAGGGATCAGACAGCATATGAAAGTGAACTAGTGAACATAGCCCTAGATTTGGATTCCATGAGCTTGGACTCATATCTTTGAGCTTGAGCTTTTTGGTATCTTCCTCTATTAAAAAAAAAAATGGGGCCAACTCTTTGATCTCCAAATCCTTTACAATTCTCAATTCTAGCATTAGTAAATAATTTCCCTTCTCTCTGTAAAATGAGGACTTTGGATTAGATGATTTCTAAAGTCCTTTCCAACTGTAATTACTATGAGTCTAGGTTAAGGCAATCACTACTCTTCATGTAAATTGGGCTCAGCACAAAGAGATACTGCTAAAAATGTCTCACTCTCCTTCACCCCAAGAATCCATTTTTTTTTTTTAGTAATTGGGATTAAATGACTTGCCCAGGGTCACACAGCTAGTAAGTATCAAGTGTTTGGTCTGAGGCTGGATTTGAACTCAGGTCCTCCTGACTTCAGGGCCGGTGCTCTATCCGCTGCGCCCCTAGCTGCCCCCATCAAGAATCCAATTATTTGCCAGGCCTTTGTGGATTCTGCCTCCACAATTTGTCTCTCATCATTCAGTTTTCTAATCACACAACCAGTACTTGAGTTCAGGCTATTATTACCTCTATCTAGATTATGGCAGCGGCCTCTTCTCTGGCTTACTTCCTCAATGCTTCCCCTTTCCAATTCATCCTTTATACCACTGTCACTGATTTTTCTAAAGGACAGATCTGACATAACCCTACTCCATAAACTCCAGTGTTTTCCTGTGACCTCTGGCATCAGTCATAAACTCCTGTGGGTGACATTGAAATTCCTTCAAAACATGGCTTGAAACTGCCTTTCCAGGTTTGTTGCTGTTGTTGTTGTTTTCCGTATTCCTCCCTTTCCTGCCCTCTACAGTCTAGTCACCCTCGGCTTTCCATTCCTCCCATACGATATTCAATCTCCCACCTCTGTAGCTTTGCACAGGTACTCACCAATGCCTGGAATTCACTCCACCCTTATCTCCAGCCCTTAGAATGCTTAGTGTCCATCAAAACTCAGCTCAGAAATAACCTTCTATGTGAGACCTTTTTAGGCCTCTTTCCTATATCTTGCCACGCCAATCTGTTATTGCCTCCTTCCCAAATCATTTATTTTGTATATATTTACATAGGTAAAAGTTCCCTCCCCCAATGCATTTTTTTTGGTATTTGTATCCTGAATCCCCAGCACAGAATAAATACTTCATAATTTTATTTTACTTGATGACTGATGTACTAAATTCTGTTTATGTCCTATCAATACGGGCCCGCTAAGTGCTACGGTGAATAAAGCACTGGGCCTAGAATCAGGACGACCTGAGCTGAAATCCTGCCTCAGACACTAACTAGCTATATGACTCTGAATAAACCATTTAAATGTTGTCTGCCTCAGTTTCCCAAAATGTAAAATGTGGCTAATAATAGTATGTATCTCGCAGGGTTGTTGTGAGGATAAAATGAGGTAATGATTGTAAAGCACTTAGTGCAGTGCCTGATCTATAGTGTAGTGCTATATAAATGCTTATGGAGGATGGAGGAAAAGATCCAAAATGGCAGAGTAAAGGCAGACACTCACAGGAACTCTCCCCAATTCCCCTCCAAACACCATTAAAATAATACCTCAAACTGAATTCTGAGGTGACAGAACCCACAAAAAGGATGGAATAAAACAATTTTCCAGCCCAAGGCAACTTAGAAGTTTGGCAGAAAAGATCTGTCTCTCTGGGGATAGCACCAGCACAGACTGTACCCCAGCATGCCAGCAGCAGGAGTTAAGGGTGACTGAATCTATGGTGGTGGCTTCCAGAGCTCTCAGCCCACAGATGGTAAGGGGTAGGAAAACTGATCAGAAAAAAGATTACAGGGGGCCTTTTGCTGGCACTGGGAGCAAGACTCAGTTGCACTGTCCATATGCAGTTTCAGGTTGCAGTCCCAAAGCAAGGAGAAGCACTAATGGGAGCAGAGACTCTGGACACAGTTTACTGCAGAAAAGAATGCTTGTGGTTATTAACAGACCAGACAGGAGAGTGCTGGCCAAAACTCTCTTTATATCATACCACCTTGGAAGAACTAAAAACTTGCAGAACCTCAGAACTAGCTCTGAAAAATTAGCCCAAAAAAACCTGAAGCTTGGGTCGGTCTCCTTTCTACCCCTGCAGCAGAGCCCAACGTTAAGATAAAGTTGAAAGTTAAGAAATGGGCTGGGAAAATGACCAAACAACAACAACAACACCACAACATAGAACCTGACCACAGAAAGTTATTACAGTGTCAGGAAAGAGCAAAACACAAACTCAGAAGAAGACAATGATGTCAAAACAGCAACGTGCAAAGTCCCAGAGACAAATGTGCATTGGTCTCGGGTCTATTGAAAAATCTGGAAGAGCTCAAAAAGAATTTTAAAAATCAAATATGAGAGGTAGAGGAAAAATTGGGAAAAGAAATAAGAGTGTAAGAAAATCATGAAAAATAATTCAACACTTTGGTATTACTGAAGAAAATAACACCTTAAGAAACAGAATAGACTGAATGGTAAAAGAGTCACCAAAGCAAACTCCTTAAAAAGAATTAGCCAAATGAGAAAAGACGTTCACAAATTCACTGAAAAAAAGAACTCCTTAAAAAGTAAAATTGGCCAAATAGAAAAAAAGGGACAAAAACTTACTGAAAAAAAATACTTAAAAATTAGAATGGGGCAAATGGAAGCTAATAATTCCATGAGACATCAAGAACCAATAAGATAATATAAAAAGAAATAAAAAATAGAATAAAATATTAAATATCTAATTCGAAAAACAACTGTTTTAGAAAATGGATTGAGAAGAAATAATTTAAGAATTATTGGCATGCTTGAAAGCCATGAAAATAAAACGAGTATTGATATCATATTTCAAAAAATTATCAAGGAAAACTGCCCTGATAACCTAGAATAAGATGGTAAAACAGAAATTGGAAGAATCCATCAATCACCACCTGAAAGAGATCCCAAAATGAAAACTCCCAGGAATATTATAGCCAATGTTCAGAGGGCCCAGGTCAAGGACAAATACTGCAAGCAGCCAGGAAAAAAAAAATTCAAATATCATGAAGGCACAGTCAGTATAGCATAAGATTTAGTAGCTTCTACATGAAAGGATTAGAGGGCTTGAAATATGATATTCCAAAGAGCAAAGGAGCTAGAATTACATCCAAGAATTACCTACACAGGGAAAAACAACAACAAAAACAACAACAAAAAAAAAATATCCCAAACTGTGCATAATCCTTCAGGAGAAAAATGGATATGAAATAAATGGATGAAATAAAGGACTTTCAAGTATTCCTGATGAAAAGACCAGAGTTGAATAGCAAATTTGGTTTTCAAACACAAGACTCGAGAAAAGTATAAAAAAGGTAAAACAGGAAAGAGAAATCATAAAGGTTTCAGTAAAGTTAAACTGTTTGCATTCCTACATGGGAAGATGATACTTAAAACTTCTAAGAACTTTCTCATTATTAGGGCAGTTAGAAAGAGTCTAAATAGACAGAGGGTATAGGTGTTAATTAACTATGATAGGAGATATCCCTCCACAAAAATAAAATTAAAGGTGAGAAAGGGATGCACTGGGAGAAGGAGAAAGGGATAGGGAAAATCAGGTAAACTATTTCACATAAAAGATATATGGGAGAGAAGATGAAGGAGTGGCAGACAACACTTGAACACTGCTCTCATCACAACTGGCTCAACATTCGGGTATAGAAATTTATCTTACCCTCCAAAGAAGTAGGAGGGAAGGAAGGGAGAAGAGGGAGTGACAGAAGAAAGGGTGTATCAGGTGGTGGTCAGAAGCAAAACAGTTTTGAGGAGGTACAGGGTGAAGAGAGAGAGAGAGAGAGAGAGAAGAGAGAGAGAGAGAGAGAGAGAGAGAGAGGAGGATAAACAGAAGGAAAAAGTAGGATGGAGGAAAAATCACAGTAACTATAGCTGTCAAGGTGAGTGGGATAAAGTCATCCATAAAATGGTAGCAGAGTGGATTATGTGGTATAGACACGAAGGGTGATACTATACGCAAACTAGGGGAGCACAGAATAGTTTACCTATGGATAAAGGAAGAATTTATAACCATACAAGACATAGGGACCATTATGGGAAGAAAGTGTATAATTTTGATTACGTGAAACCAAAAAGTTTTTGTACAAAAAAACCAATGCAGTCAAGATTTGAAGGAAAGCAGAAAACTGGGAAATTTTTATAGAAAGGGTTTTTTTCTTATAAAAACCTCATTTCTCAAATACATAGAGAACTGACTCAAATTTATAAGAATATGAGTCATTCCTCAATTGATAACTGGTCAAAGGATACAAAAAGGTAGTTTTTTTGATGAAGAAATCAAAATTATACATAGTCATGTGAAAAATCCTCTAAACCATTCTTGATTAGAGAAATGCAAATTAAAACAACTTGAGATATCATCTCACAACTATCAGATTGGCTAAAATTACAGAAGTGGAAAACAACAAACGTTGGGGGGGATGTGGAAAAATTGGGAAACTAAATCATTGGTGTAGAACTGTGAACTGGTCCAACCATTTTGGAGGGCAATATGGAATTATGCACAGACTTATAAAACTGTATATACCCTTTGACTCAGCAATACCACTATTATGTCTATTTCCCAAGGTGATCAGGGAAATAGGAATATAATCTATATGTTCTAAAATATTTATAGCAGCTCTTTTTGTGGTGGCAAAGAACTGAAATTAAGAGGATGCCCATCAATAGGAAAATAGCCAAACGAGTTGTGGTATATAATTGTGATGGAATACTATAAGAAATGATTAACAAGAAGCTTTCAGAAAAACTTTGAAAGCCTTACATGAACTGATGCAAAGTGAAGTGAGCAGAACCAGGAAAAGAGTATTCACAGTCACAACAACATTGTAGGATGATCAACTGTGAATGATTTAGCTGTTCTCAGCAATACAACGATCTAAGACAATTCAGAAAGTCTTATGATGAAAAATGCTATTCACCTCCAGAAAAAGAACTAATGCTTTATGAATGCAGATCAAAGCATACTTTTTTAACTTAATTTTTCTTGGTTGATTTTTAGCCTGTTTTTTTTCTTTCATGACATGATTAATATGGGAATAGGTTTTGCATGATATTGTATTATGAACTGTTTGCCTTCTCAATGAGAGGGTAGTAGGGGAGGGAAAGAATTTGGAATTTAAAATGTTAAAAAGTCAACATAAAAATTGTTTTTACATGTAATTGGAAAAAATATTACATAAGTGCTTATTGCCTCCCACCTTCCCTTCCCTTCTCCCAGTGTGTACTGATATTCAGTGAAGAAGTTTCCTTTCTTGAAAACAAGATTTTTCTTTTCATCAATGAAACCCGACAGAGTGGTTGACAAAGGACATAGTGAATTACAATGAGACAGAGTTAACTGGCAAACAGACACAATAGTGATGGTATTTGAAATGACTATTGAATTTAATATAATTGGTTGTGGTTACAAAAGAAAATATTTTTTCACTGATTTTTTTTGAGACTTCTGAATCCATATCAATCTCACTCGCAAATTCTACTGAGATAATAAACAAAGAGTAATGATCTCCTGGCTTGGCCATTTACCTGCATCTTGATTTTTCACAATACCTTTGTGTTAAAAATAAAATTAAAAAGCTGACAATAGATAAAAAATAACACTAATACTCTTTAATGATGAGAATCTACTGTACTCTGTTGAAAGAGTGTTCCAAATAATCATCACTGCTTTATTCCTTACCTCCCACTATCAAGCTGATAATATGAAGTTTCAGCTTTCAGTCATCCGTGTACCACATACATTAATCATGCTGCTACAAATGTCTATAAAAATGACTATTAATATGTATCTTCAAATAGAATGTGAGTTTCTCATCTTGACCTCTCCTCTCTCAAGTCTCCATATAGTCTAAAAATGTTAGAACAACTGTGCCCTCACACTAGGTCCAAAGGGACTGAGAACTGAGTAATACAGTTATTAACAAAAGGAATTGTTGATGAGAGAGAAGATACCAGCAGCTTGGGACACTGAGGGACTAAAAAGGAAAAGTGGAAACCCAAGTGTGTCCTTTCCTTTCAAGAAAACTCCCTCCTTGTCTTTCACTATTATAAGGTTTGTTACAAGGAGGATCATAACTACATTTTTCAAAGGGCTTATTTGTGGTTATAATATCATAGGTCTAGAATGGGGAGGGAAGTTGGAGGCCACTTAGGAGATACAGAAAATTGCTTCAGAGTTGGTATGTGCTCATTGGTCGTCTAGGAGACCTGCCTGGGAGCTATGAAGGTTTTGGCCTGCAAGAAATTCAATGCTTATAGTGAAAGTGGGTCCTAGGAACCGGGAAAAAAAAAAATCAAAGCCCTGGTTGGTACACCTGGAGATAAGGAGATTAGTTTATGAGGTTTCCATGTTGTTGATGTTGTTGTTGTTTTCTCTACAAAGCTAGAAAACTTAAAAGTAGAGATTACAAATAAAATTCATAAAATATTTCCTTAAGCAATCGTTAATTGCTAAGCCAGTAGAGGGTCCCCAAGGCACTTGAATTTGGTTTAGTCAATTCTCTACAAGTTTCCTCCCTTTATTGCACTTCCTATTGCAAAAACATCAACTTAGGACGCAATTAAATTTATCTTACCTTCATCTACTAGCCATAGTTAAAATGCAAATAACCAGGAAGAAAACTTTAAAGCATCAGAGAAACACTTAGTAATCAACAATGCTTCCCCCTGCATGGGACAATAAAACAGAAGGGAACAGAGAGTTGAGGAAATTCACCAAAGTTCCAATGATTTCTCAGGGTAGACATGATTTTAGTTATACCTTGTTAGATTCTCTCAATAAGTTGAGCTGAAAGTCAGGGAAAGAAAAGTCTCCACCACTAGATGGCTTAGAGTAAGTCTCCCATGAATGGCCCTCTATCTGTTCTTACTCTCACCTCTGTCTCTGTCTCTCTGTCTCTCTGTCTCTGTCTCTCTGTCTCTGTCTCTCTGTCTCTTCTGTCTCTTCTCTCTCTCTCTCTCTCTCTCTCTCTCTCTCTCTCTCTCTCTCTCTCTCTCTCTCCTCCTATATTTCTCCTGTACTTCCCCCACCATTGAGTTTTTTAAAAACTTCCACTGTACTGGAAAATTCTGCCCTCCCTTCCCAATTTCATGATGTCTTCTTCTCTTTCCAAGATGGAAGGAAATATTGATCCTGGGCTCATCAGTGACTTAGGTCCCTTGCAAAGCATCCTGACAAAGCTTTGACAGAAGAATTGTTTAAATGATGAAGCACTTTCGTGAAACAACCAGACATCTAGGAAAAACATTTATTTTGAAAAATCCTTGCCTTTCCTTCCTAATACATCCTTTGCCTGAAGAAGGTAGAAAAAAAATGAGAACTCCTATTTTACATTTAATTCTAATCAAAATGGAAGAAGAGGTTGATGAATTGGAGATGATGGATAGCATATAAAAAAAGTGACCATGTCATCCTAGCATTTGAGATGCATTGAGCAATGAAGAAGAGTCTTAGAACTGGAAGGGAAACCAGACAGCATCAAATTCAACTCCCTCATTTAACAGATGAAGAAAACAAGATTGAGAAAAGTTTTGAGTCATTCCAGATCACACAGGCAGTAACTACTGGTGGTGGAATTTAAACTCAGGTCCTCTGATTGCAGAGACACACACTTTCTACTGTACCATGATTCCTCATACTGCAAGGATGGAAAGCCCTAATCAATGAAATTCAGATTATTTTACTATTGGGGGAATTAGAGAGGAGTGCACTTGAAAGATATCTCAACACGGAGCTCCAATTTTATAAACAGAATTCACACAAGATGAAAAGATCACATAACCAAAAGCAAATCTAAAAGATTAGCACAGACAGAGGGTTATGATATCAGGAAGTAAAAATCCAGAATGAAATGAAGCATGAACACCTCAAGACAGAAAGAACCTTTTCAAAGAGAAATGGATGGGAAAGGAAGAGAGAGAAGGTAAGGGGAGGTAATTAGAGGGAAAAGGAAAAAGGGGGAGAGAATGACTACAGTCCTTTTTCAAACCTCCAGAGATCTTAAAGATATGAATGTGAGTGGAAAGCACATCATCCAGGTTTCAGAGGAGAGGAGATATCAGAGTTACAATAAATCTGTACAGATACCTTTTGATATAAAAATCCTGGGTCTACTGGTTTTTGCCTAGGCTTTTCCTAAGAGGACAATCTACTGGATACTCAGAACTGTGTTAACTTAGACATTCTATTTGGCCAATGCTTATTGTCATCATAGTCCCAGATCCTGCCCTATGGGGTTTGGCTCCCACTCCAGGGCTCTCTCTCATTCTGATAATTACACAGGCAGGGCTTCTCTAGCTGGACCCTGATCTGTATTCAACCCTCTCATTCCTTCATGCTCAATTATTAACTTTAGGAGTATCATAAATTGCCACATTCCATACTAGTCAATAAATTGTAGAACTAGAGTTTGAAGGAGCCTTAAAGGTCATCTAGTCTAAACTCTTCATTTTACAGATGAGAAAGCTGAGTCCCAAAGACGTTGCGATGTACATAACAGAACATGAGTAGAAGTAGAAGAGTCAGGATATGAACTCAATTTGTAAAGGTTATATTTAGCAATCCAAATTCAGTACCCCTTACAATGTACCACACTGCATTTGGATCAGGGGTATTTTCTAGATGCAATTAAACGCTCCCCAAATTTCTAAATCTTACAAAATTCCTGGAGGGAATAACCATCATCTTTTGGCATCCATGGAGAACTGCAAGGAGTGTTAGCAAGAGGTTCAGTGAAACAAAACAGCATAATATGGAAGTGATCCTGGTTATAAGAGAACAAGCATTCCTGTAGCAACAGCTAAGACTACTGGAGAAACTGAGTGGTGCCATAATGCATAGAGTGCTGGGCCTGGCTCAGGAAGACTCATCTTTGTGAGTTCAAATCTAGACTCTTTTACTAGCTGTGTGACCCTAGGCAAATCACTTAACTCTGTTTGCTTCAGTTTCTTCATCTATAGAATGAGCTAGAGAAGAAAATAGTAAACTACTACGGTATTTCCACCAAGAAAACCCCAAATTGGGTCATGAAGAGTTGGACAAGACTGAAAATGACTTAACAACAATAACACCTATTATCTCCTTCTTTCTCTAGGCAGCTAGATGGGGCTGTGGATAGTGATGGACCTGGTGTCAGGAAGACCTGAATTAAAATTCAACTACAAACACATAATAAATACACCCTGGACAAATCACATAACCTCTGTCTGCCTCAGTTTCCCTATATATAAAATGTAAATGATAATAGTACCTTCTACTATTGTAGAAGGGTTGTTTTGATACACATTTTTGGGGGGAGGGTGGAGGCAATGGGGGTTGAGTGACTTGCCCAGGGTCACACAGCTAGTGAGTATCATATGTCTGAGGCCAGATTTGAACTCAGGTCCTCCTGAATCCAGGGCCAGTGCTCTATCCACTACACCAACTAGCTGCCCCCTGAGATAATATTTTTAAAGCACTCTGTAAACCTTAAAGTATTATATAAATGTTGGTCATTTTTACTAATAGTATATAAAATTGGTATATTTAATCCCTCTCCAGTTCTGTACTATAGAAGCCAGAGCAGGTGTGGGGAATCTGTGGCCTAGAGGGCACACTCGGTCCTCTAAGACCTCAAGTGTGACCCTTTGACTTCATGACCACACTTAAGGATCTAGAGGGCCCCACATGGCCTCCAGGCCACAGGTTCCCCACCCCTGAGTTAGATAATAAGTAAAAGCAAGAGGTAGAAGGCACTCCATGACTGTGTAGCCTAATTCATACTTGAAAGGAATCTCCACTTTAACCTATGTAAGAAGGGGTCATTCAACCTCTTTCCTGACTTCCTTCCATGAGGGGAGAACCTGCCACTTCCTCTTCAACTAGCCCCCTTCAATTTTTAGAGAGGCCTATTTGTACAGATGTTTTTTCCCCCTGACATCAAGCCTAAATTTCCTTCTTTGAAACTTTTACCCTTTGTTCACAGTCCTAGCTTTTAGGGCCAAATGGAACATGTTTAATCTCTCCTACACAGGAGGAGGAAAGTAATTATGAAATTAGGCTTATTCCCCTTCTCTTCTCGAGGCTAAATATTCCCAATTCCTTCAACACATGTGGCAATGCTTCATGTTTCTTTGTCTTCTCCACAGTACCTAATCCAGAACTGTCTAGATTCTTAGTCATTAATTGTTGTAGGGCTGGGGGCCTATAGGAGTTGACTCTGGGATGCCTTGTACCCACGGAATAAGAAATACTCATTGTTTCATCAATATCTTCTGTTGAACGCACTGTAGCAGCATACAGAGGAGGGAGACTATGGTCCAGACTGCACACTGAGCACAGCCCTGGCATGATGGCACTCATATAGGATCTACAGAAAACAGCTACAGTGAAATGATATTGACTCTCTTCACACTTCTGTCTCCAGTTGCTGTAGCTGCTATGGTTAGGACATTTCAAGGAAGTTAATATAGAAGTAAGACTAGTATATCATTTGAAAAACACTGACCAATAAAATGCTGCAATTTACATTGGGATGGCCATGGAGTGAGACCAAGAACCAGAATATTCTAGCAATAGTGCTTTGACAATAAGGTCATATTTCTCTCCTGATAGTTCCTATGCTCTGCCAATTATCCTCTCCCCTAGGAACAAGAAGCCATCTTGCTGCAAAAATTGATCCTAATCATCAATAAAAAAGATAGACCTTCAACAAAAGAGAGGCGTTTAAATCATTCCTGGGTGAAAATAAGAAAAGTGAATGAATCAATGAAATGCCAAAGGTAAGTAGAATATCCAACAAACAAGCATAAGAAATAAAAAGGGAGTTGTTATACACACACACACATACACACACACACACACATACATACACAGTTATCTCTTCCACACTGTGATTTTCTTCATCAGGTTTTTGATATATTGTAGGTAGGCATAAGAAATTAAATGGGAATTTGGGGGGAGTTTTGTGGAAACTGCAGATGACATGCAAAGACCAATAGACAACACAGAAAAAGTTTAGAAACTGAGAAATACATAAAACATATGTATAGTACTGTATAATATAACCTACAACCAAATATTTAACTCAAATTTTACAATAATGTAAGGTAAATGCCCCATAAAAGAAAAAGAAAAAAAAATTCAGACTTCTTCTCTGGTACAAAGGGAGGGCCAGAAAATTTTACCTGGATTTTTCAGAACATGGGGTGTTGTACCCCTAATCCCTGTGATATAATATAATGTTATTATATGCGTATATATGATATTCATATATATATATATTTCTCATAATGTTATATAATATCATTATATTAATCCCTGTCTAGAAACCAGTGTAGTAGGAGAATATAGATCCAGAAGCAGGATATACTAGGCTTAGGGGCATGAGTGGCTATGATAAAACTGCCTTCATACTTTCACTGACTGTTTCATGAACAGATATTTCTGGAAGTAAGGCACAGCAGAAGCTAGCCTCATTAAAAGAAACATGCACATTAACACATATGTAACTTAAAAAAATACTTTGGGGGTAAGAACTACAAATGAACTAACAAAGAAAAGAGATGGGTATGAACTCAAACTGGATATTCTAGAATTACCTCTCATGAGCAATGCTGCAAGTCAAAAGAAGGAGTATGCAGGAGTCCATGATCAAAATAATATAATTCAGAATAGTGAAGAAAGAGATAAAAACTAAAGAGAAGGAAGAAATAAATGAATGCGTATTGGGGAAAAAGCATTACAATAAATGTTACTTAAGTTAAGGAGCAAGACCCAAAGGTTTATGGGGCTATTTGGGCTGAAGCTTGGGGGAGGCAAAGGGAGGATTTTGAACCATGTCCTTATTTGAGTTGGGAAATGGGCCAAACTGAGGAGGAGCAAATCGAAAGAATGAAAGGAAAGAAGGAAGGAAAGAAGGAAGGAAGGAAGGGAGGAAGGAAGAAAGGAAGGAAGGAAGGAAGGAGGGAAGGAAGGAAGGAAGGAAGGAAGGAGGAAGGAAGGAAGGAAGGAAGGAAGGAAGGAAGGAAGGAAGGAAGGAAGGAAGGAAGAAAAAAAGAAAGAAGAAAGAAAAAAAGAAAGAAAGAAAGAAAGAAAGAAAGAAAGAAAGAAAGAAAGAAAGAAAGAAAGAAAGAAAGAAAGAAAGAAAGAAAAGAAAGAAGAAAGGAGGAAGGAAGATTTGTTCAGGCAAATTCAAAGAATTTTGGATGGAACAGTTAAATGTGGTGGGGAAAGTGAAAGCAGGTGGGAATTCACTAACACTAAATTAATACGAGCAAAACTATTCCCAGGGACGAAGTGTAGATTTTTTTTTTTGCTTTTAGGAATTGGGGTTAAGTGACTTGTCCAGGGTCACACAGCTAGGAAATGTCAAGTGTTTGGTCTGAGGACAGATTTGAACTCAGGTCCTCCTGACTTCAGGGCCGGTGCTCTATACACTGCGCCACCTAGCTGCTCCTGAAGTGTAGATTTTAAAAAGGAAGTAATAAAAAAAATCAGCACGAATAAATTAATGGAGGAAACCAAATGTCTAGAATAATATCTTTAGATGTGAATGAATAAAGAAAAAGAGCATGTCAAAATGGATAAGAAATAAAACAATTTTCTGTACAAATGGAATACACAAACCATAAAGATATATATAGAGTGAAAATTAGAGGCTAGAACAAGCCACTCATTAGGTCATTCCAAAAATATATATAAAACAGATAAAGAAATATAGTAGGGGCAGGTAGGTGGCACAGTGGATAGAGTACCGGCCCTGGAGTCAGGAGGACTTGAGTTCAAATTCGGCCTCAGACACTTGATATTTACTAGCTGTGTGACCCTAGGCAAGTCACTCAATCCCATTGCCTATCTAAAAAAAAAAAGAAGAAATATAGTGAATAGATTGTGAAACAAAAATAAATAAATAAATCAAAGCTAAAATCAAGCTATCAGACAAAGGAAAAATAAAAATTCATAATGTCCATGGAAAAAAATTACTAAAAATAATACATTGTGTTTCATGGAACCTTATAGATAACTTTCATTAATAACTATCATTATTAAATATATTTGGATGAAATAGTATAGCAATTAAATTAATGAAGAAAAACATAACTGAATTACAAAAAGATTCAAAGTAACATAATAAGTGTAAGTGATTCTAATCTTCCTATCTCAAAGATGAATATATATGTACATATGTTCTAAATGCAAACATATAAAAACACATATTTCTTAGCCCTTTACTTACTATGGGGCACCAACAAATTATAAATAATTCTAAAAAGGTAAAAATAATAAACTCACCCATTACAGACCATAAAACAATAAAACATACAGGCGGAAAAAAAAGGAAAAGATACAGAGCTAAATGGAGATTTAAAGCTACATATGGAATATGGATGAAAGAGCAAATCATAGAATAATCAAAAATTATCTGAAAGACAGCAAAAACAATGAGACAACATACCAACATTTGGGGGATGCAGCTAAAGCAGTCCTCAGAAGAAAAAAAAATGTGTCTGCAAACATATATTAACAACCTAAAAAAAGAGAAGATTAAAGAACTGAGAATGCAATTTTTAAAATGAGAAAATCAAAACGTTTAACAAAACATCTAAATAAACACTGAGGAAGAAGTCCGAACAAGCAGAGGAGAAATAAATGAAATAGAAAATAAAAATCATGTAGAAAGGATAAATAAAATTAAAAGTTATTTCTTTCAATACTCAAATGGATTTGTGTTCTCTTTGAATTAGGATTTCCTTCCAGTGATGTAGATTGCAACCCTTTCATGGCTAACTATCCTGTATGACTCTTGTCCACGTCCTCCCATAAGAGGTTTAGCTGACATTCTGGAGAACTTCCTCAGTTTCTCTTTTCACTGTAATACAGCCATCTGGCAGTGTTCCTGTTATCCACTCTGTCACATGACCAGCTCAACTTCTGTTCCTATCATACATTTGCTAGATGTCACCTTTCACTATTATTGATCATATTCAGTTGGTTATATTCTGCTATCTGCTCAAACCTACTATGTGTCACTTATTCTGTGTGATATTCTTGTCAATAACTGGAATAGGATAATATTGTTCTTAAAAAGATGGGCCTTCTTTTCTTTGGGATACTGGGACCATTAAAGGGGCTATGAAGTTCCATCTGAAGTAAATCTAGCCTGCTCTTTTTCTGTCCACTTCTAGGCCAAATTAATTGTTCATGTCTCTTGCCTGTACCAGATACAATTACTGACAAACAAGCCTCCCCATTCAAATGCATTCCATAATTTGGGCAGATATCGTTCATCTATTTGATCTTTCTTACGCAGGTGGTCAGGAGGCTTGGCAATGTTCTGAGGCTTGATACAAGCAGCGAAATATCCATCTACAGAAAAGCCCTCTTCCACTTGAATTCTGATGACTCTCCACTGCAAGGCTGAATACCTTTGGTAAGCATATATTTCCCTATTTTACATCTCACCTAACATTTATGATTTGAGAGCTATGGAATAAGATAATTTCTAGATTTATATCTTTTGAAAAATCTTAATTCAAATTTTCAAAAAGCAAGATGAATTTATGATAGACAGGAAATCTGAATTATGGGACACTATAAAAATTTATGCAAGCAAAACTGAGAATTTGAAGGAAACGGATCATTTGAAAATTTCAGAGTAATAGAAAATGAAATAAATATCTTGATCCAAAATCAATAAAGTAAAATTGAAGAAACCAGTAACTTGGTCCAAATTCACAAATTAGTTTTTATCAGATATTTAAGAAACAATACTTATGCTACATAATCCATTCTCAAAAATTGACCAATATCACCAATGTAAACTAATGAAAAAATTTTAAGTGTAACTCTAGCACAAAGAACAGTGCATTGTATACCAACCCCCCTCCAAAAGTTCATAAACTAGGATTAAATAGGATTTGCATCAGAGATCTAAGAATGATTCAATAATGAGAAAAAATTAGCACAATTAATTATATCAAAACACACAACCCAAACTACATGATTATATCAATGCATGTATGAGAGGACTGGGAAAATATGGCAATGATTTGTGTTATAAACACCCATAAGAATTGGCAAAGAAAAGCCATTTTAATAAAATAAAAAGTATACATGAAAAAAACAAAAATGTGGATTTATTTGTGATGTGATAACACTAAAAGCTTTCCCAAAAAAAGTAAGGTGAAAGAAAGAATGCCTAGTCTCTCCACTATTATTTGAAACGTATACAATAGTAATAAAACAAGAGAAACAAACTAAAGGTATAAACATGGACAGTGAGGTATAAAAGTATCCTTATATGCATACAATCTAATGTTTTACTTTTAAGATCCCAGAAAACTATCAAGGAAATTGAAGGATTAATAGCTCCAGTAAAGCAACAGATACACAATTAATCAACAAATGATTACAACCTTTCTATCTAACAAAAACAAATTCCAAAGAATAATAAGAGAAAGGGAAGATCTATCTTAAATTACTACAAAATACATAAAATATCTGGGAATTAACTAACCAAGACATGCTCAAGACTTCTATAAAGGAAACTGCAAACACGTTCAAAAAGTTCACGGCTGAGCTTTGGAAAAAAACAAAATTATAGCATCACCTGAATCAATTTATAAGCTACCAAAGGGTTACTTTACAACACTAGACAAAATAATAACAAAATTTATTGTATGGAAGGTGAGGAGGAAGGTCTATAATCCCAAAGGAAAGAGTTGTGTAAAGTAATAAAGGGGAAAAAGCACTTGCATAAAATAAATTACATTATAAAACTGCAATCATTCCAAAATATTTTGCACTTGATTTAAATCAAAAAAAAAAAAGGAAAAAAATCACTCGTGAAACATCAGCAAGAATAAGAAACAAACTTGGTAAACTATTTTGCAACTAAATAAAGCAAGCTCCTTGAGTAAAGACTCATTTAATAAGAACTACTTGAGGTACAGGAAAGTAATTTGTAGGGGGAAAAAAAACAGTGTTAGACCAGCTTCTTACACTACATACCACAACAAAAAATGAACTACAGTGCCAAAATACAAAAAGCCCCATCGTTCTTAATAGAAGGGTCTCTATGCTTGGATAGAAATCGTTTTCACTAGTAAGGCTAGGGTTGGAGTCTTAGCCAAATAAAAGATAGAAAAGATTCCTATAAAACAATTTGGCTTACATGAAATTAAAAAAAAAAAAAACTTTTGTATAAACAAAATCAGTATATGTGAGGCAAGAAGAGAAACTGTCAATGGGGAGGGTTAGTCTTTGCTCAAACATCTCTGATAAAGTCCTCATAGCAAAGATATATTAGGAATTAACAGAAATACAAAAGATCAAGGGTCATTCTCCCATTCAAAGTCAAAGTAAAAAAAAAAACCATCACCTTTTGGGACAGGAATTGAAATATATTAACAATGATGTGAAAAATTGCTCCAAATTACTAAAAATGGAATAGCAAATTAGAATAACTATGGAGTTTCATCTTACACAAAGCAAACTGGTAAAGATGGAAATAACAGAGGGGCAGTAGAAATCTAGGATCTCCAATATAGTATTGGTAGAGCTATGAATCCTCCATCCATTATAGAACAAGTTTTGAATTATTCTTTTAAAATTATCAAAAAAATTATATTCTTTGATCCAGAGATCAAAAACTGCAAAGAACTTCCCTTACATGCCAATATTGTAGTACTTTTTGTTGTAACAAACAAGTATAAACAAAGAAAACACTAATAGGTAGTGGAAGGGCTAAAAAATTGTGGCATATGAATATAATGGAATATTTTTGCTATATAACTATCAAAATGAAAAATTCAGGCAGACATGAAAAAAACATATAAAATGAGGTAGAATAAAGAACAAGAAAAATAATGTGCACAATGAAAATAACAATGCTACCTAAAAGAACTGAACTTTGTAATTATAATACCCTAACTTGGCCTTCAAGACAAAATTCCAAAATACACCTCTCTTGTTTCTTTGGAGAGTTGGGGGATTGTAGATGGGTAATACTGCATTTGCTATCAAGACCAGGCTGATGCATGGATTGACCTTACTTAGCTGCAATAGGAAGGAAAGCTATTGGCAGGGATGGGATTTGGGAAGGGTAGGAGTGGTGGTATATATCTGGAAGTGAGTGTGGTGATATTCAAAAATAAAAGGACAAACAAAACTTTTAAAAATTGAGAAAGAATTGAAAACAATAATAAATAAAAGATAAAGGAAAGTCAAAGCTAACTCTTGAGATCTGTATTCTGGGATGCTGAAAACATAGTTTTGGCACAGACAGAAATGAGGACATTGAGGACAGTACGAGGCTAGAGGGAGGGAGAGAAGGGACCAACAGAAAATTTGGAATTTTTTTCAACTTAGGTGTAAAAATTTTCAAGGGCTAACTTGAGGAAGCATTTGGTCCACGCAGGCTATGTGGACTCCATAAATGTTCTCGTAAGTATTCCTTTGTCAGTACTTTCCTGTATGAAAACAATTTTCCATTGCTTTGCTTAGCAGGGAAGGAACAGACAGAAGCATTCTGATTTGTTTGGATGTTAAACAGTGATCACCAAAAAAGAATGTTAATGTTCTTTAGCTGTTTATTTCAGATTATTATATTTTTCAATAAAATTTGTCATTAGGGCCTAATTGTAAACATTTCACTCCCAAACAAGGATGCAGAAGCAGATCACATTGAAACACCCTTCATAACTATTGGCTGTTATTACCCATTAACTCTGGGAAATACTCAAGAGAGTCCAAGAGGTCCAACATATTGAGGTATGTTGTCTTAATTCCAAGTCATCATAAGACAGTGAGTGGCTGTGTAATATTTTTAAACATGTGGCAATAACACTGCAGCAACAAAACCCATTTAAATTTCAGAGTCATCTTTCTAAATACACTTGGAAGCCTCTCTGGAACTGGGATGACACTTTATTGATTTCACTAAGTGACCTGGATTGATTGAAAACTTGGGGAAGCTTAAAGCATTAAACCTTCCTCAAGGGCATATTTCCCAGGTGGTTGTTTTTCTGTTTATTTTTTAATACCAGGATTATCCTTGCATAAACCATCTGCCTTACTACTTTTCCCCCTGTGTTGTTCTCTTGGAGAGTTCTGGTATAACATAAGATCTCAGCATATGTCCTAATTCTGATCAATAGTCCCAAAGTAGATGAAATGTTCATTGGAAAACAGGAAAATTATCCTATGGAGTTATGTTATCCTACAGGTTAATGACATCTCTTTTTCTTTTTGTTATCCCTCTTGGTACCAGATCTCACCCACAATGGGCCTCATGCTGTGAGACGCCAGGTAGATATATGAATTTTTAAATAAATATTGATATTAAAAGGTCATTTGGTGTACAAAATGTATGAAGAAAGTTTAGGAAATAGGAAACCCTTGGAGATACAGATGGGAAATATCCACTGTGACCTAAAATCAATGGATTTCAGAATTGCAAGGCACCTCCAAAACAGATGTAAAGCATGAAACACACTTGTTATCCAATACCTTCTTTCTTATTTAACTACTTTTACCCAGAAAGAAAAGCATATTGATTGTAATAGTGACATAGAATTTATTAGTGTTCTTAGGTTTACAAAAGAACAGAACAAAAGTGCCATTCCCTGATGCTACCCCTCCCCCAACATTTCACTCTCCTCCCACACACAGACCTGGACTTTAGCTTCTCACAAAGGTGCCAGACCTACTGAAAGTCTTCAATTGGTATTGGCAGTATAGTTAAGACCATGTCGTTATTAAATGCAAAGTCATCAGCTCTCCTCCAAATCAGGTGGGAAGAAAGTTGCCTGCTTTTTCTTTGGACTAAATTAGAGACTGTTCTATGACTCTTGATCTTCTCTAACAACCAGAACAATAAAAACAAAACAAAACAAAACAAAACACATATGCTATAACAAGCTGCAGATCAGCGCTCATCATGTCAGATTTGAGAAGATACCATTCCAGGAAAGAAGGACAGAGCAGGCTTATTTCCATATTTCTGTTGTTGCTGGTTTACTTGTCTGTGTGTGTGCTTTGTTGTTTTTTTTTTTAAACTAGACCAGTGGTTTTCATGGTGTAGGAAACTCTAGATGAGGAAACTCCCTCTATTAATGCAGATTAGTATCTGCTCTACCAGTGGGTACTGAGAGGTTAACCAGGGTCATACAGCCAAAGAATCTGGATCCTGGTCTTGCTAGCAGGTCAGCTTCCTATCCATTATTCCATGTGGCCTCACAGTTTACTGAAACTGACTGACTTGAAATGACTATATTAGATAGTTCTGTCTCAATCACATGGGTCAAATTCAAAGACATTACATTAGAAACCCTTTGCAACATTAGTGGTGGGGATAGCAACAGGATATATATCCTGATTGAAGGATAGTTACATAAAATATATCTACTTTTTACTCATTTAGCGAGTATGTTATATGACCTGTGATAAATACTCTAATCACTGTCATAGCAACTCTAATTATAAAAAACTAACATTTATATAACAATAAAGTCTGGAAGGAACTTTCCTCACAATAACTCTGTGAGGTAGGTAATGCAAGTTATTAACCACAATTTATAGATGAGGAAACTGGGATCCTGAGAGAATAAGTGACTTGCTAATGGTTATATAACTTAGTAAGTAACAGAGGTAGAAAATATTCTTTTCCTAAATTGGTATTGACTTGTTGTTGAGGATACCTGAAATTAATTGTGCTCTATTTCAGCTCTTCTTAAGAAATTTCAGCATCACTTAATGTTTAAAGAAATTACCAATAGGAATTGCTAATTATTAACTACGGGAGGATGGGAGTAACTTCTACTCATTACTAAAGGGAGTATATAGAGATCAGCATCCACCCCTTGATTCACAGTATGAATACCCTCTATGCAAAATATGTGACCAGTGAAAGATAACAATGAAGTCATGACTGATTCCCTAACCTAAACAAGAAAATAATTTTTGTTATATTATAGATACAGAGGATATGGTACAATTAAGAGTCAAGACTTGTTCGTGCTTTTTATGCAAAAAAAAGCCATTCAAATCAGCCTCTCTGCTAAGCAAACTGATTTTCACCATGGCCACTGCTAAAGTCCTGAAACTTTCCTTATTCACTCCTGCATTTTACGGACCACAAGTTTAGAAGAAATAGATGTATAGCATGACTCTGTGGAAATCTATAAGGATTATTAAAGGAGTAAAGGAAGAGGAATGACAGATTTCAATCTTCTCAAAGATAAATGTCAGTTATAAAATCAAGCAGCAAACTGGTCACAATTAGATTATCTTAAAGTTCCTCAATATTTTGTAAGAAGCCATGACATTTTTCTAAAAAGGAGCTGAAGGAGATTTGGGTGTTTTGTCATTCTGACTCATGGCAAGGATTTGCTTTATCACTGAACATCTCTAAACTATAATACGTGTTCTATGTTTACACATAAATTAAGTTCCACCCACACCTAAACTCAACTTAATGGTATGCTAGCCAATGAATAAAATTGCTGCTCAATAAAAATGTCCCTTTTCAGAGGTTTTCTATTTCTATTCTATTCTATTTCTATAGACTTTCATATCTTTTACTGTTTAAAGTGACAACTCTTCTGACATACTCATTGGGACAGTAGAAACAGCAGTGGGCCCGGATTCAGTCAGACCTGAGTTCTAATCTAGCCTCAGACACTTACTTAGCTATATGACTGTGTGCAAGTCACTTAACCTGTTTGCCTCAGTTTCCTCATTTGTAAAATAGGGATAATAATAGCACCTACTTCCCAAAGGTGCTGTGAGAATCAAATGAGATCATATTTGTAAAGTGCTTAACACAGTGCCTGGAACATAGTAGGCACTATATAAATGTTAGCTGTAACAACATCATCAATAACAATAATTTAAGGAGTAGGTAGACATGATTAAGAAGGGAAGAACTAATAAGAAGTGATAGTTTGGAAAATCCATGAAACTCTCCCTAAGGTGAAATCATAAAAAATACAAGAGTTGTGAACATGAAATAGAGAAGGAAGAAAAATATAAAAGGAAGAGAGAGAAAAAAAAAAGAAGTAGGGAGTGAAACCCAATAAGGAACTGAATATGTATAAAAGAGACTTTAGGACCAAACATCTGTAAAAAGCAAAAGTAATAATCTTTGTTCTTATTGCTTTTTTAAAAATTGCTGATGGTGTATCAGCCCTTTAATTTACCTTCACTTATAATAACATCCTCAAGGCACATATTTTAAAAAAAATTATTGATGGCTCTACCAATGAAAACAACTACACTTGTTAGAGAGATATAATAGACCTCTTTATGAGAAAATCTCTTATCAGTTGCAGAGTTTATTTCTCCCTCTCTTCTTCCCTCCTTTCTTTCTTTCCTTCCTTCCTCTCTCCCTTCCTTCATATCTTACTTCATCCCTGCCATTCTTCATCTCTTCCTTCCTTCCTCCCTCATTCCTTTCCTTCCTGTTTATCTTCTTTCCTGCCTCGCTTCCTTCCTTCCTTCGTTGAATTCAGGTCCAAAGAAACAAGTTTGTTTCAAGCTATTTAATGTTACCTTGGTGAAGAATTTCCAAAGTTAGAGAATATTTCTTAGGCTCACACAGATGCCTCAATGAGGAGGGGTTGAAAACAACTCCCCCCAACCCATGCACATAAAGGTTCCTTAAAAGAGTGAGAATTTATCAACCTGATGAATTTATCCACCCAGAGTTTAACTCCTGGGCAAGGTAGCAGCTTGGAATTTGCACATCTAAATTAAAGGTACAGGCATGTTAGATGGTTGTGTCCTCTAGAGTGGAATCCATATTAAAAATGTACATGGTGTTAAAACAGAGACAAAGCAAGGAGCAGAAAAGGGCAATGATAGTTGATGAGTACTACAATGAGACTGCCCAAGGTAGGACCAAGTAAGGTTCTTGTGACCAAAATGTCACAGTGTGTTACTTTCTCTTCCTCTTCCTCTCTCTCTTTCCTCTCCCTCCTTACCCTGAGAGGATGTTTATTCAGTCCTCTGCAAATGACAACCCTGATCCTTGAATAGGGCTCCTTTACACTATATCCTTTAAGTACAATGACAGTATAGGATAGGTGTTTTATATTACCTTGATTTCCACTCAGTGCTTCTACTTCCTCTCCCTCAGGTCACTCTTAATCCCATCTCTTCCCACTTCTTCCACAGTCACTCACCCTGCTTGATTCTTGTCTGTCTGTCTGTCTGTCTCTCTCTCTCATAGGCTGTTTCCCTTGTCTGGAATCCTCTCAGTCCTCACACCTCTGTCTTTCATAATCCTTCCAGGGGCAGGGAACCTGAGGCCTCAAGGCCATATGTGGCTCTCTAGGTCCTCAAGTGCAGCCCTTTGACTGAATCCAAACCTCACAGAACAAATTAAGTTTGGATTCAAAGGGCCGCACTTGAGGACTAAAGGACCACATGTGGCCTTGAGGCCACAGGTTCCTCATCCTTGTCTTAGACTCTTTCTTGCATCAGGTAGGGAAGAGTATTCTCTCATTCATCTACTTAACAGTACTACCTGGGGCAGCTAGATGGTGCAGTGGATAGAGTACCAGCCCTGGAGTAAGGAGGACCTGAGTTCAAATCCAGCCTCAGACACGTGACACTTCCTAGCTGTGTGACTCTGGGCAAGTCACTTAACTCCAATTGCCTCCCTAAAAAAACTTTTTTTAATAATAATAATAATAAATAAATAAATAGTACTACCTCCTTCCTCCTCAAATAGTCAAACACATGTTTATCCATTACACAGTATATGCCTCTAGACAGAACATAAGTTTCTTAAGGGCAGGGAGAATTTTTTTAATCTTTTTGTTAAATTTTTGTTTTGAATCCCTAGTGCCTAGAACAGTGCCTTACACACTATGTGTTGTAAACAAGTATCAATTGGAATACACTGAACAAGATTCGTTCAATTACCATTCATTAAATACCTACCTAAGTGAAAAAGAACCACACTAGGAGGTGACAAAGAAACATATTTCAATTCAATTCAACATTCATTTACCAAACAGCTTCTATGAGCAGGCACTGTGGCTATACATACGGATTACAAAACAGCAACTGCACTTAAGCAGCTTATAATCTAATGGGGCAATTATAAGTACAAAAATAAGCATGATGTAAAGGAGACTGTGATAAGTACAAAGGGTAGATAAGGGAAAACAGTTGAGAAAAAATTGGGTAAGTTTCATTTGGAAGCGGTGGAATAGTCCCATGGAGGAGAACATATCTAAGTCAGGGCTTGAAAACATACAAGCGATTCAACTGATGGAAATGAAAGGATGAAAGCCATTTTAGTCACAGTAGATAATAGCATCAGGGAAAAAAGATATGGAGATAATTGAGGCCAAGACAAGAATTAGAAATGAAAAAGAGTCCTGTTAGCCTGGAATACAAAATATATTGAAGAGTAATACTATGAGACAGAGCTGAGCAAATATGCTAAAGCTAGATTTTTATATTGGTATTGCTGTTGTTCTCTTTCTCCCCATTCCCCTCCTCTTTTAGGGGGAAGACCATGAATACTAGAGTCAGGAAGGTATATTGTATCTGAATCAATGAATACATGAATGAAAAATATATTTAGCACGGGCCAGGCACTGTGCTATGCTTTTGTCCCTCATTTTGTTGTTGCTGTTCCTTCTTTGCACTCAAAGAAGACCAATGACATCATGAGGGGGATGTCTTGACTTGTGTTTGACTTGCATATGAGTGGAGCAGAGCTATGCAAAGTTGTCAGTCTCACTCTCTCCTCCAGAGTCATCAAAGTCCAGTAGCAAGACAATAGTCAAGATGACTGGTGAAGGCCCAGGATGTAGTGGGTGACCTTTGTCTTCATAAATTAAGATCTTTCTCAGGTTTTGGTTAGTCTGAGGCCACTCTCATTCAATGACTAAGGGCTGGGTAAGAACTGAGGCAAGAGATGTCTCAGGTTATTGTCACAAAGATATTAATGGGTGAGATAGGGAGAGGAATGATACCACATAAAGGAGAGGAAGGCATGGTATGCTGAGCTAGACATGGTTTTTAAAAGCCCATGGAGCAGCGAGCAGTGGTTGAATAGTTCTAATCAAGGTAAGATAAAGGCTTACTGATCAAAGCCAAGGATCTCAGGGTCAGAATTCAAATTCTCTTGGGTTGAGGATGGCAAGCGTTAAAGGTACGATTCTTAAAGATCTGAAAAAATGACACGAAGGCCTGATTCTGAGCAAGATAGGGCAAAACTCACTTACTGGAGTTCAGAGTCTAAGGTAAAAAGTCCAAATTCTAGTGGGAGAGGGAGGAAAATGAATGTGGCAAAGGGGCAAGTGTCATGGTTAGGAAATGGTTGATAATAATTATAATAATAATAATATCTCAATTAACACATCCACTTAAACATTTAAACCCTGGATCTTTCCTAATATTTATACTAAATACCAAATTATTACCTTGGTGACACCAGTGGTGGAGTCAAAATGGCAGAGTAGAGGAAGCAGCCAAGTTCTCCCAACATTACGTTGCAAGCAACTTTAAAATAACACTTCAAATCAAATTCTGGAGCAACAGAGTCAATTAAAGGTTGGGGTGAGATATTTTCCCAGCCCAAGACAATTTAGCAGGTCAAAAGTAGAGATCTGCGACACTGGAGTGGAGGCTGGCCCAGAGCCCATGTGGTAGCAAATCCAGTTGTCTGCCTTGAAGGTAGAAATAAAAGTATCAAAAGCTTTAGGAACTCTTATTCAGAGGTGGAAAAGGGATCTGGCAACTAGTCAGAAAGACATTAGAAGGGATCCCTGTGCTAGCTCTGGGAGAAGGACAAGGTTTTTTTTTTTGGAAACTCCCATGGCCCATACTCACTTCTGGGTGACACTTACAGGGCTGGGAGGAATATTTTCAGTTCTGAGAGATCGGAGGCCTGGAGGAACAGTATATCTTTCTATCAAAAAGGATTAAGGGCCCTTTCTATGAAAGTGCTGGCCAAGCCTCTCCCAGGTTCACATCACCTTGAAAACACTGAAAATTTCCAAACTCCCAGAAATAGGCTCTAAGATCAATATTGTGGGGGAAAAAAAACCCTGATGTTTGGGACAGTGCTGCCCCTGCCCCCACCCCAGGAACAAAGCCCAATTTTAACATAAAATTCAAAGTAAAAAAAAAAGTAGGCTACAAAAATAAACAACAAAGAAAGAACTTCAACATAAAAAGCTGCTGTGGTGACAGGGAAGATCATAACACAAACTCAGAAGAATATAATGGTGTCAAAACAGCTATGAGTAAAGCCTTAAATGAAAAAATGTGAATTGGACACAAGCCCAACAAAAATTCCTGGAAGAGCTAAAAATGATTATAGAAAATTTAAAAAAAGATGGAGGTAAAGGGAAAATTGGGAAAAGAAATGGGAGCAATGAAAGAAAAGACAATTACCATCTTGGTAAAAGAGGAATAAAAAAATACTGAAGAAAACAACATCTTACAAAATGAATTAGCCAAATGGTAAAAGAAGTACAAAAGCTCACTGAAAAAAAAATACTCAAAAATTAGAACTGGACAAATAGAATCTAAAGGCCCAATGAGTCATCAAGGAACAATGAAAGTTTAAAAAATGAAAAAAAAAATAGAAGAAAATTTGAAATATCTCATTGGAAAAGTGACCTGGAAAGTAAAATAGATTGAGGAGAGATAATTTAAGGATTATTGGACTGCCCAAAAGCCATAATAAAAAAAAAATCCTAGATGTTATATTTCAAAAAATTATCAAGGAAAACTGCCCTAACATCCTCAAACCAGAAGGTTCTGTAGAAGAATAGATTAAAAATTAATTAGAAATTAAATAAACTTATCCTAAAGAAAGAGTGGGTCAAAGTGCAAATCCTAGAAACAATTAATAATTCCATTTAAAAAGAATTACAACAATCTGATACCATATCAAAATATGTAGGACACAATCTAAACAATATTTATGGGAAATTTTACATCTCTAAATGCATACATCAATAAAAGAAAGAACACATCAATAAATTATGCATGCAACTAAATACAAAACTTTAAAAAAAAATCTCCAATTAAACACCAACATAAAAATTCTGAAAATCAAAGGAAAGATTAGTAAAACTGAAAGTAGAAAAAACTAATAAATAAAACTAAGTCCTAGTTTTATGAAAAAAATAAATAAAATAGATAAACCACAGTTAATTTGATTTAACAAAAAAGACTTCTCTGAAACACAATGATCCAAGACAATTCCAAAAGACTCATGATGGGTAATGCTATCTTCATCCAGGTGAAGAACTGATGGAGTCTGAATACAGATTGAAGAATATTATTTTCACTTTTTTTGCTTTTTTTCATGTTTTTCTCCTTTTCTTCTATTTTTTTTCACAACATGACTAATGTTGAAATATGTTTTACATGATTGCACATGTATAACTTATATCAGATTGCTTACCATCTTGGGGAGAGGGAAGGGACAGAAAGAGGGAAGAAAAATTTGGAACTCAAAATCTTTCAAAGAATGAATATTGAAATTTTTCTTTACATGTAATTGGGGGAAAATACTACTAAGTACAAAATAAAAATGTAGGAAAAAATTAAATTAGCAATGTCAAAGTAAAAAAATGAATGAACCACCAAAGAAGAGGAAATTAAAGTAATTATTAGGAATTATGTTCCCAATTATATGCTAAAATCTGATAGTCCAAGTGAAATGGATGAATATTTACAAAAATATAAACTGTCCAGATTAACAGAAAAAGAAATAGAACAGTTAATTAACCACATCTTAGAAGAAATTAAACAGGCCATAAATGAATTCACTAAGATAAAATCTCCAACATCTGGATTTAAATCCAGATGGATTTAAAAGATAATTCTATCAAATATTTAAGGAACAATTAATCCAAATAGTATATAAACCATAAAAAAGGGAAAGGACTTCCAAATTCTTTTTTTATACAAATGTTGTTTTGACACCTAAACAAAGGAGAGCAAAAACAATGAAAGAGAAATATAGAATAATTTCCTTAACAAAAAATGATGCAAAAAAATAAATAAAATATAAGCAAAGAGATTATAGCAATATATTACAAAGATCACACATTACAACCATGTGGAATTTATGCCAGAAATGCCAGGGACAGTTCGATATTAAGAAAACTATAAGCAAGACTGACCCCATCAAGAACATAAACAACAAAAATAATATGATTATCTTAATAGATACAGAAAAAAACTTTTGACAAAATGCAACATTAATTCCTTTTGAAAACACTAGAAAGCATAGGAATGAATATAGCCTTTCTTAACGTGGTAAGTACTATCTATTTAAAACCAAGAACAAGCATTATCTATAATGGGAATAAGCTAGAAGCCTTCCCAATAAAATCAGGGATGAAGCAAGGATGTCCATTATCAAAACTGCCACTCAATATTGTTTTAGAAATGCTAGCTATAGTAATAAGACCAAAATAATAATAAAAAAAAGAAATTAGAGGACTAAAATAGCCAATGAGGAAATAAAACTGTCACTCTTTGCAGATAATATACTTAGAGAACCCTAGAGAATCAGTTTAAAAACTAATTGAAATAATTAAAAACTTTAGCAAAGTTATAGGATATAAAATAGTCACATAAATCATCAGGATTTCTACGTATTGCCAACAGATCCCAATACAAAAAAAATTGAAAGAGAATTTCCATTTAAAATAACTGTAGACATTATAAAATACTTGGGAGTTTTACCTGCCAAGACAAAGCCACAGTCTATTTGAACACAATTACAAAACACTTTTTATACCAAAAAAAGACAGATCTAAACAACCAGAAAAAATATTAATTGTTCATGGGTAGGTTGACTCCATATGATAAAAATGCGATTCTGTGTAAATTAATTTACTTATTCAATGTTATGCCAATCAAACTATCAAAGAATTGTTTTATGTAACTAGAAAAGATAATAACAAAATTAATCTGGAAGAACAAAAGATAAACAATATCAAGTGATTCAATGAAACAAAATGTTAGTGAAAGTAATGTAGCACTACCAGTTTTCGAAGTATATTATAAAGTAGTAATCATCAAAACAGTCTGATACTGGCTAAGAAATAGAATAGTGGGACAGTGAATAGATGAGGTACATAATACTCAGTAGCAAATGACGCAGTAATCCCGTGTTTGATAAACCCAAACATCCAAGCTTTTGGAACAAAACTCATTATTTGAAAGAAATTGCTGGGAAAGCTGAAAAGCAGTTTGGCAGAAACTAAGCACAGAACACCACCTCAACTCTGAGCCAAAATAATGTCAAATGAATAAACGATTTAGAAATAAAGGGTGAAATAATAAGTAAGTTAAGATTTAATGGGGAAAAAAGGATCTGTGAGATCTATGGATGAGGGAAGAATTTATGACCAAACAAGAGAGAAGATCATGGAAACTAAAATGGATAATTTTAATTATATAAAATTAAAAATTCTTTCACACACAAAAATCAATCAAGGCAAAATTGGAAGAAAAGTAAGAAACTGGGGGAAACTATTACAGCAATGTTCTCTGATACAAGACTCATTTATCAAATATATAGGTAACTAAGGCAAAATTTATATTAAAAAAAGAAAAAAACCAATTCCTTAATTAATAAATGGTCAAAGGATATGAACAAGCAATTTCAGAAGAAATCATAGCTATGAATCTTCTAAATCACCATTGATGAGAAAGGCAAATTAAAACAACTCTGAGGTATCACTCCATGCCTATCAAATTGTTTAAATGACAAAAAAAGGAAAAAGATGAATGCTGAAGAGAATAACGCACTGTTGGTGAAGTGGTAAACTGGTCCAGTCATCATAGAGAACAATTTGGAACTATGCTGAAAGTGCTACAAAACTGTGTATATCCTTTGACCTAGCAATACTACTATTAGGTCTGTATTCCAAAGAGATCAAATAAAAGAAAAAAGACAGATAGATAGATAGATGGATAGATAGATATAGCAGCTCTTTTTGGGGTGCCAAAAATTTGGAAATTTAGGGGATTCCCATTATTTGGAGAATGGCTGAATGAACTGTGGTATATGATTGTGATGGAATACTACAGTGCTATAAATACGATGAGTAGGATGCTTTCAGGGGAAAAAAAAAACCTGGAAAGACTTACATGAACTGACACAAAGTGAAGTGAGTAGAAGCAAAAGAATGTTGTAAACAGTAATGGCAACGTTGTATGATGCTCAATTGTAAATAATGTAGCTATTTCAGCAATACAATGACCCAAAACAATTCTGAAGGTCTCATGATGAAAAATGCTATCTACCTCCAGAAAAAGAACTGATGGCTTCTGAATGCATATCAAAGCATACTTTTTTTAACTTTATTTTTTATAACATTACCAATATGGAAATATGTTTTGCATTACTGCACATGCATAACCTATATCAAATTGTTTTTTTTTTTGAGCAGACTAACCATACTTTTTGCACTTTCTTTATATTTCTTGTTTTTATTGTTTTTAACAGACAATGTGGAAATATATTTACAATACTTCACATGTATAATTCATATCATCTTTCTTGCTTTCTCAGTCTTGAAAGAAAGCCTATTACTGAAAAACTGTGTGTGACTCTTCTGACTCCATTTGGGATTTTGTTGGCAAAGACACTGGAGTGGTTCACCATTTTCTTCTCCAGCTCATTTTACGAATAAGGAAACTGAGGTAAACAGAGTTAAGTAACTTCCCAGGTTCACACAACTAGTAAGCGTCTGAGGCCAGATTTGAAATCATGAAGATGAATCTTCCTGATTCCAGTCCCAGCATTTTATCCATTGTACCACCCAGCTGCTCACATAAATTACTTTAGGTTAATCAATTAACCTTCATGGGCCTCAGTTTCTTCATTTGGAAGATGGTGGGCTTGGACAAAATTGCCTCTGAGGCCCCTTCTGACTTTATGATCCTATGACAGTTTTACATTCCTATGATACCAGGTCTTCTATCCCCTCTAAGTCTCTGACACCCCACTGCCCCTCAGAAATACCAGAAACATATACAGAAACCAATAGCAGCAATAATAGTGGTTTATGCCAATGAGGCTCAATGGTGACACAATGATAATTTTCACCTTTTTTTATGAGTCCATCATGTCAAAGGCAACTTGTTAATGTCAATGGAAATCTCTTCTTTTCTTTCAAAGAACAACTTTGTGGATGGCAGTTTCTTCATACATTTAGGTGACTGTATAAGTCTCCATGAAATGTATTTTACAGCATCATATGTAGGAGTTACTGTTATTGCAATGGAAATATGGGAGGTTCAATTTGAGGAAGAGTGGAGCTGTAGAAGTGTGAATGAATTATCCTGGCCACAATGACAAGCTAAGCATAGCTCATATACTGGGTAAAGTGTCTGATCTGCTGGATTTAATAAGGTGTGGGATGAAAATGAGGTAGCGTGAGACCAGGTGAATAGTTCAAAGATTGTGTTATCTCATCTTCATATTCAATCAAACAAGAGAATATTTCACTCAAGTGATCTTAACAAATAAATAATTTAATTAAGATTACGATAACCAAATGAATAAGACTTTGGATGTTTACCTACTTGAGATTAAACAGAATTCCTTTCATTCATACTTAATTGTAATATAATCTTTTTCTCTCTTCCCCATTGTTTCATACCTACTACATGCCACCAAAGATTTCCTAAACCTGGAAACTTTCAAGTAAATGATCAGATTGATACCTGATTCCTTTATATAATAAATTTATTCTCTGAGAGGAGTGGACAATGTGTAGGGGTAGAGTTGGGAGAGGAAGGTACTATTTTAAATTATATGGTGATCTTGGATTTAGATATAAATCTGAGGAATATTTTACTTATTTTTGATAGGCTCTTCTCCACTAGAACTATCTTTCCTGGGCCAAAAATTTGGCCAAAATTAGCAGTGCTAGAGAACAAAGAAATGCATCTGTCAATGTGAATTGCCTTCATTTCCAGCCTTTAGCAACACCACATGATGGCTCATCTTTTCAGCAGAAAGCTTTATGTACTTGAGCTTGGCTCTACGTCAAAGCTAGGCATACTCAGGTGAAACATTAAACAGAAGCTAAGTTAGTAATGGCGCCAAACTGGAGAGGGGCCCATAAATCTCATACTCAGGACTGGCAAGGGCTAAAACACCTAACAATTGTACAAAGAATGCTTAGAATTGTTTAGGCACAATGTTTTGTTGGGCCAATGCTGACTGACAAATCCTCAGTGGGGTCCTGGTCACTTTTTTTTTTTTTAAGAATCAAAATGTAAGGGATTGATCTGAATTAATGAGGAGTTAATTCAGAAATGGCTTACATCCAGAAATTGTTTCTGACTCCAGCCTATGCAGACTAATGAAAAGATTGGTCTGACTAGTTATTTAGGAGAGGGGGGGTTGTCAAGGTAGGTCATGCTTTCAAATAACTAGAAATAGCACACACCCCTTCTATCAAAATTAGAGAATCGTTTTTTTTTTTCCATGAGAAGGAAGCCTAGCCCATTTCCCTATGAGATAGTTCCTATGGAAGACTGAAACTGCCTACAGGCTCAGGCTACACTATCTCCAATCCTAAATTTATCTGCTGAACAGGCGACCCCTGACACGTGCAAGCACAGAGACTGAAGATTCCCCACAAAATCAAACCAATATTCATAGTCGATTTTTTTTAATTTTAAAAAACTAAATGATTGATATCTTTTATTTCCCATTACATATTTTCCAATATGATCTTTCCTCTTCCTCCCTGAGAGCCATGCTTATACTTATAACTAAGATTTTTTTAAGTTAGAAAAACATGTCAATTAAATCCTCTCTCTCTCCCTTTTTGTTTGTATATATGTGTGTTTGTGTGTGTGTGTGTGTATGTGTGTTCTCCACATTCATTAATCCCCCCCCCCAATTCAACAAAGAATGAAGAGAGGTGCATTTTCCTATTTCTTCTTTGGGGCCAAGTTTGGACATTAACATTTTATAGCACCCAGCTCCATTTGTGTTACTATTGCTCATTCGATGTACATGGCTACAAATCACTGCGTCTAATGTTTTCCTGCACTAGTCAATGCATTTCATATCCATTCTTAGAAGTCTTCCCATGCTTCTCTGTATTCATCAAACTCATTAATTTTTATAACACACTGATATTCCATTATATTGATGCTGCACATTTTCTTATCCATTCTACACACAAAGGGCCTCAGCTTTCATTCCAGTTCTTTGTTAACACAAAAAGAGTGCTGTTATAAATATTTTTGGTGTATATAGGAACTTTCTTTTTTTCATTAATCTTCTTAAGGTTGTATGCCTAGCCATGGAATCCCTGGTCAGAAAGGGGCATAGTAGGATTGTCTTTGGTTTTTATATGTATTTCCAGCACCTAGCACAGTGCCTGACACATAGTAGGTGCTTAATAAATGCTTCTTGACTAACTGGCTATTGTCGAGAGATTTACTCGATGAAATACTGGCAATAAATGAGAGTGAGAGATTTTGGATGGATACTTTGGTACCTCCATGTTCACTGGACTAAGAAGAGAAGAAAAGGAGTTATTAAGTCAATTGCAATCTTATCAACTATTGTCAATCCAGGACTGGACCTCATACCCAAGAGTAAAAAGAAACCAAAGTAGAAGGGGGGGAAAAGGAAGCCTAAAAAATCTACTAAGGATGTAGATTAAAATCAGCTGGCAAAACAACAACACAAAAACACTATTATGACATTCCACATATTTCTTTTGAGTCTAGTTTATACAGGAATTTGTACACATGAAAAAGTTCTGGGCATGTTGTCTAAGAAGAAATTTACCTTTTCATATTTTATGAGAAACAAGAGGCAGTGGAGATAGCAAGAAGGGCAGTGTGGAACTGAGGAATGCAAAGCCAACACAAATTTAAAAGTCCATCCTAATGGGCATTTAAAGAAAACTATTTTCAAGGTGATCAACAGCTAATTTGTTTTTCTACTGGCAAAGGCAAACGAAGAGGAAATGCCAATTTTCACAGCAGTGAATCTCTAAGTCTAATCAATATATTGGCATTTTTATAAATGATCCATGTTGCGGGTACACGATAGGCAAATTCTATCCACAGATGATCTTACTAGTTTTGTTTCTGGTAAAGTAGCATCTCTCTCTCTCTCTCTCTCTCTCTCTCTCTCTCTCTCTCTCTCTCTCTCTCTGTCCTATTCTCCTTCTTTCCTTTCCTCCTCCTTCTTCCTCTCCTTCCCCCCCCCTTTCTTTTAGTCAGGAGCACAAAGGAAAAACCTATTGAACTGACACACTGACAATACTGATCTTTCAAAGTCTAGTTTACATGGATTTCATAGGAACATAGATTTTGAATTATAAGAGAACTTTGAGGTCATCTAGTTCAACCTCCACATTTTTGGAGATGAAGAAACTAAGAACCAGAGGAGCAAAGTGACTGGTAACTGGGTAGTAAATGTCAGAGCCAGAATTCAAATGCAGATCTTCTGACTTCAAATTCAATCCTTTTTACATTGTATAAGTCGTATTATAAGGAAGGAAAGCTATTTCCCCTCAAGGCACCAGAGCATGTTTCAACTTTGTTTTCATCTTCAAGTATCCTGATGTGATTTCAGAAGGAATTTTGTTTCCTAGTAGTTCACACCTCCTGCCACTGGTTCAGTTACCAAGTGAAAGTTAAATAATTAAGGGTTACAATGTGATAGTTTAAGAAAATGGCTAATGTGGTTTTCAACTGGCATAAACTTAAGCATAGATGGGTGTCATTTTACTAGTGGTACAGTTTAAACTCCTCTGAAATACCAGTTGCTGAGTGGCAGGTATTTGCATCGCTTGGACAGAGAATGGTCACGAAGTATCTCACTCTTATTTATGTCAAGTCCTGAATCCTGAACAAAAAATAAAATCATTTAGAAAGAATATTGGGTCACTACTATCTTTACCTAAGAAGGAAAATGATGATCAACCTAACATTTTTTGTTGTTCTGGAGATTGCAAAAGGATATGTATCATATTCCAGGCCCTTCTAACAGGGATTCTTTCTCTGTCAATGGGCGGGTTGAGCTCAAGAGCTGAAGGCCTGCAAGGCAGCCCTGAAGCTAGCTGTAAGGCAGGCACATACCATTGCTCCTATACCAATTTTAAGTATTCTTCATCCGGGCTCCAGAACAAAAAAAGACAAAGGGTGACAGATTTGGAGCTAAAAAGATCTCAAAGGTCAACTAGTCCAATTTCTGCACTTTATACATCAGTAAACTGAGGCTCATTGAGACTAAGTAACCTCTTCCACAGATTAGCTATAAGAGCCTACAAAAATACCTCCTTGCCTCAAATTTCTCCCTATTCCATTCCATTCTCCACACATCTGCCAAGGTATTTCTTTTTTAACAAAAGCTGAGTCTTGACCATGTCACTTTGCTACTCGACAAACTTCAGTGGGTCTTTATTAACTCTACAATAAAATACAAACTCCTCTGGTAATTAAAGACTTTCCCAAACTGGCACCAACACACGTTAGTAATCCTGTTACACAGTCCCCTTCACATCCTCTGCGCTTCAGCCAAATTGCTCCTACATGAAAAACCCCATCTCTCATAGCTGTGCTTTTGCATTAGCTGACCCCATGGTCAGACTACATTTGCTTTCCCCTTCTAACTCTCAGTATCCCTAGTTTCCTTCAAGACTCAGCTCAACGACTGCTTTCACCAAATGAAGCCCTCCCCTATCCCTCCATCTGCTAGCATCTTACCCTTCCTAAATACCTTGCATTTATTTTGCATACATTTTTAATATCCTACATATGTATATGTTGTCTCTCCTGCTTGAATGTGAGCTGTTCAGGGTAGGAATTATTTTATTTTGTGTCTCTGAATCCCCATCATCGTACTGGGCCTGGCACATAGTATACACCTAAAAACAGATCATAAGGTCATTCAGTTTAGAGTTAGAAGGAACCTTAGAGTGCATAGTGACCAACCCACTCATTTTCCTGATGAGGAAACTGAGGCAAAGAGAGGTTAAGTAACTCGATCAGGGTCACAGAAGTAATAAGTATCTGAGGTGAGAGTTAAATCCAGGTCTTACAGACTCCAATTACAGCAGCTAGTTGGCACAGTAGATAGAGCACTGAACCTGGAGTCAGGAAGATTTGAGTTCAAATCTGGCCTCACGTACTTATTAGCTGTGTGACTCAGGGCAAGTTGCTTAATCTTTCTCATATGTAAACAGGGGATAATAATACCTATCTTCCAGAGCTATTATGAGGATCAAATAAGATAATAATTGTCAAGCACTTAATAGTTCCTGGCACATAATTATATAAATATTAGTGCTTTTACACTTCTTATCTCTCTAAACTGGGATTTGAATACAGGTTCTTGAACTCCAAACACAGCATTCTATTCTCTGTATCACAATGCTTGTTGATGAATTGGCCGGATACACTGGCTAGACACTAAGTGACAGAGCAGGAAATATGAACCAAGGCACCCAAGTGAGGAGCCCTTTCTGTTGTTCTATACTACCTCCCTAGCTATGTCTTAGCTGTATTGAGGAGACAGGACTTGACCTTGGGCCTACACAGACATCTGAGGAATGCAGATATTCCATACAGGCTTCTAGACACCTCTCGGAGTTAAGACACAGAAGAAAATCTGAAGCAGTTGAGACTCCTTATGACCAAGTGACTTCATTGCTCTTCTGAGCCTGCCGTGATCATACCTTCCCATGTACGTCATGGGAATGACACCACAGGCTCATTGTTTTGATGCCTCCAAACTAGCGCTCTTCTTCATCTGCTAAAATCCAGAAATCCCACACAATTAGACTCCAAACAACCCCTCTGTCTATGGTATCTTTGGGAAGGCAGAAGCCTGAATTCATAGAATTGTGGGTTTAGAACTGGAAGGGGCCTTAGAGGCTATCAAGTCCAAGCCCTCCATTCTATAGGTGAGGAAATTGAGGCAGAGAAAGGTTAAATGATGTGTCTGGCTAGTAAGTGTCAGAGGCAGGATTCAACCTCAGTCACTCATGACCTTGAGTCCACCATAACAGGAGAAACCTGGACACCCATTCAGTTCTTCCACCTGATATATTTCTCACTAAACTTCATGGCATTTTCTCCTGACAATTTGAAGAGGCTAATATCAAAGGTAACAGTATTAGAAATTTTCACATTTTTAGAAATATTTATGGTGACAAACTACTTTTCATATGTGGGCTCACTTGAACAGAAAAGCTTTTTGAGGTTTGTAGGGCAACTATTAGTCTCATTTTACATACGAAAAAACTGAAATAGAGTAACTGACTTGCTTGGGCTTCTACTTCTAGAATACATGAGAGCTGAAAGGGCAATCCAGGTCCTCTGCTTCCAAATTCAATATTCTTCACTCTAAGAGAAATAAAGAATCATGCGCAAATCACCCATTAAGACAGTCAGAGTACCCACTTTCCTTCAAAGTATTATCTTCCCAGCTAACCAAGGTTAGAGCTGTTACTCAAAAGAGGCAAAAGGAAATTAACAAATCTTAAGAAGCATATTGAGATTTCTTTGACCCTAATAAAGCAGTTGAGGTAATTGGTCCCATGTAAGCTTCACAGTCAGGGATGATCAGAACTTGCTCCTGTCTAAATGAACACTTAATGCTACCTTTCAATGAGGACACCACAGGAAACAGGCAGGCTTACACGTGGTAGATCCTCAAAAGGCAGTTCTTGAGTTCCAGATGAAGTGCCTTAAGTCCATGCAAAAAAGACTCTTTTCTATCTTCATGAACATATTGTATCTCAGCCAGAGTGGCTAGGTAATATTAATACTGTGTCTTTGTAGAATCACTTTGATTTCCCCAAAAGATTAGGCAAATATCCATTTCTGAGACTTAGCTCTCTAAACTGGTTTACTTTATTCAAGAGAAAGCAAAGTAGAAAGTTGAAATTTTTGACTCTGGAAAATAGAATCAAAGTGCTTCATTCAGGTTATAGTTACTATTTAATTATGATAAATATTTATGTAACTCATTTCTATTTAGTCATGTAGAATTTAATCAATAATATATTGTAGTAAAATATATTTATTTATATAAACAATTTAATTATAATAATTATCATTTACATAATGCTTTAATTTTCCAAGTGTTTCACATATTATTTCTTTTTTTTCACACATTATTTCTTTTAAGCCTCGCAACAACTATGTGAGGTGGGTACCACAGGTATTATTATTCCCATTTTACAGAGGAATTAACTGAGTTTCAGAAAAGTCAAGTGAGTTGGTCATGGTCCCACATCAAATAAGTATCAGAAGGAGAACTGCAACCCATGTCTCCCTAGTTCCAAGTCCAATGTTTTATCTACTATGCTATTTAGCTTCTTATAAACATTTATTCTCCCATTCATCAAAAAAAACAAAAACACAACCCCAACAGCTAAGAACCTACAATATTAAAAGCAGCATGTCCAGTGATCCAGTACTAGGGACACAAAGACAAGGAAAGAAATAGATTAAGAGACAAAGACAGAGACTTAGTCTTTGGCCTGAAGGAGCTTTCAAATTAGCTGGTGTCAAATAACTTCTTCAAGACTCCTCAGTAAATAGGTGCGAGGGGCAGATGATTTATGGCAAGCCCCACAAACCACTGGAGGGCTTCAACTTGTGAAATGGGAAGTTGAAAATCATCCAGCCTATCTATCCAATTTGCAATGAACAATCTGGGACCTCGGCTCCCTCCAACTCAAAGAGGAGTCACTGAGCTCAGGTGTACAGAAAATTTGTCATTACAGTGTCTCCCTAGAGACTGAATGGCCTTGGTTAAAATATTTTGCAGATGTCTTATGTGGCAGAAAGCTCAGCCGTGATTAATACTAATGCTGTCAAATTAACATCCTTAACATAGGCTAGAGTATATATAAAATATAAAGGAGGCACAGGCCAGGTTTTATTTTGGGTGTTATATTAAAGCTAATGCTCAGGGGGCTTTAATTTATGTTTAGGAAGATGAAGACCTGAAATGAAACTAACAGGTCTTAGAAGACTGAATGTACATATGATTAAACACATTTGGAAAAACTGGCAGCAAACTTCCCAGCCTCAAGACTACAGAGCCTCAGTCAGGTAGAGAACAAATTAGCAGGTTGATTTTTCTCACCTGCTAATGGTCCCACATTGAATAAATATCAAAAGGAAGATTGCAACACATCTCCCTAGTTCTATGTCCAGGGTTGTATCCTACCGGTCTCCCCAATAATTTTCTTACTTTGATATTTATTTTTCTTTACACAAGACATCCCATCTCTCACTTCTCTGTCATTTCACTGGCTGTCCTGCATGACTGGAAGGCACAGCTCACTCACCTTTGCTCACCTCTGCCCCTAAATATCCCTAAGCTTCCTTCAAAGCCAACTCAGTAGCTGCCTCCTAGATAAGCCCCTTTCTGTACCTCCAAGCTGTGTGCATTCACCCTCTAAAATTACCTTATATTTATTTTGCATTTACTTATATGTATGTTATTGCTGTTTTATTTTGTTTTTTTCTTCTCACTAGCAGGAATAAGGATTTAAGCATAGGGACTGCTTCATTTTTTGTCTTTGTATGCCCAATCGTTAACATAGAAGTACTGAATGAATGTTTGCTGGTTAATATTTTCATGTTTCATAAATGTGGGTACTCTCCTCAATGATACATACTGAAATTCACTCATGCAAGACTACCCTTGAATAACCCTTATCCATGTCTTCCCATAAATCTATTACAGGGGTCACACCTAAAGTAAGAAGACTCCCCCAAGTCCTCTTGGCAATGGATACATATCAATGGAGGACATAGGTTGTCCATCATTTATCCATCGCTCTTAGTAAGTTGGCTGGACCATTTTTTTTCCTGCCATATATTTCACTGATGACTACTTTTCTGTCATTTCTCCTGTGAATTTCCTCATCTGTGATGTGTTGCAGCTGTTCATTTTTAACACACACACACACACACACACACACACACACATCTACAATTTCCTTTAGGTGATCCTTAATTTCAATTCATTGAAGCCCATGGAACCTTAATTGGCTTAAAGCTATACTATATAACTATGAGAATATTGATGCTAAAAACATGGGCCCTTATTCCAGGGACAATAGTAGAGTCATTAAGGAAAAAACCCTAGAGAATTCTGGAAAACCGATCTCATCCAAGCATCTCTACTTGCCCTGTTGACATCTCAGACCAGTTCATTGTTCATTTGCAGTGACAACTTTATTAAGGATCACAAAAGCTATTATAATGAGGTAGATCAATACTGCCCTGGTCAGCTGTCCTCAATACATGATTCTTTGACAAATGTTTGTAGCAAATAAATACAATTTTAAGATACAAAATTGTGGACACACTTGATCCTAGCCTCAACACTACCTATCATACACGAATAATTAACTCTTAGAACTGGAAGGAACCATTCAGGTCATCTAGTCCAACCTCACATCTAAGACTCTAAACATGATCAAATGGTATTTGCTATTTAAATGGCGATAAGCAGACTGCTTACAGAATGACCACCTATTTTTGTGCAAGACAGCCTGATTTACTTAATTATACAAAAAAGTATCAAGTTTTCATGAACACGGATGTGCAAGAAATTGTTATTTTAGATTAAGGCTGAAGAAGTCTTAGAGGGGACATAGCAACACGAATGACTGTCCTGTGGAAGAGGGATTACATCTGTTTCATTGGACCACAGAAGGCAGAATTGGAGGTAATAAGTAAAGTGCAAGACTTGAAGCAGATAAAAACTTCCTAATAACTAGACCTAAGTGGGGGACAAACCGCCTCACAGGGTAAGTATCACCCCCTTATTTTTAAGCCAGTACTAGATGGCCACATGTATGATTTGTTACAGAAGGGATTTTTACTCAGGCGTGAGTTGAACTAAATGACCTGTAGGTCCCCCTTCCGACTTTAAGGATTCTGTGGATGTATTCTAACTCTGTGATTTTCTGATCTTATCAATTATCTTGTAGACAACATTTTAAATATAGATTCTCAAGTTATTAAAAGTACACACAATTTTAAATAATTTTGTAGAATAAGAGAGAGACACATTAATAATATATAGATAAAATATAATTGAAGCCTGTCTTTGGAATAAACAAGAACAAAATATATAAACTCAAGCCTTTTTAAAGTATAAGATATCCAAATCAAGGGAAAATAGATTTTCTATATCTTTCATAAGTTTTATTGTCATCATCATCTTCTTCCTCCTCATCATCGTCATTCTTCAAACACATTTTTTTTTCAGAGCAATTCCAATAATCTGAAGGAATCCAGGAACTTTGGTGTTCCTGGTCTGCTCAGATCTTAAGCTTAACAATGTTAGCTATAACAGATTTGTCACCTTGCTTTATCAAAGTCAAGAGTAAAACTTGATAATATACACATATATCAATAAAAACTAATTTCTTAAATCACTATTTCCATTTAAATAATAAAAGGAGAAAAAAGTTCAGTAATCTCAGGACTTCACACTTTCAAAAGGAAGATGCTTTACGTCACCAATTTTATGACAGTGGAAAAACATATCACAGAATCAGACAAAAGCAAGCATATGTTTCCCAGTGTACTATGTAAACAAACAAACAAACAACAACAAACATTAGCCTGATGTGAACTACATTTTCCAAGGAGATTCCAGGACCCAAGAGTTAGGCCTTACTGAATTTAGGCTGAGATGTCAAATCCCCCTGACAGGCTAGCGAGTCAGATGGAGGAAGAAGCTAAACACCAGGGCCAGCAGCATGGAGTCAATAAAGAGTGAGTTCTGGAAGGATGAATGAGCAGCCTCCTTAAGGAGTTGAGATGGAAGCTACAACAGAATTGCAGAAATTGTCTGCTGAACCCTAACTCATAAAGTATGGAGCTGGGCTCCATATATTTTTGCTCTGAATTGTTGGGATTTTTTTCTCATTTACAGATGAGAGACGGTAGAAGGGAGGAAATTTCTTCTGGGATTATGTTGAGAAAGAAGAAAATTAGAGGGCCCTCCTCCCATTTAGGGAAAGAGTGCTGCAAATGCTACTACTCTTTTATGTTTCTGTTTCTATTCCAAATCTTGTGCCCATTCCTTGCTGTTATTTTCTTGGGTTTCTGCTAGCACAGCAACAACTAAATATTTAGACTCACGTAGCCTTTAGACGTAAGACAGTTCATTTGCCAGGTAATTTCCTCTTCAATATAAAATCCCACATATAAGAGAGGATCTAATGGCTGCAGAACAATACATTTATCCTGATACATTGTCCTAACAGATTTTCTATCTTAATGTATTTAAATATATTTACCCTAATATTTACTCTAATAAATATATTTATCCTAATATAGTTAAACTTTAAAAATACCATAGGTTATAACTTACTCTGAGTTTTTGTATTGTAAAAGTTAACACTGAGAGGCTTCTGCAATGCTAGCCTATGAAAGCTATTCGTATGTACAGCTTGCAAATCTACCTGCCTAAACTAAAATCAAGAAGATATCGTCAGCTGGCTTCAGTTGCTATTGCCTTTAAAGTAGATGATTATTGTTGTTAATCTCAGGAGACATTAGAATACCAAAGAAGCAAGATTTAAGGTGGGGTACAAATGCTGGAAATCTCTATGGAGAAACTTTAAATAAATAAGTCACATAGACCATTGAAAGGGGAAAAAAAAGTACCTCCTCCCCCTCAAAACAGTATTAATGATGTTCTAAGATGAATCTTTCTTCACTGTAAGTCAGAAGAATAAAGAGATTATGTTTGTCCTATTCCTTTTCATTTGTTGATGATAACACCTTAACATCACTCTTATTTTATTTCACAGGCATGTGACAGTCCACATAGGTGAGCAGAATGATGGACTGAGGGCTTTGTTCTTGTCCCAGGTCTGCCAATAATGAGCTATGTGCCCTTTCTAGGTGTCAGTCTCCTTATATGTAAGATGAAGTTTAGTTGAGTCATGTCCAACTCTTTGTGACCTCATCTGGGGTTTTCATGCCAAAGATACTTAGAATGGTTTTGCCATTTCTTTCTCCAGCTCGTTTTACAGACGAGGAAACTGAGGCAAACAGGGTCACACAGTCAGTAAGCATCTGAGGCTAGATTTGAACTAAGGAAAATGAGTCTCCTGACGCCAGGCCTGGCATTCTATCTGCTGCGCCACCTAGATGCCTATAACATGAAGGTTTTCAACCAAATGATCTCTAAGGTACTGGTTTGGGATATTCACACACTGGAGGCTATGTGAGAAGAGCTGTAAGAGTATAGGATCAACCAAATGAGAAGAAAGGGTTACATCCAACCATTCCTTTTACCCATTCTCACCCAACACTCTCCCACTCTTTCCCTTTTCATGAGATGTCAATCACTTTGAAAGGTTAAAACTTTGACTTGGGTATGCATAGCAGTTGTGTAGCTGCCACTGAAAAAACTTCTCACCCTCCCATCCAACTCATCAGGTCATCTCCCAGCGATGGCAGCATCCTTCCCATTGGCTCTACCCTCCTGGGACATTGGCTTGTGAATGAAAACACTGGCCTTGTCTGTCAGGGTTTTGTTTGGTGGTAGAAAATAATGTCAATATTGTGATTCATATTTTTGGCTAGCTACATAATAATTAATTATTAGAAAATTTGACCTTGCATCATTACTATTTTCAAATATGTCTTAACTCCTATTTCACACTTTTTTTTAAAAAAAGTATAATAATTTTCTAACTTACTCTATGTGGCCTGTAGTCATTATACAATCAACAGTTTGTCAATGGAAAGAGATAGAGCTACAGTTACTCCTGGGAAGTACAAGTAAAAGCTTAATAACTGGTTCTCCAGGGGAAAACAAAAAATACTCATAACACACTTTTAAGATCAATTTGCATTATTACCAGTTTCTCCTTTACTTTCTTAAGTCTAGAAAAGCAACCAAACCATAAAGGAAGTCCTGATTTTTGAGTCTGTCAATTTCTGAGGTATATATGCTCACACTGAAAATTTAACAATTGGCTCTGACTCTGGTTTCAACACAGCCCTGGGAGTGATGACGAAAAAATAAAAATAATCACACCAAGGTTCCTTTATTATATGAGGCAAAGTACTTAAAACAGTATGTGAACTTAGGGATGTTAAACATTTTACTTTCTTTTACAGAAAGATATTTGTTCCAATTTTGCTGGTTTTCTGTGATGACAGGTGGCTGCCAGTAGTACGCAACCTAGCAGATATTTCCAAAAAATGTAAAGAGAAAAACATATTTAGTCTGACCATTCAAAGTAAAGGTGATATTTTAACAATGATTGGGAAAGTAAACATTTGGGTTATTTTTGTTTCTTTGTTTTTTACAAAAAACTCAAGTTACATAGAGAGCATTTTGACAACGAAAAAATCACCCCATCACTAACCAAAAAATCAGCAGCTAATACGATAAATATATTTTGAAATATTTTGATCATATTATTTTGTTACAAAAATTTATGCAAATCACCTATGAAATCTCTCATATCTGCCCATTTAAAGCAGCACAACAAAAACAACAACAACAACTTGGATACAACATTTTCTAGCCTGTTTAATGATATTCTAAATAAAAAAAGATTTAGACCCATATGCAAAAATATAAAATTTAACATATGATGATTATTTTGCAAGAATAACTGATTCACAGAAGACAGAAATGTATTAGCTGAATTTCAACAAAAGCTTTCACATGTTTGATGGATGGAATTGAAAAATTATTTACTAGGCAGAACCAATAATGTACTTTGGAAGATATCCCAGGTGTTTTATTTAGGTCCTCTCTTATCTAATACTTAAGATAATCATCATTATTTTTGTTTATATTTGCTTTTGCCAAAGGGGCTAGAAGATGGGGAATTTAAAATCATATAAAATAAAATCAATGACTAATGAAAGTAAAAAAAAGAGAATCCCTAAAGCTTTGATTAGCAAATGACTTTCACCACCAAATGTATCCAGATTCTTTCGATCCAATTTTTAAAAGTATTCATAAAGAACACTATGTATAAGGCATTGGAGATACGAAGGCATGAATAAAGAATCTCTACTAAGAATAAATTTACAATCTCCTTGCACAAACAGAGTAGAGGGATCAGGAAAGTCTTCTCAAAAGAATGGCTTTCCTCACATAAAACTCGTAGAATTGTTGACTTTTCTCAAGGTTCATTTCAGGTTGTTCTTCCTTTGGGGAGGGGGAACAGCTTGAGCAAAAGTGTAAAGGTGGGAGATGACACATTAAGTGCAAAGAATCACATGGAAGCCAATTTGTCTGGAAAAGAGAGTACATGAAGAAGAGCGAGATAGTTGGGGAAAATTAGGCCAGAGCCACACTGTAAAGGGCTTTAAATGCCAAGTTGAAAAGTTTATTTTTCCCCTAATGGCAAAAACAATGCACTCCCCAATTTGAATGGCCAAAATTACAATGTATCTTAAGATCTAGTTTTAAAAAACCTAAATGAGAAAAATCTTTCTAACAAACTGCAAAATTCCTTGCTTGAAATTAAAAATCGGTATACTCAGAACTTATTACAATGATACATTTGGGCAGTCTAACTCATCCATCCAGAAAATTCAAGGCACAAAATGATTTGGTAGTTTATACTACCTCAACTCACTCAGTAAAAGTCGATGTCAGTATACTTTACCAAAAGTTGCCCTGATATGAAAAATATTTAAGAAATCTTTATTCTATATTTCAGTAATGATCAGCCGTGAAAGACTTAGCTATTGTGATCAATACAATGATTCAAGACAATTCCAAAAGACTCATATGAAACAGTATCTATCTCCAGAGAGAGAACTAATGAACTCTGAGTACAGATTGAAGCATACATTTTCCACTTTCTTTGTTTTCCTTGCCTACCTTTTCTTTATCTATCTATCTATCTATCTATCTATCTATCTATCTATCTATCTATCTATCTACCTATCTATTTCTATCTACCTATTTCAAAATGGCTAATATGGAAACAGATTGCATGAATCCATATGTATAATAGCTACAATAGTTCTTGCCTATTTAATGAGTGGGGAAGGAGCTGGAAGGAGGGAAATAGTTTGGAATTCAATTTTTTAAATGTTAAAAAGAAAGGAAGGAAGAAAGGAGGGAAGATTATTTTTATAAAGAAGACTTTAGTACAACTCTTCTCCCATTTTACAGATGACAAAACTGGGGCTCAGAAAGTTTCCCATGTAGTATGCAGAGGAGCTAAACTTAGCACTCAGGGTCTCTGACTCTAAATGAAATGTTCTTTTTACTGTACCGTGTCTTTTACACATTAAAATTTGGTATGAAGAACCAAGAGAATGAAGTATATATTAAATATTAAAATAAAAAGTATGACCTTTGAAGTTGGCAGAATCTACAAAAATCTGAGATTTTAACCAGTTATCTGCATAATTCTATTTTGGAAAATGTACCACAGTGGGTAAAAAGATAGAACGTGCATATTTTTCAGAGGCCATTTAATGTAACAACATGTTTGTTAATCAAGTGCCTAAGATAGCTTTCTATATCACCTATGCAGGCTGACATAGGCTATGAGTTGACTTCCTGTCACAGCTAGATCTACAAATAGAAGTCACCAAAAAACTGGGAGCTTTTCACAATGAAATCATTCATCTCAAAATTTAATGGTTTCTATTATTTGCTTATTAAAAGTTTCATGCTTAGATCATAAATTATTTTTCCACTACTGCCTCAAGCCTTCAACAAATAACTACTATATTATATATCTGTCTGTCTCCTCAGTTTTTTTCCTTTTTTTTTTTGACTTCTCCTCTCATTGTGCTCATTCTCCATGATTTACTATCCATTAAAAGCTTATCATGGAAAACTAGATAGTGAGTCAGTGGATATAGCAAAAACAACTTTATATTTGAGGCTGTTGAGTTAATATACGGACTAAAATACAATTAAAAAAATACAAATTCACCTAGTAAGAGAGAGTCTTTAAAAATACAGTGATAATGTTGATAATACTTGTCTTAACAGAATTTTCTACTGGATGCTTGTATAAACAGAAACTTTGTCTACAACACACTCAAACAATTACTACATTTGGTACCATACTAAAAATGAGCTACTTTTTTCATTATAGTGGCTTAAGGGAGCTGTGGAGGGAATTTAAGATTCTCTGCAATGTGACTCCCACTTACATTTCCTGTTTTATTTCATATTACTGCCTTGAATATTTTCCATTCCAGTCAAATTGGCTTCCACTATTCCCTGCACATGGCATACCATGTTGTACAGATTTACACACTGAGAGGACCAAATTGACTCCATTTTGTATCATTGCCATCATCTTGCACAGCTGCTGGAACTCTTACTTTCTTGAGTTAAGTTTAGCTTTCCTGTAAGTCACATGGTTTGTGGGAAATCATTTATTATTGTAACATTAACTCTTTTATATGATGCAAACTGCTAAAAATAGTAACTATCCTATATAATTTTAAAAAAAAAAACAACCTTTGTAAATCTCTTTTCTGGGTCTTTGTGCCTACTAAGGGAGCCCCAAACTCAATTTGTTCTGCAATTGCATGCATTGCTAATAAATTGCATAGCTTGGACTTTGTTTTTTCAGTTATTATAAAATTACTCATGTCAGCTGACAAGTCATCCAGGAGGTCAAGAAGAGAACTTGGCCCCCAGGGACGGCCCCTCTGAGAAATTCCTTAAATCACTCCCATTTTTCTCACTGAAGAATTTCTGCACAGAAGGATACCCTGGAGGGCGGACTTAACTTTGATCTCAATTCATGAGCTAAGGTAAGCCTCCACACTGTTGGGGAAGTTTCTTTAAGGTAATAATGGATCCATTAATAAACAAACAAAAAAAAACCCTTAGGGGAGAGGGGATCTTATAGCATGGAACCAGGGAAAGCTCTCAAATGAGTTGGAAATGACCAACAAGTATGCTATTAAGTTATGTAAAATTTAGTCTAAAACTGTGATTCAGCTGATAAATTGTTTTGGCCTCACTTTGGTATCTTTGAATATTGTAAATTAAAAGATCTAAGGTCAGCCACAGGGGACAAAAATCTAAGCCAGCTAGAACACTGGTTCTGCTGGACTTCCCTCTCTGATGATATAGGCCCAACATACCCATGGGTATCTTCTCTCTATCCTATCTTGCCTGCTCCCTTTTCTGCTCCTTTGCAATCTCTCTTGGCTATTCCTTCTGCAGCTATAGTGGCCTCTTCTTCCCCATTCTCTGCACTCCTATCTTATTGTCCTCCTAATTAACTGGAGATTTAATTTTCTTGAGAAAGAGGGGCCCACAGCTGAGGTTATCCCTCTTCAAGAAAGGCTTATACAAAATCCAGCACAGCCTGGTCAGATGGTTGCAGTTAGGAATCATCAGCCTTTCAGTCCCTCTGATCTTTCTGCCTGGAAAAGGAACACTCTAAATTTGACAAAGATCCAAGAGTGGTTAAAACCCATTTTTAGATTATATTTAAAGGTTATAATCCACCGGGGAGAAGGATATCGATCTGACATCCTTGCCCCAGCCATCTAGGTCCATACCTCTTCCCACACTGGTGAACCTCATGTCACCCTTAAAGTCAATGATGTAATCTATAATTCCTTACTAGATACTGGAAATTCTAATTTGGTTTATTAAGTGAACTAGATTATAACTGTATGTCTTTTGGGTCTCTAATGTTGTAAAGGTCTCAGGAAAACTCCATAGTATTCCAAAATTGTCTCATTACATGGTATTCATTGGTCCCTTTTCTGACAAACTACTTTCTCCTCATGCCTAAATCCTCTGTAAATCTGCTGGGATGGGATTTAATCTGTAAATTTAGGGCTATCATTTCTTGTTCCCCCGATGGTATTTTGTCCTTGCAACTGCCTAAAGATGCCTGCTCTTTGTTCCCTGTTCTGATTCAGAATATTCAGGAGGCAGCAGGGAATGTTCTTAGCATCCCATATGACTTAGCTGACTTTCTACGGACCTCTTCATCTTCAGATGTGAAACTAGTAAAATTTACCATCCCTATTACCATCAAAATAAAGGAGTTCCTCTGCTATCTATCCCCCAGTACTCTTTATCCACAGAGTACACTGAAGGTATTTTACCCATCATTGACTCTTTAAGAGACCAAGGTATTACTGTGCCTTGCACATTACCTTGCAATATAGACTGATCCTCCCTGCTAAGAAACACAAGCCAGGAGCAGATAGCAAACCTGCTACCTTTGTGTACAAGATTTGCATTGTTAATGCCTATGTTATATCCAGAAACCCAGTGGTGCTCAACTTTGCTGACATAATTTCCTCAATTCCCTGTAAGGCTACTTGTTTTACTGTGATAGCTCTTTGCTCAGCTTTTTTGTTTTTCTAAGCTCTCATTCACTGAGAACCTCAGTACCTGTTTGCCTTTACCTGGAAGAATATACAATGGACATGGATTCATTTACCTCAAGGCTACATAGAAAGTACCATCCTGTTTTCTCAAATCCTACAGCAAGATCACTTTCAAGGTCTCATCTTTAATCCAATAGGGACTGGCAACACCCATTGTTGAGGTTGTCAAGATGACAGCTGTCACATTATTCTTTAACTCCATCAAATGGGTCACAAAGTCTCTAAACCAAAAGTTCAGAGCTTCTTCCCATAGGTGGAATATCTTGGTTTCACTTTATCTACAGGTATTTCCTCTCCCTTAAATGAGCAGGCCTTACAGAAATTACCTGTTCCCACAAACAAAAGAAAACTATGGGCCATCTGCATAGGGCTTCTTCATCATATAAAGAAGGATTAAAAGCCTTTATAGGATAATGCACGACTTTTGTTAGGGAACACAAACAAATCTTTCAACTTTATAAATTATTATGAATATTTTAATAAATCATTTTTGCTTTTGTTATCCATTTGAGTAATTTAATGATTCAACCACTCTGTAGAGCAATTTAGAACTACACCCAAAGGGCTATAAAACCATGCATACCCTTTGACCTAACAATTCCAAAACTAGGTCTGTATCCCAAAAGAGAAAAAAAAAAAAAAGGAAAAGGACATATTTACAAAAACATTTATAGTAGCTCTTTTCTGGTGGCAAAGAATTGGAAATTGAGGGGATGCCCATCAGTTGGGGAATGGCTGAACAAATTGTGATATGTGATTATGATGAAATACTAATGTGCTATAAGCAATGATGAGCAGGATGCTCTCAGAAAAACCTGGAAAGATGTATGTGAGCTGATGTAAAGTGAAATGTTCTGTGTACAAAGTAACAGCAATATTGTATGATCAGTTGTGAACAACTTAGTTATTCTTAGCAATACAATGATGCAAGACAACTCTGAAGGACTTACAATGAAAAATAGTATCTACCCTCAGACAAAGATCTGATGGTGATGGTGTCTGAATACAGATTGAAGCATACTCTTTTTTACATTCTTTATATTTTTGAGGTTTCTTTTTTGTTCTTTGTTTTCTTTCACAACAGGACTAACAAGGAAATGTTTTGCATGACTACATATACATAATCTACAACAAACTGCTTGTCTTTTCAATGGGAGGTAGGGGTGGGGAGGAAAGAAGAGAGAGAATTTGGAACTCAAAGTTTTGAAAAATAAATGTTAAAAATTGGTTTTTACATGTAACTGGGAAAAATAAAATACTAAATAAATTTATAAAAAAAAGAAAGAAAGAAAGAAAAGAAGAAAAAAATCCACAACTGCTTGGCTTCCATTTTCAAATTTAATAGCTTCATGTACTTCTATCTTCTGGTTTATCACTATGTCTAAATTAATTGTACTTATTAACTATACGTGAGGATTCTTTATTCTATCCTAGCAGTGAACATGTAAGGAAGATAACCCACTGGATGCTGACAATAATAGTATTAGTCTCCAGGTTCATTTAACTGCCTCTTGCCAGAGGAGACTTTTAAAGCAATGAATTTCTAAAGCTTGACAGCAGATAAAACAACCTCCTTGTCTTTGTGATAAGAAAGTAACCATTGCACTGAAGAGTGAAGGCAAAGTAGGTTTGGACAAGGCTCATTACATTACTCTTGAGAGAGTGAAACATGGTGCCTCACGATGTCTTTTTTCTTTTCGGACTCAATTACCAAATTGTTTCATTTTTTTCACCCCCACTTCACAGAACACATTTCCTTCCAGGCCCTTCCACTTTTCTTTGGGCTTATAAACCCTTGGTCCTACTTTTCCCCTCTGCTCCTCTACATTAACAGCAAGCACCCCTGTTGTCTTGATGGCTTACTTACATCAATGCTACTGCTTCCATCTGCAGCCTCCTATCTGTATCTCTCCGTACTCAGAATGTTGTTTCTGCATGCTGATACATACTCTCCTTGGCTCTTCCACTTAAAATCCTTTCCTAGAATGTCAAATTCCAATGCCCACAGGCATCTACTCATGCTTTCCTCTATAAAGATTGTGGGATATTTCTCCAGGAGAGAAAGTGTGTGTGTGTGTGTGTGTGTGTGTGTGTGTGTGTGTGTGTGTCTGTCTGTCTGTCTGTGTGCTCATTAAAGAAAAATAGAACCATGCAACTCCTGTTCTGGAGGTTATTTTGAGAGCCTGGTTAGACTTTGGGGGAGCCTCCCAAAAACCTCTCTGAGTTATCTAGAGTAAATGAGGCAAAAGCTTGTAATGTCAATGTATGACACTCCTCAGTTATCTACCAGTTTCCCTAAAGCACTCAGCATCACAAGGCATCAAACATGGAACAAGTTTTATTTATACATTAAAGAACACACAAAGGACTAATAACTGAGTCAACTGGATATCAGGTAAGTCCTTTTCCCCAGGTAGGGCTACTTTTATTTTTTTTAATTAATTTATTTTGATTTATCAACAATCACTTCCATAAGCTTTCAAGTTTAAAATTTTTCTGCCCCTTCCTTCCCCCCTCCTTCTCCAAGACTGCGCACAATCTGATGTAGACTATACATATACATTCCTACTAAACATATTTTCACATTAGTTACATTGCAAGGAAGAATTAGAACCAATAAGAGGAACCACCAGAAAGAGGAAACAAAACAAAACAGAAGAAAAAAGAACAAATAGTATGCTTCGATCTGCATTCAAATTCCATACTTCTTTCTTCATATGTGGATAGCATTTTCTATCATGAGGCCTTTGGAGATATCTTAGATCTTTGCATTGCTGAGAAGGGCTAAGTCTATCAACATTAGTCACCACACAACATGGCTGTAACTGTGTACAGTGTTCTCCTGGTTCTGCTCACTTCACTCAGCATCAGTCCATGCAGGGTTTTCTGAAGTCCACCTGCTCATCATTTCTTATAGCACCATAGTATTCCATTACATTCATATACCACAACTTGTTCAGCCATTCCCCAAATGGTGGGCATCCCCTCAATTTCCAATTCTTTGCCACCACACAAAGAGCTGCCATAACTATTTTTGTACATGTGGGTCCCTTTCCCATTTTTATGATCTCTTTGGGATATAGCCCTAGAGGTGGTATTACTGGGTCAAAGAGTATGCACATTTTTGTAGCAAGGCTACTTTTACACTCACCCAAATGGAGACCACTATAGAAGTATAGGCAATCCCTATCTCAAAGAGTTATGTGGTTCAAAAAAGAAAATGCATGTAAAACAATTCATAAAACATGTCACTATATAAATAGTAACTATTATCATAAAAGTTACTATTATCATAATAGTAACTATTATCACTGTGCTGCCCTGTGTGTACCTCCAGCTTGTGCCTTCATATCTCTCAATACTGTCCTCATGGTGGCATTTCTACTCTACCTCACTGCTGCATAGACCCCTCTCCCCTTTGGGCTTCTGTTGCTCTTGTCATACATTTCCAGGAGGTATCATGGTCCTTCTTATAGGATCACAGATTTAGAGGGGGCTATAAAAGGTCATCTGAGTCCAACACCTTCATTTTATATATAAGGAAACTGAGGCCCAGAGGGTTTAAGTTATTGTTCAGAGTCATATATCTAGTAAATTTCTGGGGCATGATTTGAATTTATCTCTTTCTGATTCTAAACACTATCTATTACATTTTTCTTGACACTTTCACAGAGTCTCACTGTTATGGATCCACAACTTCTTCAATCATTGCATCTCTGCCATACCTGGTACCAACGAAGGGTATTTTCTTGTGGTTGCCCTACTTCTAGCTCCTAAATCCAGGCTATTTACTTATTCTTTCCTTTTTTAAAATTAATTCAATTATTTTTAGTTTTTAATATTCACTTCTACAAGATTTTGAGTTCCAAATTTTCTCCCCATCTCTCCCCTCCCCCCATCCCAAGGTGACATGCATTCTGAATACCCCTTCCCCCAATGTATCCTCCTATCACCCCCACTTCTCTCAGTCCCTTCCACTTCTATTTTCCCATAGGGCAGGATAGATTTCCATATCCCTTTCCCTGTATATCTTTTTTCCTAGTTGCATAAAATAATTTTTAACATTCACTTTTAAAACTTTGAGTTCCAAATTCTCTCCCTTCTTCCTTCCTCAGCCCTCCTCATTGAGAAGACAAGTAATTTAACATAGGCTATACATGTGTAGTTATGCAAAATACTTCCATCATAGCCGTGTTGTAAAAGACTAACTATAGGCTTAGATTCTTAAAATCTAGCCACTGCTCAGATTCTTATAATCTAGCCAATAGCTTACTAATTTTCAAAGTCCTTAAGAGTCTGACCAATATAATGGATGTTCTAATAAACCTTGTCTTTGGCTGAAAGAAGGCTTGGGTCAAATTCTTTTGGGCAGGACCCATGTGTTATGGTTCAGTACCCCATGCCCTCCAGGCCCTTAATGCACAAGCTGCTAAATCTTGTGTTATCCTGATTATATTTCCACAATACTTAAATTGTTTCTTTCTGGCTGCTTGCATTATTTTTTCCTTGACCTGGGAACTATGGAATTTGGCTACAATATTCCTAGGAGTTTTCCTTTGGGGATCTCTTTCAAGAGGAATTGGTGGAATCTTTCAATTTCTATTTTATCCTCTGGTTCTAGAATATCAGGGCAGTTTTCCTTGATAATTTCTTGAAAGATGATGTCTAGGCTCTTGTTTTGATCATGGCTTTCAGGTAGTTCAATAATTTTTAAATTGTCTCTCCTGGATCTATTTTCTAGGTCAGTTGTTTTTCCAATGAGATTTTTCACATTGTCTTCTATTTTTTTTTCATTCTTTTGGTTTTGTTTTATAATTTCTTAATTTCTCATAAAGTCATTAGCTTCCATGTGCTCTATTCTAATTTTTAAGGAAGTATTTTCTTCAGTGAGCTTTTGGTCCTCCTTTTCCATTTGGCCAATTAGGCACTTTTTTTTCCTCCTTAAGGCATTCTTCTTCTCATTGGCTTTTTGGACCTCTTTTTGGATTTTCTTCAGTACTTTTTTAGGGTCTCCTTTAACAAGCTGTTGAGTTGCTTTTCATGATTTTCTTGCATCACTCTCATTTCTCTTCCCAATTTTTCCTTTACTTCTCTTACTTGCTTTTCCAAAACCTTTTTGAGCTCTTTCATGGCCTGAGACCAATTCATGTTTTTCTTGGAGGCTTTGGATGTAGGACCTTTGACTTTGTTGTCTTCTTCTGGTTGTATATTTTGATCTTCCTTGTCACCAAAGTAAGATTCTATAGTCTGAGCTTTTCCCCTCTCTCCGGCTGCTCATATTCCCAACCAATTACTTGACTTTTTAACTCTTTGTTAAGGTAGAGCTCTGTTTCCAGTGTCCCAACTTCAGGGGTTTTGTGCAGCTGTTTTCAGAGATATTTCTAGCAATTTGTACATTTTCAGTTCTTCCAAGGTGGTATGATCAAAGGAGAGGTGTTTATTCCTTTTCTGGACTGGCCTCTGATCTTTGAGTGTCTACAAGCATTCTTTTCTGCCTTGGAACTGTGAGGAGGATTCCCTCTTTACCACGCCACAAGCTCCACCAAGCCAGTGCTCTTCCTTGCTCCAGGACCTCCACCCAGGACTGAATTTGTCCATTCAAATGTTTTCAGCAGAAACTGCCTAACAACCACCGAAGGATGTTAGAATTGAGACTTACAGATCCTGGGTAGTACAATGGATAACATTATCTTTATGATACCTACCAAGGCTAAAAGACTATCATTTAAGAAGTCCATTTTTAAGTCAGTTAATCAGTAACCATTTAGGACACACTTACCATGTGCCAGGCTTTCTGCTAGGGGAGTGGTAAAGGAGTCCCTGCCTTCAAGGTGTATACATTCTAATGGAAGTGACAACATGTAAATACCTAGGTATATACAAGTATGTGAAAGGTAATGAAATGGAAAAGGCATTAAAAAGGAAGCCAAGGGAAATTAAAATGCAGAGGTGGGGAACACAGTACTCCAGGCATAGGAGAAAGCCAGTGTATAGGCACAAAGATGGCAGATACTGTGTTTGTTTTATTTGAGGAACTACAAGTAGATTTGTATACCTTATTTACAGAGTGTATGAGAGAAGACCAGGTTATAAAGAGCTTTAAATGCCAGAAAGGTTTGTATTGAATCCTTACAGTAACAGAGAGCCACTAGAGCTTATTGCTTTAAAAAAAAAAATCATGGCAGCTGAGTGGAGAAAGGATTGGATTGAGGAGGAACTTGAGGCTGGGAGACCAGTTAGAAGTCTATTTCAATAATCCAGGAGAGTAATGATGGGAGTTTAAATTACAGTTGGAGCTGTCTGAGTAGAGAGAAGAGGGTGCATATATAAGAAATGCTGTAAGGGTAGAAATTATAGATTTGACAAGGATATGTGAGAGGCAGTCATCAAGGATGGCAACATGATTGTATGCCTCAGGTGAGTAGGGAGATGATGGTGCCCTCAATAGTAATAGTAATGTCCCGAAGGGAAGATGGTTCAGGGGAAAAAAGATAAGGTCAGGTTATGGACATTGGGTTTGAGATGCCTACAGGATGTCCAGTTCTAGATGTCAAAGAGGCAGCTGAAGTTTTGTGACTGAAGCTCAGGGAAAAGACTAGATGTTAGAGATATATATCTAGTAATGATCTGCATAGAGATGAGAATTGATCCTGTGGAAGCTGATAAGATCACCATGTCTTGTTAATTTACTATCAAATTTGGTCAATGTGTTAGTTGGTTTTGTTGAACTGCTTTTTTCTCCCTTTTATTTTATTTATTTTTTCTTTCTTATAAGGGATGGCTAGATAAAGAGGGAAGGTTATATTAAGAAACAAAGGCTATATAAAATGCATCAATACTTTTAAAGGAAATACGTTAAATATTTCTTATAGAACATCATTCTTATCTTCTAACTTATCCTCTCCTTTGCCCTTCCAAATCCCCACACTGCAGATTTTAACTGTGATCCAAACTAATTTATTTATTTATCCATACAGAAATACCATATCTCTCTAAAATTCTTCCAGGTTTCATAAATATTTTATTTTTACTATTCACTAAGCTTATTTTACCTTCTCCTTCTTAAGTTGATTATCACTAGCTAGATAACATGTAAAGATCATTTCTACCAAGAACATATTCCACTTATAATTGCCAAATTTCATTAAATATTTAAAGTACATTTTCATTCCCTTAGCCCTTCGTGTCATTATTTTTTCTATTTCTACAGAAACACAAACATTTATAATCTGACACTTTTTTAGGATCACAGAAAGCAAAACCTTCAATTTGTTGTCTCCTTATAGCATTAGCTTTTTCAAAGCAGGTGCTGTCTTCCTTTACTATTTTTAACCTCAACACTTGCATATAACAAGGTCTTAGATTTGTTTTTGTTTTTTCATTCATTCATTCATTCATTCATTCATTCATTCATTCGTTCATTCGTTCATTCGTTCATGTATTTATCCATCAAAGTACCATAGACAGCTACAGTTGAAAGGGACCTTAGACTTATCTAGTCCAACCCTTCCTTTTACAGATGACGAAAGTGAGTTGCAGGGAAGTTACATGACTTGCCCAACACCCATAAGTTGTGAGTGGTAGAGCCATGACGCAAACTCAGGTGAGATGATTCCAAGTTATTAGAGATATAATACTTTGTTGGAGAACATTGGAAAAATAAACCTTTATGTTATTACCACTTGGAATACATATGCCATTGGCAAAGATAAAAGGAAAGCTAATGTCCACCAATGTGCAGAAGTCTGATACATTAACTATTAATTAGAGTCTTATTTTTTTCATTTTCAACTTTGAAATTTTCATTTGTTTGAACTTTTTGCTTTCATTTAGTAATTTTCAGTGGTGTCCAACTCTTGATGATTTGGGGGGGTTTCTTGGCAAAGATACTGTAGTAGGATGCCATTTATTTCTCCAGCTCATTTTACAGAGGAGGAAACTGAGGCAAAGAGGGTAAAGTGATTTGTCTAGGGTCACACAGCCAGTATTTGTCTGAGGCTAGATTTGAACTCAGGTCCTCCTGACCCCAGGGCTGGCACTCCATCCACTGTGCCATTTAGCTGCCCTCTTGCTTGAATTTAGAAATCTTCATTATTGTCATTCATAACCCACACTGAATCATACTGTGTTTGCATTTCACACTTTGCATGTGAAGCAGGGACAGAGCTTGAGTCATTATTTTCACATGGCATGAATCAAGTTACAGGTTCTTACTCAGAGTGACACAACAGAAATAGAAACTTATGGCTATAGATATACATAGAGAGAAATTACATGCTACATGCAGGAGTTTGCAACCTAATTGGGAAATAATGAGACTGGTTCCATCAGTCATTTCTGAAAAAATGGTCTTACCGCTTTATGGTTATAGCTAACACACATAAAAAAATAATCAACACCGCAAGCAAATATGTGTCTGGTGCTAAATAGGTGGTGCAGACAGTGCTTGCTAAGGGAGTTTAATGTTTTCTCACTACAGGCTGGAGGAATTAGGAAATCAATCAATCCATCAACAAGCATTTTTTAGGAGCTTACTCAGTGTAACATACAGTATTAAGTACACAGGATAAAAAGATCAAGCAAAGACACTCCCTGCCTCCCCCACCCCCGTTCTCACCCCCCTTCACACACACTCAGGAGGGTTACATTCCATGGTGGAAAGAAGTGGAATTCAGCTAGAACTAGAAAATTGACTTCATTTCTCTCTGATGGTTGAGGAGGGAGGTATACCTTCTCCTCTCCCCTCAGGGGTATGCTGGCCACAGCTTGGACTGGCTCTGCAGATTGTTGACTTTGCCGTCTAAGCATCACTGTCTCAGAAATGAGCAAATATTTACTACAAATGGATGTATGATTTATTGTTTTGTTGATTTTTAGATTTAGGAAAGTGATAGAAAAAATGTTAGCAATTCAGATTAAGCTTAAAAGGGTGTCATGAGTATTTTTTCTGGAGTGCCAGTTTTCAAAAATTGACCAGAATACTCTAATCCTCTCCCTCTACCCCCCAAAAAAAACCCCACTCCTCAAATACACATACATAAAAACACATTATTATCCGTATTTACAAAAATATCCATTTGTAGGACTTCTCAACAGAATACAACATGTCAAGTGTAATAGAAGACTACACTGAGTCATATTGGACCTTCTCTGGATCTCCAGATCCAGAGGCCACTAATGACCAGCTCCATAGTCTCTGTTCCTTTCTCTCATCGTTATCATGATTTAAACTAGGTGGGAACAAGGCAACATGGATCATACTGGAGGATTTGAGAAAGAGTACCAGAAATTCAGACCAAACCTCTAATTTTATAAATGATGGAACCAAGGCCCAGCTGTTTTAAGTCAAGTTTATACAACTGGCTGGTGGCAGGGCCAGTATTAGCACAGGTCTGGTCTAATGTTCTGTCCACTGTCTTACATAACCATTCATAATGGATTACTATGATGAAGACTACTACTACTACTACTACTACTGCTACTATTACTACTGCTAATACTACCAGTATGACTACTATTGCTACTATTACTACTATTACCACTACTATCACCACCACCACCACCACCACTACTATTACTACTACTACTACCACTACTATCACCACCACCATTACTACTACTTCTACTGCTACTACTATTACTATTATTACCACCACCACCACCATTACCACAACTACTACTAGTATTACTACTGCTGCTGCTACTACTACTGTTACTGTTGATACTTCTGCTGCTACCTCAGATTAAGACAGTACTTTAAAGTGTAGGGGCTTTCATCCCAGAAAACACATACATTAAATAACACAAATATCATTATCCTGCTTTCATAGCTGAGGAAATTGATGCTCAAACCATTTAAGTGACTTTCCTAGGGTCAAAGCGAATAAATGTCTAAACTAGTATTCAAGTCCAGGTCCCTTACTCAAAAGCTGTGCTGTTTTCAATGGCCTAGGCAGAGGAGGATGAATGGCTTGTTTCAGGAAACTCTTATGACCCTGAGCTCTCCACATATATGCCTGGTCTTAAAAGGACGGACTAGAAATGATAACTATGCATAATATGCAAGCTTGTCGGTGAGGTCAGAGGATCGAGATTGCATTCTTCCCATAGGGACCCCACATAAACCTAGGGGAAAAGCAGGGATGCAAGATAATGTCAGTGAGACCTCAACTCTGGACAGATCTTCAATAATTATATTACCGACACTGTGAAAAAATCTTAGTTAATAAACATTTATTAAGCATCTACTATGTACCAGGCACTGTGCTAAACATTAGGGATACAAATATAAAAAAAGAAATATAATCTTTGCTCTCAAGGAGCTTACAATAAGATGGGGGAAGACAGCAAACAAAAGGAAGCTGAAAGGGAGGAGATGGGGGCAAGAGGGGGAAGGGGAACACGATGGATAAAGTCCAAAAGAATGAAGATGGGTGGGAAGCCAGATATGGATGTTATACCAGGTTCAATCATGTTTGCTCCCCTCTAACCACACACACACACACACACACACACACACACACACACACACACACACACTTTTCTGTATGTTTGCATATTTCAAAATTGTGTAGGAGACAAACTTCTTCATAGAACTATTTGAAAGTCATCATCAATAAGGAAGAACGATACAGCCATTTCTAAAAATCCAGCTTCACTTACACAGCTCTCTAATATCAGTGATGATGAAACAGATGAAAAGATGCTGACCTGTGATCCTCTATTCCCAGACAGAGGACTGCCCAGTACTAAGCCAGCCCCCAAGTGGTAGAATGATTTGGAGGGCAGTCAGTTGACATAGACTTAGGCACTTTCCTCTCAGTGGAGCTATTCAGAGCTGGATATGATTATTGAATGCCCGGGTTAATGGGGCAATTCAGAGGCAAAGAAGATGCCAGGGATTCCTTGGCTCATCAGACAATTCAGGGAAACTAAAAATTACAGAAGTGTTTTGGCTCAGGAAATAGCAGAGCACTGCCAAGGTTTAAGACATTCCTTGGCTCTCCTATGAACACCAAACAGCCAAAGATGTCAAGGAAGACCTTTCCATGACTCTCTTCCTTGTCCTTGGCTGGTAGTAGCTGTGCCTTTTTCCTTATTTAAAAAAAAAAAGAGGCATCCTTGGGTGGGATATGCTGGGATTATTTTGCTGACAAAGACATTAATTTCAAGGATCTGTGAAAATACAGTGGAACTAACCAAGTTTGGAGGGAGGACTTAAATTCTAATCCTATTTCTGACACCACTTATGTGCCCTTTGGCAAGTCACTTAATCTCTCAGGGCCTCAATTTCCTCAACTGTAAAATGGGGGTGCTGGCCTAGCTAGCTTCCAAAATTCCTTCACACTCTAGATCTTTGATCTTCTGATCCTGTTTTGCTAATGTGGGGCCTTTTGCCACCGATAGCAATCCCAATTTCTCTACAATTTAGAAGACAGTCTTTAAGAATGACTGAGATTGAATAATTCATCCCTGTACAGCCAATCTAATAATCAAGATGGTCCTCAAATGACAAAGTCCATGACAAGGCCCATCCTTAGCCACCCACCCTAGCTCAGGAGGAGATACCAGACAGAGCCCATGCTTCTCTTGCTTACCTTTGGGAACCACACTTTGAGATAACTGGTGTCTTCCAAAGAGGAATTGTGAAGCCAAGGTTAAGAGGACACTAATGAACAGCTACTAGTAACTGCACTGTGACATACTTGGAGGGGGAAAAAGTTCTTCAAAACAGAAATGTTTAACCTAGGGTCCATGAACTTCTAATTTTTTTTTAATATTGGAATAAATGCAGGTCAATAAAATTGCTTCCTTTGTAATCCTATGTAGTTGTTATATGTTTAAAACATTATTCCAGAAAGGGTTCATGTGTTTCACCAGACCTATTTCAAACTCTATTTAGTCACCAAAGTGATTTTCCTAAAATGCAGGTCCAACTATGCCATCCCTAGTCCCACTCCCACCCCCTACTCAATAAATTCCAGAGGCTCCTTATCACCTCCAAGATAAAATACAATATTTTCACTGGAGAGAGCAGAGACTGTCTTGCCTCTTTTTGTATCTACAGTGCTTAGCACAGAGCCTGCCCCATAGTAGGTGCTTTATAAATGTTTATTGCCTGACCAAACTGCAAAGGTGTCCATAAAACAAACAAACAAAAACACCCAAAACAAAAACAACAACAACAAAGACTAAGAACTCCTGCTTTGAAGGAAAGGAGGCAAAAGAGCAAAGACTCCTTACGTCTCACTTTTCTGAAACTGTCACACATTGGAAAAGATACCAGTCTGGGACTTCCAGGCATGAGACCGTCTCTAGGAGATAACATAGAGTAGTGGAAACAATTCCAGATTTGAAGTCAGGAGACTTGGCTCCAAATTCCTCCTCTGCCATTCAGTACCTGCTAGAGCTTGGACAAGTCACAACCCTTCCCTAGACCTTAATAAAATGGACGAAGGGGCAGGGATATTAAACTAAATGGCCTCTAAGCTCCTTCCAATTCCAAAATCTATTACCATATAATTTACTTCATTACTTGGGGGAAAAGGCCCCACAAAAGGCCCTCACTTTGGAACAGTGAGCCTGGAGTCAGATGATTGAAGTTCACATTCTACTTCACCACTGAAACTTAATCAGAATGGGCCTCAGTTTCTTCATCTGTAACAGTGGAGGGGAGGGGCTGAGCTACATAACCTCTAAGGTCCTTTCTTGCTCTGTATCTAGACCCAGGTGGTGTAGTAAACAAAGTGATGGGCTTGGAGTCAGGAAGACTTGGGTTCAAACTCTGCCCCCTAGCCTTCCTAGTGTTGCCCTCAGTAAGGCATTCCACATCTTTCAGGCTGTTTCTTTATCCATAAAGTGAGAATGATCACAGCATTGACCTCCCAGGATTGTTATGAAGGTAAAAAGAGATGGAAATGATAAGGAGAATGATGATGATGATGATAACTATGATGATAGCACTACCATTTATATAGAGCTTTAAGATTTGCAAAGCACTTTGCCTCTGATAACTCATTTGATGCTCACAATAACCCTATGAGATAAGTGTTATTACTATCTCCATTTTGCAGTTGAAAAACTAAGATACAGACTACTTAAATGATGGTATCCAAGGTCACAAACCTCATAAATGTCTGCAGCAATGATTCAAACTCAGATATTCCTGACTACCAGTTGTAGGCTTTACCTACTGAGCCACCTAGTTATTGGAACTTAGCATACACAAAATGCTTTGCAAATCTGAAAGCATCACATAAAACCTAGTTATTATTGTTGTTGCTTTTTAGGGTCATCATTGTTGTCATCATCTTTGTCATTGTCATCATCATCATCATCATTACTACATGATCTTAAATACCTTCTGAGATATCTTCTAACTTTAGAGTAGGACAGCTGAACCTGGGGTCAGTGATTTTTTTTCTTTAAAAAAAATTGATAACTACGCTTCAATATAACTGGTTTTCTTTGTAACCTTATATATCTTATTTTATGCCTTTAAGGTACATTAGTCTGAGAAGGGGGCCTTAGGTTTCACAGGTTTGTGAAATGGGTCTATGACACCAAAAAAAGGTTAAGAATGCCTAGTCTAAAGCCATGATCCTATGAAAATTCAGTGGAAGCTACAGGTAATACAAAAGTGACTGAGAGGATTTTTTTTAACTCAAAAAAAAAAAAGAAAAGAAGAAGAAGAAGCAAGCTGAGAAAAGTCACCTGAGCTTTCCAAAAGCCTACACAGCCCAGGCATTCAGCATTCTGGAGAGAATAATTAACTAGGCTGGAGTGGAGGCAGAGCAAAAATGAATGCAAATATTTGATCCCCCTTTGAATGAGAAGCTCTATCTCATTTTAATGTGTGAAGCATGTTCCAGGGAGCCTTTGGAGACCAGACCTAACAAAAAGAAATACAAAGCTGGGTACCCATGGAGGAGTTCTCTTTCTTTACATAGTGTCTACTTTTGAAAGAACTTTTCTTTTCAAATTAAACGAGAACATAAATTGTAATCAGCAAGTTTTGCTCACCCAGAAGGATGCCAATTAGATTTCCCTCCATCCCCCTGCTTTTGGAAGGTCCCTGGGGCTACCAGGAAGGCAGAGGCCTCAAAAGCTTACAGGGATTTGATAGATGCTGGCTTCTGAAAAGGGTGATATGCTATGTAATCACAGGCTCACAGGGCTGTAAGGGACCTTGAGAGGTAATGGGGGAAAACATTTCCCACAGTTATCCTGCTAGGAAAGTAATGGATAAATTACAAAGGGAATTTATTCTCTCAGATAATGCATCTCACTCACATAGGAGTGTGAGTGTATTGTTATTTCTCTTCATATTAACTGTAATGCTATACTGTCAGAAAACTCCTCTGGTAGGAGTGAAAAAAAATGCATGCTAATAATTCTACCATTGGGAAAATAATAGAGTTCATTGAAAAGACGAATATCAACTCAGAGAAGGCACCGGGGAAGGTGTGTGATCTCATTTGTGTTTCACAGATGTTGGCTTGAAATGCCGATGAATAAATAATGTATGAGCCATAAAGCCACGGGCTTATACACCTGCCTTTGCCCCCATCATCCCTAGCAGCCACTGAGAATTGCTTCCAGGTCCCCCTGACTCCAGGGAAGTGGAAGAACCAGCTCTGGGAGGTCTTACCTTCTACTGTGGCTCTCTTTGGCTGAATGGTGATGGCTCCTTCCGCTATTTCTTCATGCTGATGTAACGGGTTGACTTTGGAGCCCCAGCTGTCTGATCCCACCCATAGGAAATGACCTACTTGGTCTGCTCTTTTGGCTGCTGCCAGGATCTGTCTGGGGAGAGGAGCAGAGCACCTGGAGTTAATGGAAAGGGTGAGCAAAACATTTGCGCTTTAGTCCAATCCAACCAAATACAACACCTAGTTAGTGACTGTCTGACAAAAGCACAGAGCTTCTACTGTACCATGGGATTGCTGAATTCTAAGCGCCAAATCTGTGGTTCCCTAGAACTTTAACTCAAATACCTTGTCAAAGAATTTTAGGGAAATAGACTCATGTTCTAGATTTTTATTTTTCTAGACATATTAGGTATTAGGGATTTTGGTCTTTTATTAAACTATGGCCTCATGGAACCTAGGAACAACGTTAAATTAATTTTGTCCTTCTTGTTTGATGAGGTGGAATAAAAGCTTCCTGATGGCAGGTAACCTTCCCCCTGTTGTGTTTATACCATCACAGCCTATTACACACACAGCAGTGATTACTCATTGCTCCATGACTTCATGCAAGGCAAAGCTGCCGAAAATTTGGACCCCGTACGTTCTCTATCAAATCTGAAAGCCAGAAGCTACTGCATTCTTCATACAGCCACAGAGCATGGAGTAATCATTCTTTTGACCAGTGACCAGAGTCTCATGCAAATGCCTAAGACTGTGCCCCAGAATCAATGTTCAGAAGTAAAAGCATACTCTTATCGTAGAATTTCAAACATCTGTTTTCAGACTTATAAAGTCTTTAACATAACAGATAAAAGTCTTCTAGTATGTTGTACTTCTAACCAAACAAAAATGTCCAAAGGGTTCACTGATCTTTAATTTTTAAAAATAATATAACATAGCATTTCTACTAATAGGAAGTGGGGAGGAGTCCAGAATGAATGACAGCAACCCGCTGTGACTTGCATTGTTTCCTATCATTAAGTATGCAGCTTAGAAAGCATATATTGACTTTGTCAGTATGTAATAATAGCTTTGATCTAATACTCTCTTTTTCCCGCTGGTTCCTTCATCCTGATCTGCCTGCTTCTGGAAGCTGTCACATGCATGTTAACAAACTTCATCAGTCATCCTTACTTTATATCCTCATCGTTGGCAAAAATCACCACGGCCCTGGAGTTGGGAGTATCCAAGAGCTGTTTGATAATTCTATCAAAATCAATGGTCTTGTCTTTCCGTTCTTGAGGGATTCTCACAGACTGAGCAATGCAGAGCCCACCTATGAGAAGAAAAAGACAGAGAGAGATAGAGACAGTGAGAAGCAGAGAAAAGAAAGGGAGAGGAGACAGAGATAGAGAACAGAAAGGGAGAGAGATGCAGAGAATAGATATGAGAGAGAGAGAGAGAGAGAGAGAGAGAGAGAGAGAGAGAGAGAGAGAGAGAGAGAGAGAGAGAAGAGGAGAGGAGAGGAGAGGAGAGGAGAGGAGAGGAGAGGAGAGGAGAGGAGAGGAGAGGAGAGGGAGGAGGAGAGGAGAGGAGAGGAGAGGAGAGGAGAGGAGAGGAGAGGAGGAGAGGAGAGGAGAGGAGAGGAGAGGAGAGGAGAGGAGAGGAGAGGAGAGGAGAGGAGAGAAAACAAGAAAACTGTCAATAAAATACTGGAAGAGAAATAATAGCAACAAGGATCAGAATGGGAAAAGGAGAGATAGTTTCCAAAATCCTTATTGCATAGCATTTCTAGTGACAGCCCTGATGAAGCCATCAGCTATCACATAGCATTCTGAACCACTCAACCTTGGGACACTGCTTCACAACCTCATTGTTTCTGCAGTACAATTACAAATGTCTAAATATATTAGGGCACATAGATGGAAACTGGTTTAGGGGAATGAGGGCTAAGGCTAGACAAAGTGGGAAACAGAGCACAGGGTTGTACATAGAATTCACAAAATGTAGACAGGTAAAAGCAGGTTCCAATCATGCCTTCAACATTGAGTAGCCCTGTGACTATGGACAAGTGGCTTTAAACATATGTTTGCTTCAATGAAATTGTGATTAAAATGCCTGTAGTACCTGCCTCATAGTGCTGTTGCCAAGAGATTCTAAAATACTCTGAAGATCCCAAAGCATGATAGAAATGTTAGAGAAATGGTATAGTGGAGACAGGCCCTGTTCTCATTCAGATGGTCATCTGCTATGCCATTTACAGTGTCAGAGAGTTGCCTAGGGGACACTGAGAGGGGAAGTGCTTTCCCCTGAGTCATACAAACAGTTTGGGTCAGAGGCTGGATTAATCCAGTTCTTTCTGACTCTTAGACCAGGACAACTTTCTCTCCACTACAGCATCTGCTGCTTCTTTTAGATCTATCTACTACTTTACATAGCCAGGGGGTAGGGTTATTCAGGTTACATACACTCAGGTTACATACACTCACTTCGTTACAATAATAGAGAAGCGGTAGTTGATTTCTACTTCCATGTCTTTATTGACTGAGGAAATGAAGAAAACTCATAGGAAAATGTGAAAATTCATTCTGGAGCAGGATGAATTCTTTTTTAAACCACGGTATCAAATACAGTTCAATTCAATAAACTTGTGTCTAGCTACAATCCGATGCATTACACAGGTACCAAGGGCAGAAATACAAAAACTGAACAAATCTCTGCCCTCAAGGAACTTGTTTCTTCTGGGGAATCAGTGGGACATAAGCTACACACAAGATCTGTGAACCTGGGCAAAGCTCCTGAGATTCAGGTGATGTGGCTAAGCCATTGAGAAATCTGCTTCCTTTTGGCTACGAATGGCTGCCATCTTTGGTCAGATCACCATCACTGGCCCCTAACACATATGCACACACTTTTTCTCCCCAAAATCTTTCCCCTCTCCTCCTCTACCCTCCTCCTTTATTTCCCTTTTCTCTTCTCCCCTTCCTCTTCCCTCTTCCTTTCTTTCTATCACTTTCCCCCTTCCTTCAAAGCCATCTTTTGTAGCACAGTTGATAAGGTCAAAGAAACCTCAGTTCAAATCCAGCCTCAGATACTTAATTAACGTGTGACCCTGGGCAAGTCACTAAGCCTCCATCTGCTTCTGTTTCCTCAACTGCAAAATGGGGGTAATAATAGCTCCTATTCTGTAGGATTGTTTTAAAGCCCAAATGACATTGTATTTGAAAAGTACCTGGCCGTAGTAGGTACTTAATAAATGTTTTTTTCCCTAATTCTCTACTCTCCCATCCTTTTCTTTCTCCCTCTCTCTTCTTCCCCTTCCCTCTAGCCTTTTCCTCTTCTTCCCCCTTCTCTCTCCCCTGCTTTATTTCTTCTTCTCCCTCTTTCCCACTTCCAGGATCTGATGCCTCAACAACTACTACCAGGCTAAGTGCTAAGGTCCCAGTGAGTGCTACCAAGGTGTAAACTCTAACCCTCAGGTAGCCTGGTCATATAACTGGAGTTATCTCTCTGCCCATGTGCCTAGCCCACTTACTGGACTTGACATTGGGTCATACCAGCCAATGTCTGTGTTCTACTGACCTGAACAGAGCTGGTAAATATTCATCTGGCCCATGGCTAGCTGGATAGGGGCCTAGGACTTAAGGGAAGATAATCATTAACCAAAACTGAGATTATCCCTTGATTATTTCTTTACCACCATGGTTTCCTGGATGTTCCAGGGGCTCTAGAAGGCATAGGGAGTTGCTGCTGCTTTTCTCGTAGACAAGTTAGGGAAAGCCAGGCACTCATCCAGCAGGAACAATTACCCAAATCCAGTATTTGGTAAACAGATAGCTGATCCAAGCCATTCAGGGAGCTGAAGAGGGGGTGGGAGTAGGGAGAAATTGTCATTCTGGCAACCCAATTATAGTTTGAGAAAGAGATGGAAATCATGCCCAAACTGAGCAAGAGAGAAAAACATTCTCCATGCAACGGAGACAGCAGGTTCAGCACCATTGGTCTTAAGTCTGAGCAAAGAGAATCCAAATCACCTTCCTCAAACTGCTCCAAGGATGCTTGGGAGAAGAAACGGCTACTGTGCCACCTTCCCAGCAGGAGGAAAGGAGTAGTACTGGATGGAAACCCAGCTTCCCATCAGGATTCAATTATAGCTGAGTGATTAAGCAAATTATAGTAAACTCCATTTGGTGTGATTAGTAGAGGGGTGTCTTTCACACATAGATCCAGGATACTCCCAGTAGCCCACTAGGAAAAGTGATTCAGGGAAAGTCTGTTGATTGTATAGCAGAAAATGTTTCTCCCTCTAATGTGGAACTGCCCACAGATGGGCCCAATCAAAGGCCTCAGGAACACCCCCCAAAAAAATATTGATTATTAGAGGAAGTAATGATAATGAACAAGTTCCTAATGACTAATACGTGAAAGCTGATGTGACTGGGAAATAGAAAAGGTAGAGGAAGAGAAAAAACACTGCTTCCCTGTCATTCTTATCATGTTCTAGTTCTTCTTGCTGTATAAACAATCCTGTTATCTAGAAATGTTAGCCCAGCACCATACATATATGCAAATTTCACTAATTAATTTAAATACAGTTATTAAGCAAGCATGAGTATTTGAATTAATGCTTAATGTTTTTAACTAAACTGAAAGGCACTGTGGTGTGGGAGATCAACAGCCAACCTTTAGGTCAGGAAAATCTGGATCCACATTCTACCCCTGAAACATACTGGATATGTGTGTCTTTGGGCAAGTCAATCTCTCAGTGACCCCATGCAATTTTCTAAGACATAGAGCAATGATGTATGATCGGTGTTCGCAGAAAGGGCTCCTTTTTGAGAGTTCTCTATACCAAGGAAGTCATGGGTCCAGACTAACTTTTTTTAATTCTAATATATTTAATTTTGAAAAGAACATGATGTGACTTCACATGTGTAATTGATATGATATTATCTTTTCAAGAGGTAACAGGAAGGGAGAGAATTTGAGACTCAAAAATTTTTAAATCAATGCTAATTATTTTACATGTAATTGGAAAATATTTAATGAAATAATAAAAAAGAATGCGAGGTTTTTGAAAATCCATTTTTGTTGTCCATAGTTATCCATAATAGCCACTGACATGACACTGAAATTAAAGAAATAGCAGCTCGCCAAGGAAATAATGCAGACTTCCAATTCAAGCCAATAAATCTTCCTAAAGCCCCTATTATAGATGAGGCACCATGATGGTCACTGAGAATAGAGTCAAAAGAAAACAAAACAAAATGCAAAAATGCCCCAGTATTCAAGGAGCTTCCACCTTAGCAGTGAAACACAACCTGTAAACATGGAGGCGTACACATGAAAACTGGAAGAGGGGGAAGAAAACCACAAGAAGAAATAATGGTGGGGCACAACTTCATGTAGGAGATGGCATCTAGTCTGTGCCCTGAAGGAAACTAGGGTTTCCAGATGTGGAGAAGAGAAGGGTTAGTGTTAGGGTTAGAGTTACAGGCCTGGGAGACAGCCTTTGCAAAGGCATAAAGGGGTGCTGAGTGCAAGGAACAGCAAGTCTCCAGAATATTGAGGATAAAAAAGAAAATGATACACAAGTCTAGAAAGTAAAGTTAGAGGGCAGTGAAGGAAGAAGGAAGAGAATTTGGAACTGAAAATACAATAAAATTATGTTAAAGAAAAAAAGGAGGGGAGAGAAATCAAAGGATCTGGGTTCAAATTCCATCCCTGACACATATTACCTGTCATTTTGTATGAATTATTGAAAATAAAGTAGAGATAGAGCTTGCGGTTTTTCCAATAAACTCTGAAATTCACTTGAGTCACTCATTATCCGATTTTCCTGTAACATTCCTATCTACACACAAAGCTGAATCCTCCTCCTATTGCAGTTTCCTTCAAAAGCCATTGAATTCCTGACTTGAAGTCTTCATAGAGAGATTTAGCAGTGGAGCTTGAGTGGAGTACTCTAGTGAGCACATGGAGAATGACGTTCTTTCCTTCCAGTCTGTTTCTTTGGTTCTTAGCTCAAATGAGATTGTATATATAAAGTATTTTACAAACCTTAAAGCACTAGATAAGCATTAGCTATAATAACAACTGTTTTTACGACTGTCTTTTAATACATTTGAAGGAAAATAACCCACCAGCTTGTATTTGATGGGGACATTTTTCACAGTAACAATTCTTGATATGACCAGTGCATTTCTTCTGGCAGGCATTAGGGATTCCTGGCTGACTTTTGCAAACAATACTAGAAGAAAATGTGGTCCAGTGCTCCAGAAAATTTAACTCTCTTGCCCCTCGTTGTGAATCCAATCAGAATTTACTGGTATTTCAACTGTTAAAATGATACATACTTCTTGGAGAATAAATAGTGAAGGAAAAATAAACAGGCTAGAACATCAACAAACAAAGCCTTGTGCCAAAGGATGTGGGATAATTTATTAGAATCAACTGTTTACTCTCTAACACTTTAAATTTTGAAAAGCACTTTGCATCCATTATCTCATTTGTGTCTCCAACAACCTTGTGAAGCATACACTATATATATATATATATATATATATTCTCCACCCAGTTTTATTGATGATAAAATTCCAGAACTCCAGTTCTGAAAGTGGAATGGTTAGTTACATAGCTAGTTAAGCAACAGAACCCCAGGACTTCCCCACTCCAAGGCCACCACTCAAAAACTCCCCAAAAATCTGTCACTGACTTGAGAAGCTACCAGTTACTATATTAATGAGAATGGTTTCAACTTTCTGGAAATTCAGACAGTTGTATAAGAACAGCAGAAAATGGGTCCCTTTTTCCTGGTTAGTCATAATAGCCAAGAATTTCTAATGCCAGCCGGAAGAAATGCATGCATGGGTAATACCAAGCATTGTTAATGTGAAAAACACATTCACCAAAGACTAGCTGGTGGGTTATTTTGCTTTAAATGTGTTAAAAACAATCAGTCAACAATCTGAGATTTGCATCCCAACCTATAATTGGATACATATAGCAGGATTCAGAGGATTCAGTACCTTATTCAGATCTGTCTATATCATAGCCCTTAACACATGTTCTCTTTATTAAAGGGCCAGTCTATAAGGCAGGCATTCTTGTTGTCCTCTAACATCCCTTTATACTTTCTGTCCACTGTAACTAGCTGAAACTTCAAATGTTGGACAACTTTGGCAGAAGTCCAGTCTACCATCTCAGCCCACCCCCACCCTCTAAATGATGGTTTTTATGAGAGTGACACCTAAGAATAAAAATGGAAGAAATACTTAATAGAAATTCATATATTATCCCATAGTGATACCAGACTACCGCATTCAAGTAAATTTAACAAGCTGAGTCAGGAAGAAAGAAGTAATGAATTAGTTGTTCTCAGAAAGTACAGGATAGAGAATTAAAATAATGGGTTTTTTGGTCTTAGACCTGTGATTTCCTTGGTTAAAGGGAATTTATGATGAAGGAATTTCCTCCAATGATACACCTCTTCAGTACTTCTGCCACTTAACCATCTTGGAGAGTTGTCTAGAGACGGACAATTTAAGAGACTTGCCCAGATTATGCAGTCCTATTATATAGATTACAAGTAGAACTTGAAAACATATCTACCTGACTCCAATTCTAGTGCTCTAAGCACTATTTAACACAGCATCCTAATAATAGCAAAAATAAGATGAATAAGATTGATGCTAGCATAGAATTCTAAGGTTACAAAGCACTTTCCTAATAACAACCTATGACAGTGGTAGTGCAGCTTGTATTACTCCCATATTGCAGATAACAAAACTAAGGCTCCAAGACATTAAGTTCTGTTGCACATTCCTTCAAAACCATCTTCTTGTGATTTGCTCTGCCTGTCACTGCACCCTCCATGCCACTGAAACCTATCATCTGCCCAACTGAAGCATCCTCCAATCCACACATCATGGGCAAGGCAACTTAATCCTTTCAGCTCTTGAGCCCCATCCTGGGAGCTACTGATGCTAAGTGTGTCCCACAGACCATGATGCTAGCAAGCCCCATCCGTATTTCTCATGTCACACTAGCCATGTTCTTGCCAACCATTGTGCCAGGATACACCCTCACCCTCATCCCATGAGTCTACCTGGATGTCTCAGAGATATACTTTATAAGCATTTAAGAAAAGAGTTGGCAAAGATAATAATAATAATAATAATAATAATAATAATAATAATAATAATAATAATAATAATAATAAAAAGAAGTGACGCAGTGATCACTAAGAACCAGCAGGAGATCATTAAGGCATAGTATGGTGGGGGGTGATTCTCTGTCACTAAAATCACAAAATCATAGAATTACACTCACATTCAGCTTTAGCTTGAGGATCTTCAGGGGGGGGGTGGCACTACCTCCTGAAACAGTCCATTTCACTTTTGGACAATCCTAATTATTAGGACATTTCCCCTGACATCTAGCCTAAATTTCCCTATTTACAACTTTCACCCATTGCTACTGGTCCTAACCTCAGTGTCCGTGGTAAAATAATTCTAATCACTCTTCCATAAAACAACCTTTTAGGTATCTGAATAAGTTTATCACACTCTCCTCTCCTCCTTTCAATCTCCCTCCCCACTTCCATTTTCAATCAAAGGCAGCAGGATGTACCAGGGCATCCATCCTTCAGCTGGGAATTGGACTAGATGATCTCTGGAATCCCACCCAATTCTGAGATTCTGTGACTCTAGAGATGTTTTCTTTGTTGGTTTGTTTTTCTAATTCAGAAAGTTCAGAAGCCAAATTGTTCTTTCCCTTAACAAGAGCTCAAACATTAGTTTATTTTTGTTGTGACCATTTTTCCTCCTGTGGTTTGAACAAACTCAGCAGTCAGGATCAATTGCTGATAGTCTCAAAGCAGTGCCTTCATTAAGATGCATCACACTGCCAGTCCTGGTCAATAGATAAAGGTCGAACTTGGGGGCCTAAAATAATTACAATGGTTCCAAATTACTGCTTCAAGATCACCAACAATGCCCTAATTGTTGGACTTGATGAGTACTCCCATTCATCCACACAACTTCAACAACCACATCTCTAAGAATGACTATTAAATTCACATAACCCTGACCTCCCTTCTGAACTCTACATAAAAATGTCTAACCTACTACAGGATATTTTCCCTATTCCTGCTCTTCCTTCTGACACTCCTATTTCAGACAGTAGTACAATCATTGACCTTGACCCCCATGTCTATAACCTTAGAGTTAAAAATAATGATGATGATGATAGCTAACATTTATATATCTCTTTAAGGTTTATAGAGTACTACATGTATGCACATGCCTGTATAATATATATGTGTGTGCATGTGTATGTGTGTATATATAGTATGTAGGATTTATGGAAGGACATGGATACACGTATGAGAAGGTAAGGATGGTTTGTGACCTGCCTATAATGGTTCTGGAACTACATACAGCCACAAGGTAACAGTTCTTTTGAAATATGTCAGACATGACTACATTTATACATTTATTTTTAGCAATAGATAATTGCCCTGTGAAATCCTTCAATGTCTTCTTAAAATCAGTGCTTTCGTCTCATAATTATGAAAACAAAAAGAATTTAGTCCATCTGTATATCACACTGTATGCATGTAAAAGCATTTTCACATCCTAACACAATGTTATTGTCATTTAGACACCACTGTCTTTCATTAATTCTTAAGGAAGTTCCTCTTCCATTTCTATTCCCCTCTCCCAAAACCCAGTTGGGAAATTTGGGCTTCGCAGGGATTTTATCCTGCCAAATCTGCCTATAGACCAAATATATTTGAAAACTATCATTCTTTTTGGGGTGTGAAACACTTCTGCACCCCCTCAAAAATAGAGTTATATGTTACCCACATCCCACCTTCTTCAAAGGCTTTTTGTTCTCATGGAATATCGCACAATATCACAATAGAAAAGACACTTAATAAATCCTTATTTGATTCTCCAGAGTAAAGATGAATTAAATGGCACCTTAAGAATTTTATAATTTCCTTCTATTACATTTTGCAGAAATTGTCCTAAACATTTTCTAATTGTTCAAGAAACTTTGTCATTCAGTTTTGTGCATACTCTGGTGAAAATTAATTAGAAATACATTTTTCTTAAATTTAAAGACTTTAGTGTCTCCTGGCCATCAGTCAGTATTTACTAAGTACGCTGAGAAATGTCCTTTGCTCCTTGAGCAGTGGTAGAAAGTCTTGTCTCTCAGTAGAGCACTTCTTCTTTGACTAAATCAGGGCTTATTTTTCAAAATTCCATTGCCTCAATTTCTATGACCAAAGCATTTGCTATACATTAATATTTCCAGCATTCCTGGTGGTTTATTGAACTGTTGAATTCCAGAGTCAAGCTTTTATTGATATATTTCTCCTAAGATTTCTAGTTAGATCAGGACTACGAAAGCTGATTTCCTACCTTTTTAACGTACTGGCCTTTCCTTCTAGCATCCAGTCACCCTATACACCAGTTTTCTTCTATGGACTTCAAGAGAAATCAAGCCGGGGAGGAAGTACTCGCATTGGGAGACTCAAGGCCACTTCTGAATGCAAGCTTTACTTAGAGCCAGAAGAAGTCACTTAAGAAGCAACTTTCCCTGGACCAGAGACAGTATACACATTTGTAAACTGCATCACAATCTACCTGTGAGAATTTACAGAAAAGATATCATTCTGCCCTTCTCTTTCCACAGAACCTAACAATGTGGGGCTCTGGATGAGAGAAAACCTTTCAACTCACCAATCCTACATGGCGAAGAGAACAATCTTCTGCCCATTCTAGTACCTTTTGCCCAAATGCATGTAGTTGAGCGCACACACACACACACACACACACACACAAAATCCCAAAAGATTTCCATGAATCTGACCTGCAGTAAAATATTAAAATCTAATATCATGGAAGTAAATCAAAGGTGATATTCTCTTTCATGCTATTTAAGAATGTACTTGTCTTATGTTCCATTATTCATATTTACTGTGATTATTTCATAATAGGAAAGAAATATTATTCATCGCCAGAACCAATATTGAAGCTATAAAGGAAAGATAAATAAAAGCCTTTTTCTTAAAGCGCTCATGCTGAATTTGATCAGGTAACAATTCCCTATACTCTCAAAATAAGTGAGACAGAGACTTGCATGCAGAAATTACTTTAACATCCTGAAAAGAGATGCAAGTGGTTTTTAATAAAACATGATTTGGAGGGTAGATTTTATTTCACAGGTCACTGAAAAAGGGATGAGAATAAAAAAGAATAGTGAAGTATTTTCACCTTTGTCATCCTCGGAGCAAAAGGCTATTTTGAATATAATAAATTAAATCACATTTTAATGAACTGTCTAAGAAACTACATTCTGCCCATAAAAGTGACATAAATGGTTTAGAGTAAGATGGACTTGCAAAGCAGTTATATATGAATAATAAAATCCTGGTTTCTCACTGTGGTATTGCTCATGACAGAAGGATGATGAAGTAATCATGTCTAGAATCAGATCATTCTAGCTCAAAATTTACAAAGTCAACAAACCCATAAACTCCACATTTATCAATTGACACAACAAATACCAAATTATGTGGTAACACATGATTGTACAAAATGAAGCATCATCAACTGAACATAAAATATTCTTACCAAATTAACTAACACATCATCTTATCACAATAAATATGGGTTCCAATCACCTTTATGATTATGTGAACTTTTGACATTAAAGTTCTGGACTGCAATGCATCTCCCTTCCTAGAGGGAAAGGTGCAAGTTTCACTGACATTAAATGTCTTAATTACATTCGGGATCAAAACTGAATAGCTGCCTCTTTAACAAAGTAGTATGAATTAAATGAATCAAAAGAATCTCTTTAACAAAGTAGTATGAATTAAATGAATCAAAAGAATCTATCTAGTTATTAATATCTAAAGTTATTGGCTATGGATCCACATGGCATCTTAATGTTTACTCCTATGATTCCTGAAAGGCTGTGTGGCATAGAGGATGGAGACCTGAGCTGACAGTCAAGAAGACTTGGGTTCAAATTCTAATTTCAGAATTCTAAATTCAAATTCTGGTTGTATGACCTTGGACAATATTCTCAAGGTGAGTCCTGTGGACCTCTGGGCACCTCTGAGACCCTTTCAGGAGTCTGTGAGATCATAATAATTGCATTTTCATATAATAGCAAGATGTTATTTGCCTTTTTCACCCCCATTCATTCCTTCATTGACGTATTTTCAGATTCTACATGTCAACTAACATTTAGAAACTACTACTTATCAAGTTTAGGTGTAGTATCAAACAAGAATATCCACAATTATTTGAAAAAGTATTTCATTTATTACTATTTCTTCCCTTTTACAACCACGTTATCTGAGACCAGATTTTCTTCATTACTTCAACCAAAACAACATATTGTCACTGTCTGAATGTAGCACCAGATATTAGAATCCAACTGTCTTCTATTAAGCCAGATATTAAAGAGACATGCAAAAAATGAATAAAGTAATGCCACTCCTCATCACTTTTTGAAAATATAGCTATTTTTCACAAATATGTTATTTATGTTAACATGTAGCATTTTATTATTATTATTTTTAAATGAATTAATGTGAATTTTAAATGTGCCAGTTTTAATTTCTAATATGGCAAATATAACTGTAACCCACATAAACAAAAGCTCTTTGGTGTACTTCAGTAATTTTTTAGAGTGTAAAGCAGGCTGAGATCTTAGATGTTTCATTTGTAAAATAAAGAGGATGAACATGGTTACCAATTGGGGAACGAGTGAAAAATCATGGTCTGTGAATGCAATGGAATAATACTATGCTAAAAGAAAGGATGAAGTGGATTATTTCAGAGAAAACTGGGAAAACTTGTATGAAATGAAACAGAGGAAGTAAGCAAAAGCAGGATAACAATCTATACAATAAAAGAGAAGCAAGACAAACAACATGGTAAGCCTTTAACAACTCTGATGATCTTGATTCTAAAGAACCCATGATGAAACATCCAACTTATTACTCTCGACAGAGAGGGTACAGGCTCAAGGGTACAGATTGAGATACATATCTGTAGCTATATATTGATACAGATATGGATATTGATACGGAATAGCTATAGGTATAGATAAAGAAATATACATAGATGTGAGTGTACATACATATACATACATATGTGAGTGCATGTATATGCGTATATGTGTGTATATGTATATCTATCTAGCCATATCCATATCTATCTATGAAAAGAGAGAGAAATGACCAATATGTGTGGGAATCTGCATGCTTAACTAGTCATATTAACTAGTCATGTTTGGGGGGAGGGGGAAGGTTAATAAAAGAGAAAAATATTTTTATTAATTTTTAAAATTTAGGTTAAATTTTAAAAAAAATAAAGAATTGAATGAGATAACCTCAAAGGTCCCTTCTATTTAAACCTATTGTATGACACTTTCCATACTATTTGACTAATTTTATGGTTACATGCAATTATCACCTACAAAAGGTTTTAAACCATAATATGTCCTTCCTTTTCCACCAATCAAGATGCTATGCCACATACCCCTTAGCAACAGGGAATCTCTGTCTTTATTGAAGGCTTAGTTTAAGCGCCACTGTGACACAAGCTATTTCTGATGATTCCAACTTCTTGTTCCCTCCCTCTCTGCCTACATTGCTAGTATATGCTAGTATGTTCCCAATGAATGAATGCCAATTTAATCTTTAAACACATTCTCACCAAAAATAGGACAGTAAGCCAACCAACTCACCTACATTATGAAATAAACGCTGGGCAAAGAACCACTCAGGATTTTAGTTTCATGGTTTTTAGCTGACTATCTGTTGTTTGGGATTATCTGCCCTACTAATGTGTCCAATCAGGTACCAGTTACAAAAACATAGAAATGTTAACTTGTTTCACAGGTAATTGCCCTGATATTTCAGTAATCAGTATTTTGTGTCTACGTGATTGTGAGCATTGTGATTGCCATTACATACTAATTAAACCTAGAGAAATTAGTACATTTTCTCAATTTCCTTCAAAGCTCATTTTTTATCACAATATAATTGGATTATTAGGCTGCAAGAGAGACAAATTATGAATTTAATTTTTTTTCAGTAAAGACATCAATGCTTCTTTTAGTTGTATTTGAACTGTCACCTTAGGAAGGCACAAAAAGTACTTTCAATCGCAATAAAATCATCTGAACTGATTTGATTAATATGCTGTTGGAATGAAAATGCGTTAAAAAAAAAACTGGAATAGTCAATAGATCTGATGATGGGTACAGGATCTAAGAAGATCTTGGCAAGCTCCTAGAACATCAGATGAAATATAAAAAAGGAAATTCAATAGGAAGGAATACAAAATCTTACAAAAAAAAGAAAAACAAAATTTACAACAAGAAGATGGGAGGGGTGTGTTTAGATATCAGCATGAGCGAAAAAGGTCAGGGGGATTTAATGGACTATAAATTCAGTATAAGTCAGCAATGTAAAATAGTAGCAAAAAAATTTATCCTGGGGTTTCATTAGAAGGGACCTGGCTTCCAGGAATAAGGAAGAGATTTTCTCATTGTATTCTCCCCTCATCAGACTTTATCTGACATTTTGAGTTCAGTTATGGGACATTTTGTTTAAGGACATTTTAACAGTTTAGGGCAGTTTAAGGACATTTGGAAATTTGGAAAACGTCCAGACAAGTGTCATTAGAATTGTAAAGGACACTGAATTCATGACAAATAATAATAGTAGTAACAATAATAGCATTTATATAACACCTAATATGTACCAGGTATTGATCTAAGCTACTTATAATTATTTCATCTGAACTTTAGAGGCAGGTATCATTATTATCACGATTTTAAAGTTGAAGCAAAAAGAGGTTAAGTGAATTGCCCAAGGTCAGATAGCTAGTATCAAAGGTTAGATTTGAACTCAGGTCTTCTTGACTTCAGAGCCTAGTGCTCTATTCACTGAACCACCTCTATGCCAAATGAGGAATGACTAAAGAAACTTGAGAAGTCTAACCTGGAATAGACTTGAGGGTAGGGGATGGGCTGGGAGAGGAGGGAGGCAAAGATAGCTGAAAGCTATCAGGAGGAGGAGTTATTAGAATAGTTCTGCTTGACCCCAAAGGGCAAAACCAAAAATAATGAGTGGAAGTTCCAGAGCAACCCAATTTAAACTTGTTATCAGGCAACATTTCCCAATCAGTAAATCTATAAAAGAAGAAGGGGCAATGGGCTGCTTCAGGAGACAGAGAGCTCCCTTTCCCTGAATATCTTCAAGCAGATGTTGAATGATCACTCATCAGATATGTTGTACAAAAAATTTTCATTCAATAAATGGGTTAACCAGGTGGCTATTGAGTTTTATTGCTATATTTCTATATCAGTATATTTCTAGAAAACCTATAAAACCTTATAAACTATATTCTCTTTAAAAAGTTCTAGGGGGACAAAAATCGTATTTTTTTCTATATCTTAATAATGCAGATTTGCATAAAATTATATAAAAATAAAGGTTGGCACCAGATAAACTAGTGAGGACATTGAGTTTTGTGCATCATTCTATCCGTTGACATTTATGCCACAGAGAAAAGGGGGGAAAGCTACATAAGTCATTGAAGTCACCCATCTTGAACAATTTGGAAATTAAAAAAAGATAAAACCTTTCAAAAAATAATTTATTATGTACAAAAAAAAATATGTCCTACAAAATAGTGTCAGTGCTAGGGAGAGCAGTGTGATATGGTAGAAAGAGCATTAGATTTGGAGTTAGGGGACCAACATTAAATTTTGCTCATGACATTTATTATCTTGCAAACATTAGCAAATCATTTAATCATTGAGCTACCATAAAATGATGAGTTTAGGCCAGATGACCTCTAAGCACTTGAGATGTAAAGAAATTAAAAAAAAAAAAGCCTGCACTTGAAGGAGAATGAAGCTTACTAGAAACATGGGAAACTTGAAGGGAGGATTTGAGGATTCTTTTTTTTTCTCCTAATCTCTCTTGTTCTCTCCTTTCATTAAAACTTCAAATTTTGAAAGAAGGAAAATCCCTAATTGCATTTCCAGTGTTTCACACCTGTTCAGGAGCCCTCTGGGTACATGAAACCAGGAGACCTCATCAATAATCTTACTCCTAACCTGTCAGGAGGAGAACAAAGACAATCTTAAGTAAAATTAAGGGTGCCAAAGGAAACTCTTTTCTATAGCTGTTTCTGCCAGCACTATAGATGTCTGCTTTTAAAAAATTTTTAATTTGGTGAACTTATTGTTGGCAACAAATTCCAGGTAAAAATGAAAGGAGACTTACATCTTCTATGAATCTACAACTCAGGAGGCTGCAGTAAAAGCGTTCTCGTATGCCCTACTAAGTTTCTAAGGAGCGACTCTCTTCAGACTTATTCTATTTAATTTGCCTTTATAGAGAGAAAGCAAAGGGAAAGCTTTAACCAAAATCACTGTGACTTCCATGAGCTCTGAAGACTGGTATAACAGCCAACAGGTATAATTTGGCACTCCAGAACACTTCTGTTTGTTAAGTTATCCAAGATTTTTCCAGTTTTCGTCTTAACATGCTAGTGTTTAGTTGATTTAGGATATGTAGGCATCCTTGCTACTGACCACTTGAATAAAGCGTGGGTGACCCATTGCAGAACAAATTTTTCTTTTACTTTTAAAGATGCACACATATATATATATATATATATATATATGTGTGTGTGTGTGTGTGTGTGTGTATATACACATAAATGTGTATGCATAACATGCATATACACAAAGATATGCATATATTCATTTATTCATACACACACACACACATATATATATATACATATATATACATATATATATGTATATATATGTATATATATATATGCATTTTGTTGCTGTTCAGTCATTTCAGTTTCATCTAACTCTTTGTGACCCCATTTGGGGTTTTTTTGGCAAAGATACTAGAGTGGTTTTCAATTTCCTTCTCCAGCTCATTCTACAGATAAGGAAATTGAGGCAGACAGAGGTAAAGTGACTTGCCCAGGGTCACACAGCTAGTAACTTTCTGAGGCTATATGTGAATTTAGGTCTTCCTAACTCTAAGCCTGGTGCTCTACCTACTGTGCTGCCTAGTTGCCCTTACATATACACATACACACACTGCATTTCAAATTATATGAAACCAGCAAACATTCACTGTAGACCTACTATGTATAAAACACTGTGCTAGGTGCTGAGAATTTGTGTCGTTTTTTGCAGCAAATTTCCCTGACATAGAAAACTTCCACAACAGGAGTTCCCACCTGGGGCATTATCTATATGAGACTGCAGATCAACAACTCATCTATATCTTGGAATCTTAAAGACTTACCCAAGACACTAGCCATAAGATCACAAATCGAGAACTGGAAGGATCTTCAAAGGTCATCTAGTTTAACTCTCATATTTTACAGAGGAGGAAAATTAGGCTCAAAGAGATTAATTAACTTGCCCAAGGTTATCCAGGTGAGAAGTGGAAGACTGTGAATTGACTCTAAGTTCCACTCTGTGGTTTGACTACAATCACATGACTACTAAGAAGCAGAACTTGAATTGAGATATTGTAATGCCAAGAACAGCTATCTTTCCACTAAGTCACACAGGGAAAAAAAAAATTAGTTTCCATTTTCAAGAAGCATACATGACTCCTGGGAATAAAGGAAGACAGTGAAATGGTAAATTGGCAGCTTCTGATGACAGGTAAAAGCAGGCAGTATAGTTCATAGATTCATTAATTCACAAACTGTCAGAGCTAGAAGAGCCTTTAAGAGACCAATTCCCTCATTTTTCAGATGAGGAAACTGAAGCCCACAAGCATTAACTGACTTTCTCATAGTCACTCAATTAATAATAGGGCTGAGATTTCATGAGAAAACATCAGAAGTGGTAGATTTGTGATCGGAAAATGTACTCCTGGAGATGTACCATTGACAAAAACCAACCTCTTGAACATGTATATGCGTAGTGATTTGGAAGAGGCTCAGAGGTTTCTTGTGTTAAAACTTTGAAAAAGATCAAAATTTCCAAAGCAGGGCACTAGACCTATTGAGATAGCTCCTAACTGGAACAATTTTGACCATTCTTGGATTGCTATTTTAGAAGCACAGTACTAGAAAGGACCTTGAGAAACCTAATAGTCTGTTCTGGTCCTGGCTCCTGGAATGGCCACATCTAGTTGATGACAATGATAACCTATTGTTATTGATATTATGTCTAAATATTACAAAGAAAAAGGGCTTACTTTAATTGCAGAGAGCCCAAAAAACAAAATTCAATAATTTCACATAAAAATTCATCTAGTCATCATGAGTATGTTTCATATACCTGAGAGGTGTTATGATGAATTTTTGTTTATTTGTTTCATTACTAACAAAAGAAGGAAAAGAAAAGTCAGCAGATGATTCTGAAAATTTTGAATGTTTACCTATATACTAACAATAACAATCTATTTTGGAGACTTTCCCTTGATATTTTCAAAATGAAACTGTTTGTGGAATAGCATTTTTTGGTTGCTTTATTTGCTTTTCTTTTCTTTTTTCTCCATTATAAAATTGAAATTAAGGACAAAATGTAACAGAAAAACTCCAAGAAAAGAACTTACTGTAGAGCACAACTTCAAGTTTATTTTGGTTTTTTTTTCAAGTTTATTTTGTTAAAGATGCCATTACAAAAGGTGACTCTTCCAGAAGAGGAAGGCAGAGAGCAAAAGGAGATAGAAGGAAAGAGTAAGAGACATGGAATAGGAGGAAAGACAGAGAGGGACAGAGGGGAAGAAAAAGAAATATAGATACAGTAGAAGGAAAAAGAGAGGGAGAGACAGGCAGAAAAAAATGAAGGAAGGAAGGAAAGAGGGAGGGAAGGAAAAAAAAACCTGAGGCTTTTTTTTTTAAAGAATGGCCAGAAAGACACACTGACAAGCATGACAGTTTGGAAAGCTACAGGTTTAACCCACATTTACTTACAAAGAAAAGCCAGCTGTACATAGTAGAGGTATATAGTTTCATTGAAATCCTATTTTTCTTTCCCACTAGGCATATGGGAATGTTATTTTATTTTGGTGCTTGTTAAGTTGAGGATAAAAATAATAGGGAAAAAAAGTGATGGCTTGAGGAAAATCTTCAAAAAGCATAGAAAAGAATATGAAGAGACCTTATTTTCCTGAAGAGAACTATTTTAAGCCTTATCCTTTCAAGAAAATAAAGAGAATTCAAGAGAAAAGACTTTAATTAGTATCCTGAATGAACTCAATGGTAGGCCTATTGTTCAAGAAATGAGAAGCTATCTGTAGTAATAGTGAAGGTAAATGGTGACTTTGCTGTGATCTTTCTCATGGCTAAAACACTGTAAATAATTATTTATATTATTATTTTATTACATTGTTAATAATTTATATAACCATTAAACTTGATGTTAAAACCTAGGAGATTAGTTGATCAAATGTACATGTAAAGAGAGTTTCTTTAGTTTATTACATATTTAATGTTATTGCATTGTGTATTATATTATATATGTAATAAAGAAATCTTTTAACATATTAAACATGTAATGTATAATAATTAAACATATCAAATATGTAATAAACTGGGGGAGTTCAGAGTTAACTGATGAAATTGCAATTCTAGTAATTAATAAGGACTTGATATCAAGACAATGAATAAGTCACTATGCTGCTAAGAAGGTAGTTAACCCTCAAACCCTGATAGACAGTCGTAGATACACATCAAATCTAGATTTCTTTCCACAAATACATATCAAAACCACTATAAACAAGTTAGTTTTTCAAGGAAGACTTGTTTAAGTAGGAGTGCTAGACCCAAAAACCTTCATCCCAATTCTAGCTCTTTCATTTGCTATCTGTGTGATCCCCCTACCCTACAGTTTCAGTTCCTCATATGTAAAATGAAAATGTTGGGGCCAGCTAGGTGGCACAGCAGATAGAGCACTGGCCCTGGAGTCAGACGGACCTGAGTTCAAATCTGACCTCAGACATAATACTCACTAGCTGTGTGACCCTGGGCAAGTCACTTAACCCTGATTACCTCATCAAAAAAAAATGAAAAGGTTAGACAAGATGGACCTCTGAGGTCCTTTCCAACTTTAACCCTAAAGGAAAGATCTGATACTGTAGGCCAGACCACATGATGTAGTGGAAACAGCATTGTATTTGGAATGAAGGTACCTAGGTTTTGATTTTGACTCTGTTACTTCTTAACTGTGTGACTTTTGAGCAATTTATAACCTCTCTGGGCCTTAGTTTTCTCCTCTTTAAAATGCAAGAGGATCAGAGTAAGTTATCTCTGAGTCCCCTTTCAGCTCTTTAAAGCAGATAAATAATAACAGCAAACATAATCGAACAAGTACACAAACTCACTAGAACTGTTCATTCTGTAGTCAACAAAGGACATGAGATTTCTTTTTTGAGGCTTCAGAGTCCAGATAGCAATAGTTTAGCAGCTGAGTGTAGAGAAATTAGCCAGGGATCCCTGAACAGCCCAATTGTCACTGTGTCACCTGCAATAGGAACTTGACTCTCCTCCCCACCCCCAGGGATCAGAAAGAACCTTCTGGGTGACGAGGACATAATACAGGGAAAGTGAAGTAGTGGGCCCTCAAAGAGTTAACATAGTTTCTAAAAATGTCCTACTGGGAAGACACTTGGCAGTGAGACAGAGAAGCCATCACCCAAATTAGCCTTTTGCAATCAGTTAGCCTAAAGTAAAATGTCACAATATCAGGAAGATGGTATGAAGATTTAGAGGAAATTCTCTTTTCCCCAGATCAAAGCAACATGTAGATATTAACTGAACTGGAATGTTAGCCTACTTATCCATTTCTTTTATTAGAAAGACACTAGTAGGGGAGAGAGGCGAGTCTGTAAGCAGTTAAATATATATTTGGTCTTATCATATGAGTGTTTTTCTCCTAATATACAGTAAAATATTCCTGGGGTGCCCACATTTTTAATCCCTGCTACTATATGAAGCCATAGTCAAATCCACAGACTGACCTTGAAATGGTAGGGTTTGAAGGACATTGAAATCTCCTTGGTTCCAAAACAAATCCTTAATCCTCTTCAGAGCCTTGAGGTAATTGCTTTAAGTCTAAACTAAAATACCAACTGTTCTGTAGGAGGTCATTGATTCTTCAAGCTATTATCAACCTCTAATACCTAACACTAAAGTATTTATCAGATTAGTTAGTCAATTACTTAGTTAGACTTGAGGGGATGAGTCATAACAATGGTACATTATTACGTAGGGAAGTGAGGAAAAGGAATTAATTGGGGCATTAAGGTAAGATAGTCCTGAGGCGGAACTGAAAATAGGGAGAAATCACAGCAGGGCTCCCAGAGACACCATGGGAATTCCAGGTGTAGATTAGGGAATGTAGAAAGCATGGGAGGAGAAATATCTCAAAAGAAAATTCAAGGTCTCTGAAAAGAAATCTTAACCACATTGCCAATTTCACCCCAGGCAAATCCCACCCCAGACCCAGGGAGAATATAAACTTGTTGAAGAAGAGATGAGGATAATGTTTTAAAAATCTATAACTGAGGGCAGCTAGGTGGCACAGTGGGTAGAGCCTTGGAGTCAGGAGGACCTGAGTTCAAATCAGCCTCAGACACTTGACACCAGCTGTGTAATCCTGGGCAAGTCACTTCACCCCATTGCCTTGCCAAAAAGAAAAAAAAATAGAATGGGGCAAGTGGAACCTAATGACTCTATGAGAGAAAAACAACCAGTCAAACAGAAAAAAAAATAATAAAAAATCAGAAGAAAACATGAAATACCTCATTGGTAAAATAACTGACCTGGAAGATAGATCTAGGAAAGACAATTTAAAAGTTATTGGTCTACTTGAGAATTACGATGAAAAAAAGAGCCTTCAGGAAATCATCAAAGAAAACTGCCCTGAGGTCCTACAACCAGAGGGAAAATTAGTCATCAAAAAAATCCACTGATCACCTCCTGAAAGAGATCCCAAATTGAAAAGGAATGTTGTAGCCAAATTGCAAAATTACCAAATTAAAGAGAAAATACTGCAAGCAGCCAGAAAGAAACAATTTAAATATTATGGAACCACAATCAGAATTACACAGGACCTTGTAGCTTCTAACTTAAAAGATCAGAGGGCATGGAATACAATACTCCATAAGGCAAAGGAGTCTGGATTACAACCAAGGATCAGCTACTCAGTGAAACTGAGCATAATCTTTCAGGGGAGGAGATGGACATTCAACCAACTAGGGAACTTTGAAACCTTCCTGATGAAAAGACTAGAGCTCAACAGAAAATCTGACCTTCAAATACAAGACTCAAGAGAGGCATAAAAACGTAAACAGGAAAAAAAAACACATTATTAATATGGGCAAACTGTTTATATCCCTACAAAGGAAGATGACACTTGTAATTCTTGAGAATTGTAATGTTATTATGACATTTAAAAGGGGGTATACTTAGACAGAGGGCATGGGTTTAAGTTGACTTTGATGTGATGGTAAAAAATCTAAATAAGTGATGAAAAGGGATTGTACTTGGAGAAGAGGAAAGGAGGAGGCAGACAATGATAAATTATGTCACATGAAAAGGGAAAAAAATCCTAATACAGTAAAGAAAAAAGAAGGAAGGGAGATGAGCATTATTTGAACCTTACTCTCATCAGATTTGGTTCAAAGAGGGAATAACAATCAATTAGGTACAGAAATCTAACTTACCCTATAGGAAGTAGAAAGGGTAAAGGAGAAGAAAAGAGAAAGGGCTAATAGAAAGGAGGGCAGACTGAGGAGGAGGTAAAGGGAGAAAGGAGAGAGAAAAGCATAAACAGGAGGAGGGAACAGGATGAAGAGAAAGACACAGATAGAGATCATAACCATGAATGTGAATGGGATGAACTCTTCCCAAAAAATGGAAACCGATAGCAGAGTACATTAAAAACCATAATCCTACAATATGTTGTTCACAAGAAACACATTTCAGAGGGATATACACAGAGCAAAGGTAAAAGGCTGGAGCAGAATATATTATACTTCCACTGAAGTTATAAAAAAAAAAAGCAGTGGTAGCAATCCTGATCTCAGACAAAGCAAAAGCAAAAATACATCTAATTAAAAGAGATAAAGGAAACTACATCCTGGGAAAAGATAGCACAGATAATGAAGTAATATCATTACTAAACATATGTACACCAAGTGGTATAGTATCCAAATTCTTAAAGGAGAAGTTAAGGGAGATACAGGAAGAAATACAGAGCAAAACTATACTAGTGGGGGACTCAACCTCCTCCTCTCAGAACTAGATAAATCTAACCACAAAATAAACAAGAAAGAAGTTAAGGAGGTGAATAGAATATTAGAAAACTTAAATATGTTGACCTCTGGAGAAAGCTGAATGGGGATAGAAAGGAATATACCTTTTTCTCAGTGGTATATGGCACATACACAAAAACTGAACATGTACGAGGGCATAAAAACCTCACAATTCATTGCAGAAAGGAAAAATTATTAAATGCATCCCTTTCAGATCATGGTGCAATAAAAATTACATGTAATAAAAGGCCATGGAAAGATAGATTAAAAAATAATTGGAAATTAAATAATCTAAAGAATGAGTGGGTCAAAAAACAAATCATAAAAACAATCAATAACTTCAGCCAAGAGAATGACAATAATGAGACAATATACCAAAACTTATGGGATAAAGCAAAAGCAATCCTTACAGGAAGGTTTTCTATCTCAAAATCTTTACATGAATAAAATAGAGAAAGAAGAGATCAATGAATTGGACATGCAACTAAAAAAAGAAAGAAAAAGAACAAATTGAAAATCCTCAATTAAATACCAAATTACAAATTATGAAAACCAAAAGAGATATTAATGAAATTGAAATTTTTTAAAAAAACTATTTAACTAATAAATATAATTAAGAGCTTATTCTTAGGAAAAAAATAAAATAGATAAAGCTTTGGTTAATTTGATTTAAAAAAAAAAAAGAAAGAAAGAAGAAAACCAAATAACCAGCATCAAAAATAAAATTAGTGGTGAATTCACCACCAATGAAGAAGAAATCAAGACAAAAACTTGGAGGAATATTAACCCACTATCTGCCAATAAATTCTACAATCTCAGAGAAATAGATGAATATTTTCTTTTCTTTTCTTTTTTTTTTTTTGGTCTCAGGACCCCTCTTATTCTTTTTTAAAATTAATTTATTTTTAGTTTTCAACATTCATTTCCACAAGATTTTGAGTTCCAAATTTTCTCCCCATCTTGTCTCTCCCCCCACCCCAAGATGGCATGCATTCTGAGTACCCCTTCTCCTAATCTGCCCTCCCTTCTATCTCTCCCCACCTTCTCTTATCCTCTTCCCCTTCAATTTTCCTGTAGGGCAGGATAGATTTCTATACCCCATTTCCTGTATATCTCATTTCCCAGTTGCATGTGAAAAATTTTTTTAAACTTTTGTTTTTAAAACTTTGGGTTCCAAATTTTCTCCCTTCCTTCCTCCCCACCCACCCTCAATGAAAAGGCAAGCAACTCCATACAGGTTTTACATGTGTAGCCATGCAAAACACTTCCACAGTAGTCATGTTGTGAAAAACTAAGTATATTTTCCTCAATCATATTGTGCCCCTCATTTATTCTATTCTCTCTTTTGACCCTGTCCATCCTTAGAAGTGTTTGCTTCTAATTACCCCCTCCCCCAATCTGCCCTACCCTCTATCATCCTCCTCCTCTCTTGTCCCCTTCCCCCCTTATTTTTCGTAGGGTAAGATAGATTTCCATACCCAACTGAATGTGTGTTATTCTTTCCTTAAGCCAAATACGACTAGAATAAGATTCACTCATTCCCTCTCTCCTCCCCCTATTTCCCTTTCACTAAAAGCCTTTTCTTGTCTGTTTTATGTGAGATAATTTACCCCATTCTACCTCTCCCTTTCTCCTTCTCCCAGTATAATCCTCTCTCACCCCTTAATTTTATTCTCCAGATATGCTCCTTCATCTTCAACTCACCCAGTGCCTATATATATATATATATATATATATATATATATATATATATATATATATATATATATATGTTTTTCCCTTCAACTACTCTAATACTGACAAAGGACTCATGAGTTACAAATATCATCTTTCCATGCAGAATGTAAACAGTTCAACCTTAATAAGTCTCTTGTGATTTCTCTTTTCCATTTACCTCTCTCATGTTTCACTTGAGTCTTGTATTTGAAAGTCAAATTTTCTATTCAGCTCTGGTCTTTTCATCAGGAATGCTTGAAAAGGCCTCTATTTCACTGAATATCCATTTTTTTCCCCTGAAGGATTATACTCAGTTTTGCTGGGTAGGTGATTCTTGGTTGTTATCCTATTTTCTTTCCCCTCGGGAATATTATATTCCAAGCCTGCTGTCCCTTAATGTGGAAGCTGCTAAATCTTGTGTTATCCTGATTGCATTTCTACAATACTTGAATCGGTTCTTTCTAGCTGCTTGCAAGATTTTCTCCTTGACCTGACAATGCTGGAATTTGCCTACAATATTCCTAGGAGTTTTCCTTTGGGGATCTCTTTCAGGAGGTGATTGGTGGATGCTGGATTCTTTCCATTTCTATTCTGCCCTCTGGTTCTAAAATATCAGGGCAGTTTTCCTTGATAACTTCTTGAAAGATGATGTCTAGGCTCTTTTTTTGATCATGGCTTTCAAATAGTCCAATAATTTTAAAATTCTCTCTCCTGGATCTATTTTCCAGATCAGTTGTTTTTCCAATGAGATATTTCACATTGTTTTCTATTTTTTCATTCTTTGGGTTTTGTTTTACAATGTCTTGATTTCTCATAAAGTCACTGCCTTCCAATTACTCCATTCTAATTTTTAAGGAAATATTTTCTTCAGTAGGCTTTTGGACTTCCTTTTCCATTTGGCCAATTTTGCTTTTTAAGGCATTCTTCTCCTTATTGGCTTTTTTAATCTCTTTTGGCATTTGGGTTAGGGTATTTTTTAGGGTGTTACTTTCTTCAGTATTTTTTTGTGTCTCCTTTTAGCAAGCTATTGACTTGTTTTTCATGATTTTCTTGCATTACTCTCATTTCTCTTCCCAGTTTTTCCTCTGCTTCTCTTACTTGCTTCTCAAAAATCCTTTCTGAGCTCTTCCATGGCCTGGGACCAATTCCTATTTTTCTTGGAGGCTTTGGAGGTAAGAGCTTTGACTCTGTTGTCTTCTTCTGGTTGTATGTTTTGATCTTCTTTGTTACCAAAGTAAGATTCTATGGTCTGACTCTTTTCGCACTGCTTGCTTATGATCCCAGTCAAATCTTGAGTTATAAACTCTTTGTTAAGTAGGGGTCTGTGGAAAATGTATTGTCCCAAGCTTTGGGGGGTTTCGTGAAGCTGTTTTCAGAGATACTTCCAGGGACCTGTAAATTTTAAGTTCTTCCAAGGTGCTATGATCAAGGGTGAGGTGTTTACTTCTTTCCTGACCTATGCTCTGTTCTGAGTGACCACAAAAACTCTTTTCTGTCTTGGAACTGTAAGGAGGATTTTCTCTTTACCACCCTATAAGCTCAACCATGCCAGCATTCCTCTTTGCCCCAGGACTACCACCCAGAACTGAGATCCAGATCTAAGCAGGGGCAAAGCAAGAGAATCCTGCACCAGCAAAGAGATCCCTGTAATCCCCCTCTGATCAGCCACTCAATTCCCCCTCAGTCTGTGGGCCAGAAGCTCAGGAGGCAGCTGCCACCCTAGGGCCATACTCAGGGACTGGGGCTGGGACCGCACTTCTCTCTTACCACAGACACAGATTTTCCTACTGACCTTCTAAGTTGTCTTTGGAGATCCTGGGTTGAGAAGTCTGAAAAACACCACAGCTTCCTGTGATTCAGTCCTCACAGGCCTGCCCCTGTGAGGCCTGATTTGCCTGCACACCCATGCTGAACTGCACTTCTTTCCCTGCTCCACATGATATACTTTTCTGATCCACCATCCAGGCTGTCTTGGGCTGGAAATTTGTTTCTCTGTCTTTTTGTGGGTTCTGCTGCTTTAGAATTTGTTTAGAGCCATTTTTTACAGGTATTTGGAGAGGTTTCAGGGAGAGCTCAAGCAAGTCACTGCTTTTACTCTACTATCTTGGCTCCACCCCCCTGAATATTTTCAAAAAATATAAATTGCCCGGATTAATGCAAGAGGAAATAAAATACTTAAACAACCCCATTTCAAAAAAAGAAATTGAACAAGCCATCAATCAACTCCCTAATAAAAAATCTCCAGGGCCAGATGAATTTGCAATTGAATTATATCAAACATTTAAAGAACAACTAATTCCAATACTATATAAACTGTTTGGGAAAATAGGTGAAGAAGGAATCCTACCAAATTCTTTATATGATACAAATACAGTGCTGATACCTACACTGGCAGGAGGCAAAACAGAGAAAGACAATTATAGACCAATTTCCTTAATCAATATAGATGCAAAAATTTTAAATAAAGTATGAGCCAATAGATTCCAACTTATCTCAAGAATAATATACTACGACCAGGTAGGATTTATAACAGGAATGCAGGGCTGGTTCAATACTAGGAAAACTATCAACATAACTGACCAACACAACCAACAGAAATCATATGATTATCTCAATAGATGCAGAAAAAGCATTTGACAAAATACAACACCCATTCCCATTAAAAACACTAGAGAGCATAGGAATAAATGAAGTCGTCATTAAATTGATAGATAGCACCTATCAAATACCATCAGCAAGCACTATATGTAACCAGGATAAACTAGAAGCATTTCTAGTAAGATTGGGGGTGAAGAAAAGGATATCCATCATCACCATTGTTATTCAATATTGTGCTATAAATATAGCAATAGAGAAGAAAAAGGATTGAAGAAATTGCAATAGGCAAAGAAAAAAACAAAGTTATCACTTAGAGAATCCTAGAGAATCAAGTAAAAAACTACTTGAAATAATAAACAACTTTAACAAAGTTGCAGGATATAAAATAAACCCACTGAAATCATTGGCATTTCTATGTTACTAACAAAGCCCAGCAGCAAGATACAGAAACAAAAATTCCATTTAAAATTATTGTAGACATTATACAATATTGGGGCATCTACCTGCCAAAACAAACCCAGGAACTATATGAACATAATTACTAAACACTTTTCACACAAATAAAGTCAGACATAAATAATTGGAAAAATATCAGTTGCTCATGGGTAGGCCAAGCTAATATAATAAAAATGACAATTCTACCTAAATTAATTTACTTATTCAGCACCATAGCAATCAAACTAACAAAAAATTATTCTTGTAGAGCTAGAAAAAATAATAACAAAATTCATCTAGAAGAACAAAAGTCCAGAATATCAAGGGAACTAATGAAAAGAAATGCAAGGGAAGGTGACCTCGCTATTCCAGATCTTAAGTTGTATTATTAAGCAGCAATCATCAAAACTACTTGGTGTAGAGTGGTGAATCAGAGGAACAGATTAGGTTTGCAAGACACAATAGTCAATGACTATAATCTACTATTTGATGAATCCAAAGACTCCAATTTCTGGGATAAGAAATCACTATGTAACAAAAAATGATGGGAAAGCTGGAAAAATGTATGGCAGAAACTGGGCATAGACTAACATCTTACATCCCATACTAAGATAAAGTCAAAATGGGTACAGGATTTAGATATAAAGACTGGATACTATAAGCAAACTAGAAGAACAAGAAATAGTTTACCTTTCAGATCTATGAAGAAGGGAAGAATTTTTGACCAAACAAGGGATAGAGAACATTATAGAATGCAAAATGGGTAATTTTGATTACATTAAATTGAAAAGTTTTTGCACAAAAAAAGCCAACGCATCCAAGTTTAGGAGCAAAGCAGAAAACTGGGAAAGAAAAAGGCCTCATTTCTAAAATACAGAGAGAACTGAGTGAAATTTATAAGAATACAACTCATTTCCCAATTGGGAAATAGTCAAAGGATATGAGTAGGCAGTTTTCATTGGAAGAAACTAAATCTATCTATAGTCACATTAAAAAAAAAAACATTCTAAATCACCATTGATTTGAGAAATGCAAATCAAAATGACTCTGAGGTACTACATCACACCTATCAGATTGGCTAACATGACAAAACAGAACAATGATAAATGTTGGAGAAGATGTGGGAAAATTGGAACACTAATGCATTGTTGGTGGAGTTGTGAAACTATATAATCATTCTGGAGAAAAATTTGGAATTATGACCAAAGGGCTATAAAATTGTGCATACTCTTTGACCCAGCAATACCACTTTTAGGTCTGTATCCCAAAGAGATCATAATAATGGGGAAATGACTCACATGTACAAAAATATTTATAGCAGCTCTTTTTGTGGTGGCCAAGAACTGGAAATTGAGGGGATACCTGTCAATTGGAGAATGACTGAACAAATTGTGGTATATGAATGTAATTGAATACTATTATGCTTTAAGAAATGATGAGCAGGAAGACTTCAAAAAAACCTGGAAAGACTTACAAAAACTGATGCCTGGTGAAATGAGCAGAACCAGGAGAACATTGTACACAGCAACAGCCACATTGTGTGATGACTAACTTTGATAGACTTATCTCTTCTTAGCAATGTAAGGATCTAAGACAACTCCAAAAGACTCATGATGGAAATTGCGATCCATCCAGAGAAAGAACCATGGAGTCTGAATGCTGATGGAAGTGATAAGATGCTTGGGTCCTTGTACTGAGACCACAATTCCAAGACCATATTTCTCCCTACCCTCAGAAACGCTATCCCTGGCAGCTTTCCCTAGCCTAAGGACACCGTGCCTAACAGTTACTCATGAGTAGGCCACAGAAAGACATTTACCTCTCTCCCGGTGCAGTTACACAAAGCTGGGTGAGAGAATGATGGGCTGCTCAAACCCCATCCCTAAGATCATGTCTCTGGAAGCCTCTCAATTTCTTAGTAGGCTCCTATCCTGTAAGAAAATTTTCTCTTGTTGCAGAACACATTTTCTAATCAGGACAGAGAGAGGGTTGCTGACCCAAGGATTTTTGTCCCTGGCTCACCCAAGGACTCTTCCTCCCGCCAGATCCCCAAGGTCCATGCCTCTGACAACTCCCTCAACATCTGGTATACTCCGTACACTTTCCCATCCATAGCTCCCAAAGACACCTGGACCTTTAGATTACCTAATTAGTATCCCAGGTATTCTTTTCCCATGCCCTTTTCCTTATAAACCCCAGCACCATCCTCAGTCTCTCGCAGGTTCCTTGAGAATCCTTGCCCACTATATAGCATAAGAATAAATCTTTGCCAACTTGAGCTAACAAATGCTTGAATCTGTGAATTCATTTCAGACAACCCATCCTGTACTCCAGTCTTCAAGGGATCTCAACCTCTCAGACCACAACAGAAGCATACTATTTGCTCTCCTTTTCCTTTGTTGTTTTGTTTTATCGCTTCATTTTCATGGCTCCTCGAATTAGTTCTAATTGTTCTTTATATCATGACTAATGGGAAAATATGCTTCATATGAACATATAAATAGAGCCTATATCAGAGTGCATGCCGTCTTTTGTGGGTGGGGTGGGGGGAAGGAAGGGAAAGGGGAGAAAATTTAAAACTAAAAACCTTATGGAAATGAATGTTGAAACATAAAAATAAATAAATTTTAAAAAATAAAAACTAAAATTTTCCTCCATTTACTGTAAAAAAATAAAATCAAAAATTGAAAAAGAACTTTATGTAATAGAGATTTACAGTTTCACATATAATTTTTTTTTTGGTATTTGTTATATAGGGGAATGATCATTTATTGATGTTTATCAATTTTCAAAAGGTCAGAAAGCCAGTTCTAGTAGATTGGTCATCTCGTTAATCATAATAGTTAGCATTTATATAGTACTTTAAGGTTTGCAAAATATTTTAGGAATATTATTTCATTTTATCCTCATAACAAACAGATTTGTATTTTAGTTAAATATCCTGAGCTGTGTTTTGTATTTTATTTTTGTTTTATTTTTACTGAGCTAGGGAAAAAAAAATGAGTTGTTTTTAATAGACAACTTAGGGCCTGCTTTAAAAAAATCCTTTGGGATCTTTTTTTTTTAACTCATGCTGTTTTTGAGGTCAGCAAATAATGGCTCTCAAGCATTCCTAATTCACAGTGATTTGTTTGTTATGCACAATTTCTGGGTGCAGCACTGTTCACAAACAATCCTTCCCAATTCCATCTGGGCCGCTTTGCAAAAGCAATTTCCAGCCACCTCCACCTCCACTGAACAATCCTGCATTCCACAACATGGTTTTATTCTTCAAGGCCAGTGCCTATAATTTCATGCTACAATTTAGGAGATTGTCAAGCATGGCACCATTCAAACTTGACATTTTTTTTTTCAAGTTATATCCCTCATGTCTTCTGCATCCTAACCTGAGCTACATGTAACTAGAAGACTTGAGTTTTTAAGAGCTCTCTCTTGAACCTGTGCCCATATTGTTGGGTTTTTTTGTTTGTTTGTTTTTTAATTGTTGCTTTTCTTGGATAGATTTGTGCAAGTATTTCTTCCAGCAACCTTGCATCCTGGTGCAGTCTTTGTCTTTTCTACATGGCAATCAAAGCCACTGCTTTTGTCAGCTACTTCCTTCATTGATATGGTGATGAAGCTGGGATATAATAGCTTCTGAGTCAGCATTTAAGATACAGCACCATTCCTGGCTGCCTTATTCTACCTCAACTATCCACCACCACCACCACCACTACTACTACTACTACTACTACTACTACTACTACTACTACTACTACTACTACTACTGCTACTACTACTGCTACTTCCTTCTTCTTCTTCTTCTCTTCTTCTTCTTCTTCTTCTTCTTCTTCTTCTTCTCTTCTTCTTCTTCTTCTTCTTCTTCTTCCTCCTCCTCGTCATCATCTTCATCTTCTTCGGCAATCAGGGTTAATTAACTTGCCCAGGGTCATACTTCTAGTAAGTATCTGAGGCTAGATTTTAACTCAGATCTTCCTGACTCCAGTGGCAGTGCTCTATCCACTGGCCTACCTATCTGTCCCCAACTGTCACATATTAAAAATGGATGATCCTTCTGGTGAACCACCTGCCCTCCCAGGGATTTTTAAAAAATTGACAAGATAGTATCTTCAAAGTTCTTTAACCTTCTAAGGAGTATATTGTAGGGACCAAAGTAATAAAACTACCTAATTGCTCAAAAAAAGAATGGCAGATGTAGAAGGCAAAAGAGGACATTTCTCAGTTGTACAAATCAGACAAAAGGTTGTCTCTTCATCCTAGCTAGATGGCACACAGAAGATCAGAATTATAAGAGAACTTTTTGGCCACCTAGTCCAGTCCATATCTGAACAAGAATCCTCTCCATTACAGAGTCATCAGATAGTCATTCAGCATTTGCTTGAAGGTTTTCAATGAGGGAGAACTTAACTCTGTCAAAGCAATCCAGTACACTCTGAGATAACTGGGAAGATTAGAATGTTCTTCCTGATATGACAACCAAATTAGGTTTCCCGTGCTTTCCCACATCCCATGACATTCAGCAGTCATACACCAAGTCTTGTCCTGAGAGGGACAACCCAGGAGAGAAAAGAATTGTTTTTTTTTCTCTTTTGCTTACTGACTCAACTTGGAGTTACTCTAAAAATAGCTTTACATTTGGCTATGTCTAGTTTTCTCCAAATATGGGTAATAAAGCCAGCAATCCTGTAGGAGAGCCTTTATTTCATCTCACTGAAAATGGAAAAGATAGAAAAGTCTTGTAGGAGGCAAACACTAGAACAAACACACAGCCCTTAAATAACCAATGAGCTCTACTCAGAAGGAAACTGGATTTCAGGTTGCCATTGGCATCTTCCCATGAGTTGCTAGCCCTCCAACAGGGTCAGTCTTACACAACTTTTTCCACATTCATAGTGTTACCCTGTGGTTTGGAACCTTCTCAGAAGGCAAACATTCTTTGAGGCTACTGAACAAGTAATCTCTTCCCTATTAGACCTACACTCTCCAAATACTGTAATTTACTACCTTAGTTCTCTGAACTGGAGGATCTTCAGAAATTGTGGGCAATTTTCTTCTTCCAGCATTTAGTATAGTGCCTGGCACATAACAGGTGTTATAAAAATTCTTACTCTCTTCTTCGCTACTCACGCTTTCAGCTTCCTTTTATCTATTACCTTCATCCATTAGAATGTATGCTCTTTGAGGCAGAGACTATCTTTCTTTCTGGTTAAATTTGTATTCACAGTATGTAGCACAATGTCTGGCACATAGTAAGTGCGGGCTTAATAAATGCCTTTTCTTATCGCTGCTGCCTCAGGAAATTCTGGGGGATTCAAAATACTCTTCTTCCACAAAAGAATCTGGATTCATAAATTTGTCCACAAATCACTGACTCTAAAGTGTAAAATTATATTTTAATAGTTACTCCCCTCTCCTTTGTCAGTGAAGGAATGAAGGAAGGAAGGAGGGAAAGAAAGAAAAAGAGAGAGAAAAGAAAGAAAGGAAAGAACCAGCCAGCTAAAAGGTCTTTTACACAATATACACAAAATTTACTAGAGAAACTAGATAATCCCTGCAGGAAAGCATCAGCAGCAGGAATAAGAAAAAGGGCAAAATAGCCACTTTATATAATTATCTTTCTACAAAACTGGAGTTCATCTGTTAGCTTAAATTCAATTATTTGAGTAAAGGCCTCACTTAATGGTCCTTAACTTGAAAGTTAGCTGTCTTTAATTTTCAGGGCCTTTGATTATTGTTTGAGGTAAACCAAAAATTGCAACCAGAACTTGTTTCCAAATAATACTTGAAAAGAAAAGGACCTAGAACCTAGGAATTGCGCCAAATATATTCTCTCCTTTGGACCTGCCAGCTAAAGTCATGGCCTGCAAACTGTATGAAAAAAGGCTGTGTGCTTTTCTGTGAGGCAAAGCTACCACAATGCAGCCTGCAAAGCTTTTGTATTGCTCAGCTGTTTTCAAATCCTCTATTTCACAAATTAAGGAACAATTCTTTAATAACTGCAAAATTTATCAAGCAGCAAGCATATGTACTCCTTAGAATTTCAATTGACCTTTCTTGGCTTGCTAGCCAGATGCTCTAGTATAAAAGATTCTTAACAAGTCTATGAAATACTTAACAACAAATGGATCATGCATACTGTCAGATTTAACTGTTTCATTTGGCCCTAGTCTAGCAAGAGATATACCAATGCTTTCATTTGGAAAGTCTGTATCTACATAGAATTCTTTCACACATGCGTTATTAAATCAGTCTCATAAGTAAATTCCCTCCATCCTGAGTTTCTTTGAAACAGCATTAGCCCTGTTCCCATTGTCTTTTCCCCACATGCAGAGACTTTTGCCATGTGTCTTCAGAGCAACTGAATACAAGTGTTTACTTATGACAAATACACCCACAGCTTTCAACGTAAATTCTATGGGAATAAAACAAATGGCCAGTACAAAGAAATTATAGATAAATTTGAGTTTCATTCAGGGAACTTTTTATTCATTTTATTTCTTTTCTAGCTTTCTTTCATTCTACAAATCCTTAAAAGCCAGGGCTTAGACACAACTGGAGTCCAATTCTAGTTCTTATCCTTAAGTCATGGCCCACCCTGGCAAAACAATGGAACTTCTTGGGAGCAGCTAGGTGGCACAGTGGATAGAGCACCAGCCCTGAAGTCAGGAGGACTTGAGTTCAAATCCGGCCTCAGACCAAACACTGGACACTTACTAGCTGTGTGACCCTGGGCAAGTCACTTAACCCCAGTTGCCTAAAATAATTAAATAAATAAATAATGGAACTCCTTGGAGTCTAAGTTTCTTCATATGTAAAGTTAGGGATTATAATCCTTCTATTCACAGTAATACTGTGAGAAAAGTAGTAAAGAATTTGTAGGCAGAAAGGGAGGGAAGGAAGGAGGGAGAATGAGGGAGGGAAAGAGGAAGAAAAGGAAGGAAGGAAGGAAGGAAGGAAGGAAGGAAGGAAGGAAGGAAGGAAGGAAGGAAGGAAGACATCATCATTCCTTTTACAAGTGATCACCACATCCTGCCATACTGACTGCAGTTCTATATGAAAAGGAGGAAGGACACATCTGCAGAAGCTAAGTGACACTGTTTATTTGTTAGCTACACTTGATATTGTTAGAGCTAAGTAAATCTACTTTTATTAACTGTTCAATGACTTAGGAGTACATCATTTTAGCCCAAAATCAAGCCTGAACTGCTAGGGTACTGGGGTCATGGCTACTCCTAAAAGTATAACAGTTATTTTTTGTTGTTGTTGTTTTTTGGGTTTTTTTTGCTAGGCAGTGGGTTAAGTGACTTGCCCAGGGTCACACAGCTAGTAAGTGTTATGTGTTTGTGGTCGGATTTGAACCCAGGTCCTCCTGAATCTAGGGCCAGTGCTCTATCCACTGTGCCACCTAGCTGCCCCGTTATTATTTATTTTTTAAAAATCTATGAAGAACCTATTAGGTTCATAGGTTTGGGGTCACCTCTAAGGTTCATGTGAGAGGGTGCAATTCAGTAAGCATTTAATAAACAACTACTATGCTCTAGGCATCTCCAGGTACTGGAGAAACAAGCAAAAAAATTCAACAATATCTGACTTGGAGGAGTTCACATTTAATTGGCTTAGAATATATGTCTTCTAAGGTCTAAAATTCTCCCATTTTAGAACTGGATGATGTGATTACCCATTTGGAGATGGTCAGCAAGTTGAATCTCCACTAAAAATATAAGAATAAATTTACAGATATTTAAGACATGATTAATGAAAAACTTAACATTGAGCATGTGGTAAATTTTTGTAAAGACATTGCTCTAATTCAAATTCCTGTTTGGATTGTCAGGGCAATATTAGGGTTATGCATGACTGGATCCAACAATAGAAAAGAAAGTAGGTAGACCATTAACTTAAACAGCTAAAGGCAGTGAAATGTATTTTATAATCCATTTACTACCCTACTACCCATGTAGGCCAGCCTCCACAGCTAAGTCAGATATCTCTCATTCCTTTCTAAGTTTAGCTTCCTACTGGGGCAAGTTAGGGAGTTTGGGAATTATAGGCAGTGTTAGGTTAACATCCAGGCAGTTCTCTCATGTCACCATCTCTTCCACTAAGGAATTGGTTTTTTTAAACAATTGTAGTACAATTGGAAAACAAAAGAAATAGAGAATTAAAGAATGCTAGATCCAGAAGCGATCTCAGAGATCATAAAATCAGAACTGGGAGGGATCTTAGAATCTAACCCCTCATTTCTAAAAATGAAGAAACTAATCAAAAATGCTTTAAATTTTTCACATAAACTAGGACCTTACTTTTATCTCCCTCCTCTCTGGTAGGTTCCTTTATTTTTCCCTGGTTTCTAGTCTAAGAACAGGCTACTGGACCACTTCCTGAGATCTCTCACTATGGCTTCCCTCTCTGCACAGAGGCTGGTACACAGTAAAAGCTTAATAATCTCTTTCTCCTTCTCTCCGTCTCTTTCCTCTCTATTTCTCTGTCACCTGTCTCTCTCCTTGTCATATAGTCCAACTTTCCATTCTTCATATTTTATAGGGGAGGAATCTGAGGCCCAGAAGGGGGAAATGAATTATCCAAGGTCTCTCAGTCCAAAACTTTTCCCACTAATCATATGAATTAAATCCTGGTGACCTAGGGAAAGGCAGTGAAGAAAGCTAAACATAATGAACTTCCTCTCAGGGTGAAGACAACCAAGGAAGAATGAAAGATCTCTTTGCCTTGACTTCTTTAACTGGGTATATGTTGGAGCTTCAAGAATGATTGAGAAGGAGCAGCTAGGTGGTGCAGTGGATAGAGCACTGGCCCTGAAGTCAGGAGGACCTGAGTTCAAATCCAACACATTTGACACTTACTAGCTGTGTGACCCTGGGCAAATCACTTAACCCCAAGTGCCTCAAAAAAAAAAAAAGAATGATTGAGAGGTGGACTAGGTGAAACTATTCCTTTGGGCTTTCTAGTTTGATGATTTCCCAGAGAGCTTTGAACACTGAAAATGAGACTGAATCAACATGAAATGACTGAATCCAGAAAGGAAACAACTATCCCTGGCAGAATTTGCTAATGTAATTTCATTATTCCTTCCTTCCTTCCTTCCTTCCTTCCTTCCTTCCTTCCTTCCTTCCTTCCTTCCTTCCTTCCTTCCTTCCTTCCTTCCTTCCTTTCTTTTCCAACTTGAGCGCCTAGAATCAGAGAAATCTGGGTTCATTCCAACCTCTGGCACAAACCTGGCTGTGTGACTGACCCTCAGTAAATCACATAGCCTCTCAGTGTAATCAGCAAGAGGTTATCAGTCTGCACTGATAACAGCAGGCATTCCCTATACTAATGAAATCAAAAGTCACCAAAACATACAAACACATATACACAATAATGCATCCTATTCTTACTGAGATCTTTAAAAACTACCTTATCACTCAGCCATTTCCTATCTGCACTCCCCTCCCTCCTAGCCTCCAACAACGAAAGAAAGGGCTATCTGCGTATCAATGCATAACTTCCAACTAGGAGCTGGGATGATGAGAAGCTGTAATCTTTATGGCTAATACCACTAAAGCTTTTCTCTTTGTTTATCAGAGAAGGGCCCTGGGTCACTACCATCATCATTTCTTTCTGATTATCCCAAAGCAGAAGAACTTGAGCTCAGATGTTCTGATTAATCAAGTACCACACAAAGAGATAATGAAAGGGCTCCATCATCAGTCACCGCACTCTGAACTTCAAGTGAACATTTCCAGAGCGTTCACTGGCAATGGAGGTAGCCTTTCTGCATGTCATTAGAAACTTATTTGCATTCTTTATATGAGCTTAAAGTTTTCAAACTTTACACTCTTCTCATTTTAACTTCACAACAACCTGGTAAAGTAGATGCTATCATTATCCCCATTTTACAGGTGAGGAAATTGAGGCTGAGAGTTTCTAAAGTCACACACATTATAAAGATAATAATAATGAGAAGAAGAAGGAGAAGAAGGAGGAGGAAAAGGAGGAGAAGAAGGAGGAGAAGGAGAAGGAGAAAGAGGAGAAGGAGAAGAAGAAGAAGAATATATCTGCTAATATTTATAGAGGGCTATAAAGTCTCCAAATGGCTGCATCAGAGTTATACAAAGTCTGGACAACAGAAATGAAATGAAATTGTCTAGATTTTCTATGGAATTCATTTTTATTAGCTTAATGGAAACAGTGCTTCTTTTGGCCAACAAGGTCAGCCATCTATGAATCTGTAATCTAGGTAAAAATTATCTTTGTTCAGAGTACTTTGTCTTACTTGCCTCATGAGGTTCATTCCCTTCCCCACCCCATCCTAGTTTTCCAATCTACTCAGATCTCATGGGTTCTCTCCCTCCATTCTTACCAAAATCAGCTCTTATGTCAGTGAGACTTAAATCATTGGTCTCCACCTTTGAGAATTGGATAAGGATGTACAAGGGTATTGATTTGGGAGTCAGAGGGATTGAGCAGAAATTATATTTTGGACATGACCCTGGACAAATCACTTCATTTTTCTATGCCTCATTTTCCTAAACTGTAATATAAGGAAGTTGGATCAGATGGCCTGGAAGGTATACATTTATGATTCTGTCATCAGAAACAGACATCTCATTCATTCACTGAGCAAACATTTATCTAGAGATGATGGTTTGCAAAGTTCTCTTTTAAGAAACACATAATCAAGTAGGAATTAACAACTTGGGAAGTTCCCAAAAGAATTTGCATTTTAAATCTTAGGTCTAATTGTGGATTTGATAGAATGTGCTTGTTGTGAAATGCATTCATCCCTCTGTGCTTCTTATCACTTTTAACTCCATGAAGAAAATAGTCATAAATGTCCCTTTGCTATGATTCCTAAATTGGAAGGAGGGATGGTATGTGCTTTTCAATGAATATCAGCAGAAGCAGAGCTAATTTACTTCACAATTCATTTACAAGAGATTTTTCTTTGTCAGTTTTGCTCGTAAAGCCTAACGCAATGCTAGGCTTATAATAAAAACTTCAATTAGCAATATTATTTACCAATGGATAGTTGTTTCTTGGAACTAAATAGTGGTTAATCTGGCTTGGGTATTGATAGGATCACAAATTTTATTTTGGAAGGGACCTTGGGGGTCAACTTGTTTGACACCACCCTTTAACATATGAGGAAACTAGGACCAGAAATGTTAAGGGAACTGATTAAGGTCACATATGTATTAAGGTATAGAGCCACGGATTCAAACTTCAAATCCATCACTTTTTCCACATTTCCTCTCCACATTGTTTTTACTGGGTTTCCAGTGAATTGGTGACTTTCATGGGTTCTTTTGTTATAGATAGATATAGTACATTCAAAATAAAATAATGCTTATACCCCAAAATTCGATACTATTCCAGTGTGAATTTACCATTCATCTGAAGTACATTCTCCCCAAACTCTTCATTTTCTCTTATTTATTAATGAAAGCAATGCCTATTTATAAATACACACATATATGCATGTGAAATATCTATATAATATGCTCATACACACATGTGTGTAAATATACACATATTTGCATGTGTATATATACATTTCAGTCATGTCTGACTCTCCATGAATGACCCCATTTGGGGTTTTCTTGGCAGAGATACTGGAGTGATTTGCCATTCCTTCTCCAGTTCATTTTACAGATAAGAAAACTGAGATAAACAGGCTTAAATGACTTGCCCAGGGTCACACAGCTAAGTGCCTGCGAACTCAGGAACTGAGTCAGGAAGATAAGTACTCCTCACTCCAGGGCTGTCAATCTATCTACTGTACCACCTAGCTGATTTTTTATGTTGTGTGTATGCATGCACGTATATATGCACATATTTATATATCTACATCTCTGTCTATATCTATGTATATACATACAAATATATCTTTTTGATTGAAAGACTGAAACATCTTTTTGATATGCACTGCAGAGAAAAGAGAAGGCTAGAAAGAATCACAAACAAGATATCTTTGTGAATACACACTCTTGTTATCTTGTCTGTCAATAATTCTCCCTAGCCTTTTTTTCTCTTCAGTGCATTTCAAAAAGATGTTCAATAAGCCTTTTTTTCCTTTTTCTTTTTACAGTGCTATTTCTAGCTCCTTCCTCTATCCCCATTTCACATCTCTTAAACAAACAAACATAACTAGTATGCATAGTGAAGTAAAATAAATTTCCATTATTGCTGATTTATGTCTCATTCTGATACTTGCGCCCTTCCCTTCTCTATTAGGAGGTAGGGAACACATGTCATCATCAATACTCTGGAATCACCATCAGTCACTGTATCAGGTCCTTGCATCTTTCAAAGTTATTTGTCTTTACAATTTGATTGTTATTGTGTTCACTGTTCTCTTGGTTCTGCTCCCTTTACTTTCCATCATTTCAGACAAGTGTGCCCAGGCTTCTCTGAAACCTTCCCTTTCTTTGATTCTTATGGCACAGCAGCATTTCATTATGGTCAAAGAATATATATAGTTTAGTGACTTTGGGGGCATAAGTTCCAAATTGCTTTTCAGAATGGCTATACCAATTCACACAGCTCCACCAACAGTGAATTAATGTTCCTGTTTTCCTGTAGTCCTTCTAACAGTTGTCATTTTCCATTTTTTTGGGTCAACTTTGCCAGTCTAATGGGTGTTCTATTCCATACTTCCTCTTGCTAAAACCCAGAGAGTTGCTAACTCTCTAAATCAGTTGCTAACTTTCTCACAACTGAAACCTAAATATCATGGTACCCAACCTAGCTTTCTCTAGCCAATGGCTCATGTTCTTCTTTCCAGGATAACAAGTGCTTACATTCTTTCTGGCTACCCATTTTTCCAGCAGTTCCTTGCCCATTCATTAAATATTATGCCTGGTATATTGCACATGGGTTGGTGAGAATGTAAGATTAACTGACATTCCAAAAGACACTCTAAAGTCCACAAAATGTTTCACATACAACATCCCATTTGTTTCTGACAACCTTGTGTGGTAGGGGTAGGCAGTATGATCTCTTTTCTATACCTGAAGAAATAGAGGCTCAGAGACATTAACTGACTTTTTCAGGATGATATACCTGGTAAATTTTGGAGGTGAGATTAAAATACAAGTCCCTCTTTAATATCTCCTAAGTATGCTATACGTCTCATTACCACAACCTGTCTGACTCTAACAAATGATTGATAATAAATTACCCTAAAGTGATAATAAATTATTTTAATATTATTATAGTTATAACATTGTAGACCAATTAAATTTCCTGAATATCAGATAATTATCTCTGTGATTAATTAGAAGTCCATTTAATAAGTATTTATTCTATGTCCTGCACTTTGCTAAATGCTGAGATACAGAGGGATGATTGACATAGTCCCTGCTACCAATAAGATCACATTCTAATTTGGAAAGGGAACATATAAGGAACAGACCAATTGCAAGAAGGAAATAAGGCACAATGACAACAAAGGGTATATCAGCAGAGCAAGTCATATGAGAATGTCTGGAGGGCATAATCCAAAGGCAAACAGTAAGGCCCACTGGTTCCCTATCTTTCTACAAGGACTTTAGTTGATAACTCTCTGCTCATCTGGGTCTATATCTTGAAGAGCCCACAACTAGACAATAAGGAAGGTAGATCTGGGCCTAAGTGTTGGAGTGAAGTGGGGTTTCTAGGTTTCCTCCCAGGAAGATGAGTATAGGCGAGTGTCAGCATCCAATCTGGATGGAAAACAGAGTGTGGTCATTGGCAGGAAAGTTGGGGGGGGGAAGGTTGCTGAAGGTGCTTGTTCTTTTGGGCGTTCTGATGCCCAGTAGGATCTGGGCAGGAAGAATTCCCTATGGTTTTGATCCTAATAGACCCCAGGATCCTTTTATCTAAATTAAGAACCAATTAACTGACAATCATTTATTAAATGCCTGCTATGTTCTCGGCGTTAAGGATCTGATGGCAAAAATAAAACAGCCCCAACCTTCGAGGACCACATTCCACGTGGTCTGTAAGGTCTCTTCTAGCTTTACTACCTTAGGATACTTCTATGAGACTTCACCTCACTACTGCTGAATACTAAAATAATCAAAAATCAGTAAAACTTTCCTTTCATTGACAAATTACCAGTCCGCCAAACAGTTTTTAGATTTTCAAGTGAACACCTCCTATTTACATGACTCATTATTCATCAATGCAAGATATTAATATTTCCAAAGGAAGAAACGCCCATTGACACCTTTCCCTTTTCTTGAAGATGAAAATGTTTTATTTTATATAAAAAAACAAGCACAATGCAAGTGTGTGAGATCTTGCTGTTTTGACCTGAATGTGTAGTCATTCCACATCCCAACTGAAAATTAATCACAAACATCTTCGGTTTGGTTTGGGGAAGAGAATTTCAGTACAATCAATTTTCTTACAGGGAAGTAATCTATAGAAAAATGGATATTTGGCCTAGTCATTACTTCAGTATCCTCCCAAGTGTTTTGTTACAATTGACATAAAAGTCAGTCTCTGGCAAATTAATTTGTGTACCTATGGAACCCAGGAGTAGAAAATTTATACCTGCAAAACTGTTGTTACTTTCTAATAGCATCTGATACTCCTAAAGGAATTGGAATCAGAGTGGAAGCTTTTGAGAAAGTAACAAGGTCAGATAACTTTGTCAAATGTGAATGATTCTAATGGAGCTCTTGCTTTCTTTCTTTGTTTTCCCCTATTCTGCTATCACTTTCCTCTCTTTTTTTGGGCCCTATATACTGAACTTGCTTCTCAGCCTAGCTTGTTAGATTTGTGTCTTCCAGGCTATGGGTCATTCACCTACAGTTGGTAGCAAATAGTAGGTACCAGTCCGTGTCCATCCATCATCCCCCAGATGCAGCCTGTGATTGGTTCCAGTCAACCTCCTGTCTGGGACCCTCTGAAGGCAGGGACACCTCTATACCCCTTGACAGTATGAAGTAGTTTCAGAAGCTGAGACCTTTGCCCCTTACCCCAAAAGATTTAAGTCCCATTTGTTTGAGGGGGGAATGATGGGGATGGGACCTGAATCCATAAAAGAAAAAGACCATGTCTTTGAATTCAACCCAGCCCCTGAATTTTCCCACACATTTCTACCTAGATATTCAATAATCCTTTTAACTGCCCTTTCACTATGGCTCTCTGACCACTTAACTCCTTTCATTGTCTTGCACCTGGCCTACCCTGGACTACTTGCCACTCTTTAATAGCATCCAGACCATTCTCTGTTGCCCCTAGACCACCCTAGGCTATGGACCACTCCTTAATCCCATCCAGATCTTCTCACAGTCTTTTCTTGCATATAAGTACCAATCTTACCCCTATTAAATTGTGCAGACTCCCCAAGAATCTCATCCACTTCTACTGGGGTCACAATAAACTAGCTACTTTCCAAACTGCAGATTTACTAGAAATCTTGCCCAATCAACTGGTGTTATAATAAAATCTCACTATTTTGACTGAAAGAAGGCTTGAGTGGTTGAATTCTTTCAAGACAGAACTACCCTGTACCTTTGCATTTTGGGGTTCCCAGCATCCCAAAGCACAACAGTGTGCATTGCAAGCACATAATAAAACATATGCATATGTATACACATGCATATCTCTAAAAGGAAAAGACCATGTCTTTGGGATCTGGACCCCAAAAGGAAAATCCCTAGACTTTCCCAAATCCCTGGCATTTGCCTGAGGCTGTAATCCACTCAAGTAGCCTTCCATTGTGGCTAAACCCAATCTCCCAGTTCTGTTCTGTTACCTCCCAATTGCCCCTAGCCACTTCCCACCCTTAATCCTATCTAGACTCCATTCTCCCTTGGCAGTCTGTTCACCTCAGTTTACTGGCCACTCCCATACAGATTTTCCTGAGACTCCTCCTCCAGTCACCCCAAAGTACTTAGCCACTCCTAGATTCCTCCCACAGTCTTTCTGTATATCTGGCCTCCATTAAGGTGCTCAGATTCTTAAAATCTAGCCAAATGCTGAAATTCTTAAAATCTAGCTACTGCTCAATGTGGCTGTCTTAAAATCTGGCCTACTTGCATTAGCCATCCAGATGCTTAGATTCCTTAAGAGTCTGGCCAGTGTGGCCGATTCTTTAAATCTCACCCACCCCCAAAAATGTTCTAATAAACTTTGTCTTTGGCTGAAAGAAGGCTTGGGTCAAATTCATTTGGACAGGACCCACAAGTTGTGATTTTGGGGTCCCAGCACCCCTAAACCTCAACATCTCTATCTACCTAACAGCAAAAATGATAATAATAATATTTTTTAGAGCCAATTATATGCTCAGGCACAGTGCGAAAGCTTTACAAATATTTCCCCGCCTGATCCTCACAAAAATGGTAATTTAAATATTTCTTCACAATCTACAATGCTCTAACATAAGTTTTATAATCCTGTACAATGCATGATCTGTTGACGGCTAGATGTTTGTTATTCTCTGAAGAGAATTTACTATTTTAAAAGTAAATTGATTAATTACATTTTATTACAAATTAAAGTTTATTGAAGTACTTTGTAAACCATAAAGTACTATATAAATGCCAGTTGTTGTGTTTTAAGAATAAGAAAATAAAATAAGTTTATGTATGCTCATTGCAGAATACCATTAACTGAGGCTTTCACTTGTATGAAATTTTATTACTCTCAATCTTCTGTTAAAGGACAGTACTCTTTTCAGCTACAGATTTTTGATGACATTGATCCATACAGAATCATATCTCCCCAAGTATTACAGCTTGCCCCACTAAAATTACTCTATTTTGTATATCAAGGTATACTCTTTTAATTATTTCCTATTTGTCTTTTATATAGCTTGCTTTGTATATATTTGTTTGCACGTTGTCCCCTTCCTTAAAATGTAAGCTCCTTGAGCACAGGGCCAGTCTTTTGCTTCTTTTTGTATCTCCAGTGCTTAGCACTGTACCTAGCCGATTGCAGGCACTTAAATGTTTATTGATTGACTGATTTGTTTTTTGTCTTTCTATCTCTAGTTCCAGGCTCAATGCCTATGATGAAGTAGATGCTTAACAAGTCATTTTTGAATAAATTAATGAATGAATGAAGAAGCATTTATTGAGCACTTTCTTTGTGCCATGCCCTGGGAAAACAACTGCAAAAACAAAAATAAAACAAACAAGAAAACAACAGCTAATTTCCACCCGTAAGAAGTTTAAATTCTATTTAAGAAAAATATGCACAGGGGTACAGTGGCCTGGGCTGGTTATTTTGGTTCGAAGCAAGGAAGTGAGTAAATCATTGACTCTTTCTAGCAGCAACAGAAGTATTGTTTTGATTATTGTGTGGGACAGTGACTTTAAATCAATTAAACTCAGAGACTTCTCAAGGTGGAAGCAAAGGTTACTTTTTATTAAATCTCACGAGAAGGGGTGTCTGCTCCCCTGGTACACTTCCAGGAGGAGAGAGGCGAGGCACAGAAAGCAAAATGAGATTATATACCCTAAACACAAAAAACCCCACTATCCCTTACTCCCATTGGCTGGGGAGGCAGGCTTACATTCTAGGTGCAAAAATTCAAAGACAAAGAACAAGGAAACAGGGTATAGCCAATTCAAACACACATGTCCTTATTTAGTAAACCTAATGCTGTGGTGTGGTGATCAGGAAGGGGTTTAGGGCCAAATTCCCATGAGTTAGGTAATTCCTAGGAAACCAAAATTTACTGCAATTTCCCCTCCCTAACCCCTTTCCTCCTTATCCCAGAGACAAGAAAAGGCAGGAAGCAAGAAGTTCAGGTTGGGGGCAGGGCTATTCTTTCTTAAGCATTAAAAAAAAAAAACAGGGTGGGGGGGCGGGTTTTGAAAGCAATAATCAAGAAATATTAACAAGAACTACTGATCCCCTGAGGAGGCTTCACTTCTGAGAGATCATCTCTCACATTATGACTCTGGAAAGGGAGGGAGATTGAGTAAAATAAAGCATGGCTGAACTACCAAGATATACCTAGACTCCATGAGTTTACCAGACAGGACAAAAGAGGCATTAGAGAGGGAGTTCCAGAGCTTAATTCATTAATGCTTCCAGGGCTGGCCTCTGCTAAAAGCTTGTTCATAGCCAGTCACTTTCTTTTTAGTCCTGGTGTCGGAAATAACCTCTGGTGCCCAAACAGACACAGTAAGTTAGACAGACTCGGGATGAGTGAAGTAGAGAAATCTTCAACATGCTTCTTGCAGGAAGCCCGTGTGGAACTGGAGATGAGCACACCCCCCTACAGAAGGGAGAGCAATCCTTATATCCACATTCCTGGCCCCCCAAGTCCCTCCTAGCTGACTTTCATTGGTAGAAGTCAGCACAGGTCCCATGTTCCCCTGGGTATGCTTTCCCCTCCTTCACACATAACATGGCATCTTAACCCCGCCCAGAGGTGCACAAGCTAGTATTCACTAGCCTATTAAGCACATGCACTCTAAGTAAAGTTTAACCTTTGTCCAACTTTCAACCTCTTTAACCAAACAACCAGTTTCAACCAATTTAGCTGGTTCTTGAAACTCCTAACCCAGAGCTCCTTTCCTCTTAATTTCCTTACATGGAAATATAACAGTTTCTTACTTCTCACGCGGGGAAGTGGCACATTAGGGTTTTGTTGTTGTTCTTTGTTTTTATGATAAAATGGAAATAAAAGAACATACATTTTAAAGGAGAGCCACACAAGCATGGAATAAATCAGGGATCAGGGGATCTGGAGTCCTAGGACCTGGTTTAAAATCCAAGATCTAATACTTACTGGTTGGAAATTGGGGCAAATAATTTCCTCTCTCTGGGCCACAGTTAACTTGCCTGCAAAATGAGGGAATTGGACTATGTGACTGTTCTGGGCTGATCCTGACTCAGTACAGTCCACCGGTATTTTAGTTCTGCATTAGAAGAAAATAAGATACATAGATCATTCAACACTTGACCAAAAGAAATTAACTTAGCCATAGCTTGTTGTTACTGAGTTCTTTTCAGTTGTGTCCAACTCTGTGACCACATTTGTGGTTTTCTTGGCAAAGATACTGGAGTAATTTGCTATTTCCTTTTCCAGCTTGTTTTATAGATGAGGAAACTGAGGCACACATGGCTAAGTGACTTGCCCAGGGTCCCACAGCTAGTAAGTGTCTGAAGCTGGATTTGAACTCAGGTCTTCCTGACTCCAGGCCCACCACTGTATCCACTGTGCCACAGTAGCAGCAAACTACTCATCAAGAATAGGCACAGCAAGAGCAAGGCCTTTTCAAAGAGGCCTCAAGTTAATTTGGCTCTGTCTGAACTGCCCATTGTGATCCACTTTCCAAGCATCAGAGAGCCTTCACGGAGCTGTACTTCATGGCTGGCTGGACTCTGGCCATGAAGCCTTGGTGTCAAAAATCTAAATCCTTATACATTAAATTGAAAAGTTTTTGCACAAACAAAGCCAATGCAACCAAGATTAGAAGGAAAGTAGAAAACTGGGAAAGACTTTTTACAACCAGTCTCTCTGATAAGGGACTCATTTCTAAAATATATAGAGAATTAAGTCAAATTTATGAGAATATAAGTCGCTCTCCAATTGATAAATAGTCAAAGGATATGAACAGGTAGTTCTCAGATGAAAAAATGAAAGCCATCTATAGTCACATGAAAAAAATACTCTAAATCACTATTGATTAGAGAAAAGTAAATCAAAACAACTCTGAGGTACTATATCCCACCTATCAGATTGGCCAACATGACAAAACAGGAAAATGATAAATGTTGGAGAAGATGTGGGAAAATTGGAACACTATTGCATTGTTGGTGGAGTTGTGAACTGATCCAACCATTTTGGAGAGCAATTTGAAACTATGCCCAAAGGGCTCTAAAAATGTGCATACCCCTTGACCCTGCAACAGCACTTCTAGGGCTATATCCCAGAGAGATCACATAAATGGGAAAAGGAGCCACATGCACAAAAATAGTTATAGCAGCCCTTTTTGTGGTGGCAAAGAATTGGAAATTGAGAGGATCCATCAATTGGGGAATGGCTGAACAAGTTGTGGTATATGAATGTAATGGAATATTATTGTGCTATAAGAAATGATGAACAGGCTGACTTCAGAAAAACCTGCAAACACTTGTATGGTCTGATGCTGAGTGAAATAAGCAGAATCAAGAGAACATTGTACATAATAACAGCCATGCTGTGCAATGACTAATATTTATAGACTTAACCATTTTTAGCAATACAAGGATCTAAGCCATCTCCAAAGGCCTCATGATGGAGGATGCTACCCACATATGAAGAAAGAACTATGGAGTTTGAATGCAGATTGAAGCATACTATTTGCTATTTTTTTTTCTTCTGTTGTGTTTTCTTTCGTCTTTCTGGTAGTTCCTCCTATTGGTTCTAATTCTTACTTACAACATCACTAATGTGAAAATATGTATAGCCTGTATTAGATTGTGCTCTGTATTGGGGAGGAGGAGAAAAATTTAAACTCAAAACTTATGGAAGTGATGGTTGATAATTCAAAATAAATTAATTAATAATTTTTTTTTAATCTAAATCCTTAGTCTCCTAACCCAACTAAGTCTCAAGGATATTCTCAATACCTCTTAAGGAAAAACTGGTCTAAGTTGTATAAAAGGGGGGGTTGGAATATTGCTCTTACAACAATAATCCTTCAAGCTCTCAGTATAAGATCTTATGATCCTCTGACCTAAGTTTGAATCCTAGCTTTGAATCCTAGTTATGAATGCTAGAATCTTTGCTACTTACCTTTACAATTTGTCATTCATTTGGAAGAGGAATTCTTTTTCTTTGAGTATGGGTTAGTCTAGATGGTTTCTGAGGTCCCTTCAGAATCTGGGATTCTGTAAGGATGCTAACCCAAGATTTGTAACCTGTGGCATCTTTGGGCCTCAGTTTTCTTCTTTATGATCAAACATAATTCTTCATGACTAGACTACACAAAACATGGGGATCAAGTGTCTCACTGCTGATAATAAAAAGAAAACTGATATTTCTATAGCATTTGACCATGTTACAAGGTACTACTTCCTTCACAACTAAACTATGACATAGGAAAAGCCAAACTTTTCACCCCTGTCTTGCAGATGAAGAAAGCGAGCCTCTGAGAAGTTTATTCGGGATCACATCATCTGTCTAAAGCAGGGATAAAACACAGGCTTCTGATTCCAACTCCAGCGCTCCTTGAGCCATACTCATTCATATCTCTGTTGCTTATTCTCTAGTTGTTCAGTGATTAAACTTTCCTTTTCAAGACTATTAAAGTGGGCCTATCAAAAGGCTGACTGATGAAGCAAAGCAGTTTCTGATGCATAAAGGGTCTGGGAAATGTCATAAACTTTATCCTTTCATTGACTGCTGACTTAATAGACTCCCTCCTCCAAAGAGGTATTCTCAAGAAGTAATTGATGCCTGGTGGCCTAAGCCAGGAAGACAGCTATGCTTTATGTGACACCACTTGAATATTCATGTAAAACTTAAAGCCTTTAAATAAATATTTTTTTTTCTTCTGAAAAACTTTAATTACCCAGTGTTTTCCTGGAAAATCATTTGTCAGAGGAAGCCAAGCTAACACAAAAGTATCAAAAGGAAATTCCAAGTTCCCCAATAAGCTTTGGAAGCAAACTTGTAAGGGGTACCTTCAGTTTTCATTTTACAGAACCAGCTATCATCTTTTAACTTGTCATTAAAATGTTCCTAAATGGGACACAATTCCATTTTTACGCTTCAACTCCTAGAATGGTTTGCCCATGAACTTTCCTAAGAATTTATTTTCTTCTGCTGAAGTAAGGTTCATATTTTAAATAATTGCAAGGATATCCTACAGTTCAGATATGGTCACCAAGAGGAAGTGATATGAAAGCAACACGAAGCAGTATTAAAAAAAAAATGTGCTGTGGAGAAAAGGCCCTGGATTCTAATCCCACCTGTGGCACGTAGTATGAACATGAAAACAGACAAGTTCCTTGATTTCTCAGAGTTTCATTGACTTCATATCTCAATTTAAAATGTTGGACTCGATGGCTTTTGAGGTCCCTTCCATGTCTAGATCTATTGTGTTATGATCCTGTGAGTGATGAGAGAAATCAAAGATATCATGTATTCGCTAAAAAAAAGTCAGCTGTCCATTGTCACAAGAATCTCCATTTTCTCTCCTCTCCAACCTGTCTTCCACATAATTGCCAAAGTGATATTCCAAAAGTAGAGGTCTGACCATCTCACTGACTTGCTCAAAAAGCTCTCAAGGCTCATTGTTGTTTCTAAGACCACATGTCAACTTTAAAATTTAACTTTTAATGCCCAAATAATCTGGCTCAGTTTACCTTTCTAGGCCTTTCCTTAGTCTACAATTGAACCAAAATGTCCTATTTGATTTTCCTGACTCGTAACATTCTATCTTGCATCTTAGTGCATTTGAAGTCTAATCAGTGCCTCACAGAATACCCAGTTCCATTCAAAACTTGGATCAAGAAATATCTCCTACAAAGGCCTTTATTGATCCCCCAAGCTAGTAATTCATCCTCTTCCCTCCCTATACCTTGTACATATGAATATCTGTATATATCACAAATAATATATATATATATATTATATAACATATATGTACATCACACATGTATCACATACATAATATCTAATATATATACATATGAATACGTTGTTTTACCCATGACAATACATTCTCCTGGAGGGCAGGAACTTTGATTTCACATCCTCAAGTATCAGGATAGTGTTAAATTTACTGGGTACTTAATACATGTTTGTTAATCTAATAGACCAACACAGATGTAGTAAATCTAATAGATCTAATTCTGATTAAATTAAATGAAAAATTATATTTACTAGATTCCTTCCTCCCTCAATCCATCTAATGAAGGCCAATAAATAATTCAATCTGATCCAATTCCAAAATCATTTATTAACTACCTGTTATAGGCAAGGGGCGGCTAAATGGCACAGTGGATAAAATGCTAGGCCTACAGTCAGGAAGACTCATCTTCCTGAGTTCAAATATGACCTCAGATACTTAACAGATATGTGATCCATGACAAGTCACTTAAGTCTATTTGCCTCAGTTTCCTAATCTGTAAAACAACCTAGGGAAAGAAATAGTAAACCATTCTAATATCTTTGCCAAGAAAACCCCAAATGGGGTCATGAAGAGTTGTACAAAACTGAAATTAATGGACAAATACAGGCAAGGTACTCTGTTAGATGATAAAGATAAGCCACAAAATAGTCTCTTACTTCCAACTGCCTTTTAGATATCTCAAACTGGACATCATATCTATCTATCTATCTATCTATCTATCTATCTATCTATCTATCTATCTCTCTATCTCTCCATATCTTAAACTCAATATGTCCCAAATCAGACTCATTATTTTTGCCCCCAAAACTTCTCCTTCCTAACTTTTCTGTTACTATCCAGGGTACCACCATCATCCCAGTCACCCAGGCTCACAACCTAGGTATCATCCCCAACTCGTTCTCATAGCCTGTATCTAATCTGCAACCAAGGCCTGTTGATTTTACTTTTGTAAAATCTTTTGCATTCTCCCCATTGTCTCCTCTGTTACTACCACCATCCTGGTGCAGGTTCTCATCACGCCACCTCTGAACTATTGCAATAGCTTTCAAGGGAGCTTCCTGCCTCAAGTCTCTTTCAATTCCAATCTTTCCCCCATTCCATTGTCAAACTGATGGTCATAAAAGTGCAGGTTTGACTATATTGCCTCCCTCTCCCCCTCAAACAAATTCCAATGGCTCCATTAAATTAGCTCCATTTGTCTTTCAGAAATCATCATTACCTGGCTCCTTCCTACCTTTCCAGTCTTTTTACACTTTAAATCATCCATCTACTCTATGACCCAGTGAACTGGCCTTCCTTCTTCCAGCTTTTAACATTTTCACTCGTTGCTCCTGTATCTGCAATGGTTTCTCTCCTTATCTCCCCCTCTTGACTTCCTTCAAGACTTATGTGGTGTTAACCTTCTACAAGAAGACTTCCCAGTCCTCCTTAATCTTATTATTTTCCCTCAGAAAATACCCCTAATTTATCCTGTTTATCCAATTTGTCTGGTTGGTACATAGCTTTTTGCATGGTGTCACCTCCCTTAGACTATTAGCTCCTCAACAGCTTGAACTCTTTTTCTTTTTTCACCCCAGCATGTAGTACAGTGCCTGGCATATAGTGGATGCTTAATAAATTCTAATTAAATGACCGTTCTTATATGTTTAAAAAGTGTCATTCTCTTTTCCAATTAAAAAAAAATTCCTACTGAAATAACTGAAATCCATTTATGTTAAAATAGCTGACATCATCTTATGATATTATGATTACAATTTTAGATTATTCTACATGTCCTTTATATGTCATGCTTTACACATCTCCCAACAATTTTGGCCGTTTAGTTGTTTTTCATTGTTTTCAAAGGATTAGCCACCAATCTTTAATCAGCAACTAGATCATAATTAATCCAAAGGTTGTTTTATAAGAACTTTTCAATGATCAAGGGGCCTTTTTAGCCTTCCACAAAGCTTATCTTAGAAAGCTAAAATAAGCAGCTTAAATAAATTGGGTTTCCCCAATTCAAAAAAGTAATTCCAAAACTAAATTTACAAAGTTTGTCTTAGGTAAGATTAAAGTTGTAGTCATAGAATTAAATATGTAGGCTACTTTTCATAAATATATCATGAGGTAGAGACATAGTGGGCAGAACTCTGGAATTAGAGTCAGAAAAACAATAGACCAAATTCTGGTTTACACATGAGCTGCATGACCCTGGGCACTAACCTTTCCAAGCTTCAGTTTCCCTATCAGTAAAAGGAAAGAGATTCAACAGCCTCTAGGCCTTTCTAGCTCTAAATTTGCAATTGCAAGATCCTATTAATCACTAAGAGAAATAGAACCCCAATTATCTAATAACTTGAAAGTTGTGAGGCTCTTTAAGGGATTTTGCTTTTGTCTTTGTATACAGAACCTTTATCAGAATGTATGTTCCATAGCAGGTAGTTAATAAATGATTGACTGATTGGAACAAATTAATCAATCAGTTAGCTCCATCAGCCACCAGAGACGTATCCTTTGATATATTTTATGTCCTCACTTAATACTAGCAGAGAGATAATGGAATTCAGTCTGGTTTAGCCATGCTTGGTAAAAGCAAAATTCTACCCTTCTCACAGTAAGGCACACAGAACCTTACAGTGAATGAGGAACAGGGAATCAAAGGACCTGGGTTCAAATCCTACCTCTGCAACTCTATGGGCATGTCACTAAACCTCAATAGCCCTTAGTTTTCTAATTTGTAAATCTAGAGTTTGAAGTAGGTGGCCTCTGAGGTCCTTTCCATCTTTAGATCAATGAATGATCTGGCAGGCAGTCCCTCTTCTGTACCTCTCTTGCTTACCTCTCTCAGGGTGAGTGCAAGTCATTCCACTTGAATTATTAAAAAAAAAAATTCAGCCATTTCAGAACGGATAAATGGGTGACTGAATTTGCATATTTTGTTTCCTGTTGTGTTACTCGGTAATAGACTCTCTCCCCTTACTCCCTTTCCCCAAACATTCCTCACTACATTTGTAAAACTTACCTAATAGTATCTCAGACACTGGCTTATTCCCATGAATACAATATCATTCACAGCATGGCTTTGCTCCATTATTTTCTCCCTATGGTCTATTTAATGCTATTTGGGGAAAAAACAAAAAAAACCTCTTTTTGCCTCAGATTTGAAAGCTTTTCTGGGCATTGTCAGTTCACAAATGCTACTCAGAAAGAAGGCCACTGAAAAATACGCATTTTCTCCACCCTCCATTAAAATACAGTCCTAATTCCAATTCTTCTCCCCATGCCCAGGTATCAGCTTTACTCACATATCCCTAGACAGCTTCAGAGGAGTGCTCAGAATTTGCAAGGGATACTGAGCAAAGTGAGGATGCATAAGGGTTTCTCCTTTTCTGAATTTGAAATTGTCCACAGTGCTACACTCATTCTAAAGTACAAATAGCTGTTCGTTTTGAAGCACACATTGCAGGGCTTCAAATGGGCTTCTACAAAATAGAAGGATGCTTCCTAGCACTGTCCATGCACTGTAAGAAAGTAGGTCCTAAAATATGTCCTTAAATTTAATAATCCATGATTTCTTCAGACCAAGGGTTGAAAATTCAACTGAAATGACAAATATTCCTGTTTCAATAGTTCTGTTTGTTTTGTTTTTCCTTTAGTTTTCGCCTCTTTCTGGTAGAGTTTTTATGATCATACTAAATTTGTTGATTGCTCCTATAAAATCTTTTGAAAAAGTGGTCTGTGCTTTCACTATTCAGTTCAGACTGGGCTATAATGTGGTTTAGGACAAAAACAAACTCCATCTGGGAGTAATTTTCTTTCATTGCAGTAATTAAAGCAAAAGACTATGGTATGTGGCACTTGAGCTTAGCCTTGATTAGAGCTAAGGCTCACAAGAACCAGAAGAGAGGAGGGACAGCAATTCTGGCATGGAGGAAAGTGTCGGCTGGTGAGGGAATGTCATGGATACAAGACCCATTGTTTGAATGTAGATGGCACAAGGAGGAGGAACATGGGCTCAGTCTGGAAAGAGAAGTCAGAGCCAGAGTTTGTAGTTTGTATTTTATCCTAGAGACAACAGGAAGCCACTGTGTTAATGAAACTAGGGCAACAAAAGACAAGTCTGGTAGCCAGTCAGTAAGCATTCATTAAGCACTTCCTAAGAGCCAAGGCACTGGGAATACAAATACTAGTAGAAAGAAACACAGGGCCTGCCCCCAAGGAGTTTATAGTCTAATTGGAGAAAACAACACATAAAAGGAAGCTGAAAAGTTGGAGAGAGAAGGGGATGGTAGACAAAGTGTGGAGTACAGCCTGAAGAATGAGACAAGGCTGGCCTGGATGCCCTCTTTAAATGGAGGTTCTGGGAAGAACCAATTGGAAGGAGAGGCCATGGGGCAGAGGGTATAGGGAAGTGATAGAGAGAGGAAAGTACTGAATTTGGAAACAGAAGGCTTGGGACTCAAATCCCAACTTGGTCTGAACTGGAGCAAATCACTTTAACTGTATGAGCCCCAATTTTCCATCTGTAAATGAGAGGTTGAAGAATATGACCTCTATAAGTATTGTTTTAGCTCTAAGTCTATTATGACCTTATAATGATTATCAATTAAGATAATCATAGTAAAACAAACATGACTTACCTATATATTCTGAAATAATCCATTTTTGGGGTCCTGAAGCCAGAAGTGATTGATATATGAACATCTGACAGTGGATCTTAGGAAACATTTGCAATTTAACGTCTTTATTTCCCCATTCCTTCATATAATATTTCATCCATCACTATCCTTTAGCTGTGTATCTCCCACAATGACCAGTATGCAGTATGTCAAAAACCTGTGATTTATTTAGGGAGGAACTCTCTCCATCCTCCTGTAACTTAAAGTATTAGATCACTGCCTGAGCTAGAGAGCTTAAATGACTCTTCTTTCAGTCACATAGCTAGTAATTAATTAATCAACTAACTAGAAATCATGTAATACCTCTCACGTGTCAGGTACTGTGCTAGGTATTTAGGACATACACAAAAAAGCCAGACAAATTCTATCCTTAAGAAGATTACAATATATTAGGAGAGATATGCCATGTTCACAGATTAGTAAATACAAGATATACACATATAACATGAAGACAAAATAAGTATGAGAGACAGGGTTTGAAGCCAAATCTTCCTAACTGGAGATGATAGGGTATGGGTCCTATTTGTCTACAGGTCCCAGAAAACCCTTGATCCTTACTTAAACTTTTACCTGGTCAAGGAATTCTATCAGTCCCCTGAAGTTATTCTTATTCTTATTCCTATCAACTGGCTCTTCCTTATCACCTAGGCCCTAACTCCAAGTTCTTTGTTACCCTAATTTAAGCCTACCCCTCTATTGTCTATTACTGGCCTAATAGACCTGGGTTTTATTTCCCATCCTTGATCTTACCCAGACTCCATTCAACCTCCTAGACACTCCCATCAGGATTCTCCCAAGATACTTCCCCTCAGTCACCTCCGCTTCAAGATCTTCCTCCCTCCTTTGGTCACCCCAAACTACTTGGCTGATCCATCCTGGCCGCCATTTGGGGGCTGAGACTTCCTCATGCCTGCTCATCCTTATAAGCATCACAAATGTTCAGATTCCTTTAGAGTCTAGCCTATATGGTTCATCTTTAACAAACTTTGTCTTTGGCTGAAAGAAATCTTGGGTCGAATTCTTTCAGGCAGGACCCTTGTATTGTGATTTTGGAGTTCCATCCAAACCTCAAGAGAGGGACAACATTCTATCCATCACCCCATACTGACTCTCACAACTTGTGAAAGTACTCAATAAAGCTGTTGAATGAATATTACAGATATACATATCGATTGCCCCATAATCTATCTAAATGTTTCTCTAAGGACAAAACTAACTAAAATACAAAGTAGATGGTAATAAGTTCATAAGTGAGGTACAAGTAACGTAAAGGAGAGTACATGATTGATGTGGGTCCCTAGCATCTCATGGCACCAGCTTTTCTTTGTATTCTCAATACTTACAGGATTACTAAATTGAAGTGAATTATTAATGAGAGCTATTACTCTGTCCTAACACTGAATGTTCAATTAGATCCCAAAGAAACATTTGTCACAATCCAAAAATATGGGCACCTATTACTTGCATTTTTATTTTGATTCAGCCATTTGGTCTATGAGTACAACACCTTTGCAAAAGTTTTATTATTCATTCATTCACATATTTGTTAAGCATATGTTATGTGCAAGTCTCAGTGACAAACACTGAATGTAATACAAACATGAATAAGACATGTATGATCAAGAAGTTTATAATCTGGTAGGTCATATAAAATATGTACACAAGTCAATACAATACAAGGTAAAATGTGTCAAATGCAGAATTGAGGCATAAAGATGTAAGTTTAGAAAGGCAAGTAAGAAAAGACTATTTCCTGCTGGGCTAAGGAAGTTAGGAATCAGAGAAAGTTCCATGACAGAGGAGATATTTGAACTAGGTCTTAAAGGTTTGGCTGGCTTTCAACATGAAGAGAAGGGTCAATATGCATCCTAGGGAGGAGGTAGCAGAATGAGGAAAAATATGTACAAGGAAAAATATCAAATATGTACAAAGAACAATGTGAAGTAGTTCACTTTACCTATAGTGGAGTATTAGGCACAAGAAAGCTTAGTTTGAGATAAGCCTGGGGAGTTAGATAACAGCCAATTTGTAGAGGTTCTTGAAGACAAAAGTAAGGAGTCCACATTTTATCTTATAGGCAATAGGGAGCTAATAAGGTTTATAAGCAAGAGACTAAGAATATTAGAATGTATTTATGGATCTTGCTCCAGTTTGGTGGGTGAAATGGAATACAGCAATGTTATATAGACACTAAAGACCAATCAGGAGGTTGTCAAAATAGCCCAAGCTGGAGGCAACCAGGGCCACAGTCTTGATGGTGATTGTATGAAAGGAAAGGAGGAGATAGATGTAAGAGATATTATAAAAATAGAATAAACCAGAATCAACCTGAGGACAAAGAGGGAGAGGGATCCAAACGAATTCAAAGAATTCAAGAAGCAGCTGGCAGAGAGAAATTGAGGCTAATTATGAGGTGTTTTAATCTATGGAAGGGATTGACAAAGGGGTGGAATAGAAGAAATTCCACTTCTAAGCTGGACATACAATGTGAGTTTACTTCTCAATCTCGTCTTGAAGTTGACTCAGGTTGAGAGGTAACTTCTCCTTTATTTTCTTAAAAGGAAAGATTTCAAAGACCTGTTAGGGTCATTACACAGTTAGATGAGAGGGCATCCCTTGTAGCATAACACCACTCATAATCTGGAATCAATCCACAGATAATGCTTCATCTTTATGAGTCAGAAAATGAACTACTGTTTTCCATCATCTATTGAAATACAGACTCCCAAATTATTAATAAAACATTCATTTAATGACTAAAAAAGACATTATTTCGATATAAATTTTTCTTGATTACCTATTTTTATGTCACCTTAATTCCCAAATATGCATCTTCTCTCTCCCCTAACCAGCTAGATACCTTGGTAAACAAAGGATGAAAACAAGAGGGAAAAAAACAATCAAAAACAAAAATCAACTGAAACTGACAGTATATAAAATATGCCAGTGCATTAGCCCCCTACTTCTACAAAGAAGAGAGGGAGGCTCATGATAACTTTTTATTGATTCAAATATATTTCAAAAGTTTGAAATTTCAAAAGTAGCTCCAAAAGCAATTATGCCCAGATTCAGATTTTATAAACACACGATTCCAAAATAATAGTCTGGGCATCAAAAGTTTTGTTCATGTTTTTAGGTAAGGGTTTTCTTTATATTTGATTTTCATTTGATTATTAGAGTCAATTATCTAAAATAGTTGACTCAATTGTTAAAATAGCTGGTAATGAAAAGATGCTGTGTATAGTCTGCTTTTTGTTTTGTGATGTAAGAGCACTGACTTGGCCTTCAGCAAATCCTAGGCATATAAGAATGCCCTTGAGAGGGTCCTTTGAATATGCTTAGTGGTAAGTGAGGTTTATTTACAGGAGCAAATTGGAGAAATGCCATTCCTAAGCTCTGTATAATTTTAAATGGAGAGAAATCACAGAACTGTAGAGCTGCCAGAGTCCTTGGGTATCATCTAGTCTGACTCCATTTTTGTTTCACAGATGAGGAAACTGAGTACTAGAGAGGTTAAAAGATATGTTTATATCAGTGACAAAAAAATGAAAGCCTGAAAATAGCACTTTATTATTACAGAAATATCTTTACAGTGGTATCAGGCTGAAGAGTAATAGTTTCAAAATAATTTTGCTAATCATAAAGCAAAAAAATGGCAATGACAAACATTTTTAATAAAACAGGATAAATTACCAAGATGAGGTCAAAATGGCTACATGATCTAGATATAAATGAAGGTATCATAAGAAAATTAGAAGAACATGGAACATATTACCTATCAGACTTATTAATATAATAATTTATCAATAAACTATTACATTTTAACTAATCATTGTTTGTATTTACATTTTACTTATTTAATATATACTTATGCATATATTGTTTTCCCCAATAGAATAAAAACTCCATAAGGGTGGGCACTATTTTTTTTTTGCATTTCATAGTTTAGTACAGCGACTAGCACCTCATTGCCACTTAATAAATGTTTGTTAACTGACTGATTGCCTATATATTTTGCTCCCTGATATATGTATATGTATATACATATACGTATATGCATGTACATATATACACATACATAGATATACAATATACATATATACACACACTTATATACATATATATATATATATATATATATATATATTCATAAGACAATATACAATACAGGGGATGTGTTCATTATATATGTCTTAGATACCATCTGAAACTACTGGACATCCTGTAATGAGTACTTTGCAAATATACTTTCTAGGGCTGGGCTTGGCTAGCTGTTCACCAATGGTCAGCATTTGTGGTATGATTAAAAGAGTTTGGAATAAGGAGTCAGCATATCTGGTTATGATGAGCTCTGTCACTGACATATAAGTTTTAGGAACTTAGATAAACCAGAGCTTTGGTTTCTTAATTTATAAAATGAAGATGTTAATAATTTCACTAGCAATTTCAGAGTTAATTGTGAACCAAAGATCTTTTGAAATCTCAAATCACTGATCAAATTAAGTACTGTGTATAAAGTGCTTTGTAAACCTTGAAGTGTTGAATAAATGTCATCTATTAATAGGTCAAAGTAAGTCATCATTGTTTTTAAGAAAACAATAATAACAGTGGCTAGCATGAACATTGTTCTTTAAGGTTTTTCAAAGTGTTTCATGAATATTACTTCATTTCATCCTCCCAAGAACTCTTTGAAGCAGTTGCTATGATTACAGCCATTTAAAAAATGAGAACACTCAGGCAGATGGATGGTAAGTGTCTTACCCAGAGTTATAAAACTAGTGTCTGAAGCTGGATTCAAACTCAGGTCTGCCTTAGTCCCAGGTTATATCCACTGTGTCAGATAAGTCCCCATGAATATGCTTCCAATCAGACTGTGTAGACCTAACCACAGTTTCTGACAGAACACTATGTACATGTAGTGATCAACAAATACCTATTTATAGAGCAAAGCATATTTTTGAGCCCTAAAAAGGCACAGTATAGATCATCCATCACTCCCTATTGATACATGTTCCTAGCACTGGAAGGCATGTTAAAGAATGTGTAATCCACTGAATGTAGACGAGTAACCTTTATATTTAGTAATTCTTTCAGCTAAAACAGTTTTGTAGCCACACTCTACATTCAATGGATGCCAATTAGGACTAACTTTAAAAAGTCATCCATCAGCCTTCAGTGATAAAGAAATCCAACAATGTTCAACTGAATTATTATAGAAAGCTGCATTTAAAACAATCTGTATTTAATTCTTTCCCACTTCACCACAAACTCTCTCATAATGTAATCCAAAAACGTGTATAGTACTCATTACCTCCTTGTGTGCATTTAGGAGAAACAAAATAGTATAACAAAATAGTTTTCAAAATCTCCCTGGAACTATGGTATACAGGTAAAAATAATAACAGCTAGGATTTATGTGGTGCTTTAAGATTTATGGAAAGAACTTTATAAATATTATCCTATTTCATCCTCACAATAACTCTTAGAGGCAAGTGTTATTATTATCCCTATTGTACAAATAGCAGGTGGAGGTTAAATGATTTGCCCAGGGTCACACACCCATCTGAAATTGAGCTTGAACTCAGATCTCTCTGACTCCAGGCCCAATACTCTATCTACTGTACCACCTAGCCGTACTTCAGACTTGTACCATTCCTATCAAGTTATAATTATAGGAGTGCCATTTAATTTTTTTTTAATTTTTAAATTAATTTATTTATTCTTAGTTTTCAACATTCACTTCCACAAGCTTTTAAGTTTTAATCTACACCTCCCTCCCCTCTCCCTTCCCCAAGATGGCATGCAATCTGATATAGGCCCTGCAAATACATTAATATTAAACATATTTTCACATTAGTCATGTTGTAAAGAAGAATGAGAACGAATGGGCAGAACATGAGAAAAAAAGAAACAAAACAAAAAACAAGAGAGAGAGAGAGAGCAAATAGTATGTTTTGATATGCATTCAGACTCCACAGTTCTTTCTCTGGATGTGGTCAGCATTTTCCATCAGGAGTCTTTTGGAGTTGTCTTAGATCCTTGCGTTGCTGAGAAGAGCTAAGTCTATCAAGGTCAGTCATCACACAATGTGGCTGTTACTGTGTATAATGTTTTCCTAGTTCTGCTCACTATATTCAGCATCAGTTCATATAAGTCCTTCCAGGCTTTTCTGAAGTCTGCCTGCTCATCATTTCTTATAGCACAATAGTATTCCATTACTTTCACATACCACAGCTTGTTCAGCCACTCCGCAACTTATGGGCATTCCCTCAATTTCCAATTCTTGGCCACCACAAAACAGCTGCTATACATATTTTTGCACTTGTGAGTCTTTCCCCCATTTTTGTGTTCTCTTTGGGATACAGCCCTAAAAGCAGTATTGCTAGGTCAAAGGGTATGCACATTTTTATAGCTCTTTGGGCATAGTTCCAAATTGCTTTCCAGAATGGTTGGATCAGTTCACAACTCCAGCAACAATGCATTAGTGTGCCAATTTTCCCACATCTTCTCCAGCATTTATAATTTTCCTGTTTTGTCATGTTAGCCAGTCTGATAGGTTTGATGTGGTAGCTCAGAGTTGTTTTGGTTCACATTTTTCTAATCAATAGTGATTTAGAGCATTTTTTTAATATGACTATAGATAGCTTTAATTTCTTCATCTGAAAATTGCCTACTTCATATCCTTTAACCATTTAACAATTGGGGAATGACTTGTATTCTTGTAAATTTGATTCAGTTCTCTACACATTCTAGATGAGGCCTTTATCAGACACACTGGTTATAAAAATTCTTCCTCAGTTTTCTATTTCCCTACTAATCTTGGTTGCATTGGCTTTGTTTGTGTAAAAAACTTTTCAATTTAATGTAATCAAAATTATCCATTTTGCATTTCATAGTGTTTTCTATCTTTTGTTTGGTCATATATTCTTCCATTCTCCATAAATCTGACAGGTAAACTATTTCTTGCTCTCCCAGTTTGCTTATGATATCAGCCTTTATATCTAAATCCTGTACCCATTTTGACTTTATTTTGGTATACACTGTAAGATGTTGGTCTATGCTCAGTTTCTGCCATACTATTTTCCAGTTTTCCCAGCAGTTTTTGTCAAATAGTGAGTTCTTAACCCATAAGCTGGAATCTTTGGGTTTATCAAATAATAGATTACTATACTCACTGACTACTGTGTCTTATGAACCTAACCTATCTTCACTGATCCACCAGTATTTCTTAGCCAGTCAGTATCAAGTAGTTTGGATGATTGCTGCTTTATAATAATTAAGATCTGGTATAACAAGGCCACCTTCCCTAGCATTTGTTTTCATTAATTCCCTTGATATTCTGGACCTTTTGTTCTTCCCCATGAATTTTGTTATTATTCTTTCTAGCTGTATAATTTTTTTTTTGTTAGTTTGATTGGTATGGCACTGAATAAGTAAATTAATTTAGGTAAAATTGTCATTTTTATTATATTAACTCAGCCTACCCATGAGTGACTGATGTTTTTTTTCCAGTTATTTAGATCTGACTTTATTTGTGTTAAAAGTGTTTTGCACTTGTGTTCATGTACTCATGTACATGTGTCTTTCTCTATCCTATTTCCCTCCCCCACCCCGTTTATGCTTTTCTTTCTCTTTTCTCCCTTTCCCTCCTCAAAAGAGTTTTGCTTTTGACTACCATCTTCCCTCCCTTCTATCAGCCCTCTCCCTTTTCATTCTCTTTTCCCTTACTATTTCTTCCCTCCCTTCTAATCACTCCCTCTCTTTTCTTTCCCCTTTACCCTCCTATTGCCTACAGGGAAAGTTAGGTTTCTTTACTTAACTGAGTATGTTATTCCCTCCTTAAGCCAAATTCAATAAGAGCAAGGTTCATACAATTCTTATCTCCCTCCCTTCTTTCTCTCTACTGTAACATTTTTTGTGCCTCTTCATGTGATGTAATTTACCCTTTTCTGCCTCCTCCTTTCCTCTCCTCCCATTACAATCCCTTTTCACTCCTTAATTAGGTATTTTATCATTACATCAAGTTCAGTTTATATTCACACCCCCTGACTATATACATCCCATCTAAATGTCATAATAAAGGTACAATTCTCAAGAGTTACATGTATCATCTTCCCATGTAGGGATGTAAACATTTTGCCCTTGTTGAATAACATATTTTGTTTTTTGTTTTCCCTTTCCTGTTTACTTTTTTATGTATCTCTTGAGTCTTATATTTGAAAATCAAATTTTCCATTGAGCTCTGATCTTTTCATCAGGAAAGCCTGGAAGTCCCCTATTTCACTGAATGTACATCTCCTCCCCTGAAAGATAATGCTCAATTTTGCTGAGTAGATGATCCTTGGCTGTGAACCAACCTCCTTTGCCTTACAGAATATCATATCGCAAGCCTTCTGATCTTTTAATGTAGAAGCTGCAAGGTCCTGTGTTACCCTAACTGTGGTTCCATGATATCTGAATTGTTGCTTTCTGGCTGCTTGCAGGATTTTCTCCTGATAATTCTGGAATTTGGCTATAATATTCCTTAGCATTTTCAATCTGGGATCTCTTTCAGGAGGTTATCAGTGGATTCTTTTGATGACTATTTTATCCTCTAGTTCTAGGGCCTCAGGGAAGTTTTCCTTGATGATCTCCTTTGAAAGATGTTGTCCAGGCTCTTTTCTTCATCATGGCTTTCAGGTAGACCAATATTTCTTAAGCTATCTCTTCTGGATCTATTTTCCAGATCAGTTGTTTTTCCAGTGAGGTATTTTACATTTTCTTCTATTTTTTCATTCTTTTGATTTTGTTTGACCGATTCTTGATGTCTCATAGAGTCATTAGCTTCCAATTTCCCAATTTCAATTTTTAATGAATTGTTTAAGGGGGGAGGAGGTCATGGAGTTGGTGTTTATCTCCTTGAGGCTCAGTATCTCCCACTGGTTTGTTGAGGTGGGGCTTGCCGCTGGCTTGATGGGACACCTCCCATCCTGTACTTGTCCCATTCAGCCATAGCAAGCGGGACCTTTGCCATAAATTCCCCTAGCCTCATGAGCTAAAAAACTGCTCTACCCTAACTTTCTGCTGGCTCCAACCACTGTTCCAGGATTTTTCCTGGGGTAGTATTTTCTGGGTTTTTCAAAATCAATAAGGGAGCATGAGAGTGATTTACTGCTTACTCCACCATCTTGGCTCCCAGAAGTCCCAGGAGTGTCATTCTATATAAAAGTTGACTACCTCCATTGTGACGTAGCAGAGATGATTTTAGGGAATTTTTGCATCCTTAGATTTCTTCAGTTTCCAGATCTGTGAGCAGCAGAATGAAGTGGAACTCTGCTTTTCTTTGGCCCCCAAATCTTCTACATACTCCTGAAGAACTTGGTAGATTAGGAAAAGCGATCTACCTTTCAATAAGAGAACTTGAAATAATTTATCTCATTTGAGCCTCAGAACAAACCCATGAGCAAAGCTTAAGAGATATCATTACTTTCTTTTGTTTTATTCAGTCATTTTTCAGTTGTGTCTGACTTTGTGACTCCATTTGGGGATTTCTTGGAAAAGATCATTGTTTGTCTTTTGTTCTCAAAGAAGACCATGACATCAGGGAGGTGATGCTGGAGTGGTTTGCCACTTCCTTCTAGAGCTCATTTCACAGATGAGAAAACTGGGACAAACATGGTTAAGTGATTTGCCAAGGGTCACAGTTAGTATATGTCTGGGGCCAGAACTGAACTCAGAAAGATGAGTCTTCCTGACTCCAGGCTCAGCACTCTGTGCACTATGGTGCCACCTAGCTGCCCAGATTTTCTCTTTGGTATAGGCAAGAAAAATTTTAAATAACCACAGGGAAACTAGAGTTTGATCTTACATTATGAAAATGTTTTTGAAATTAACAAAAGGCCATAGGGAGAAGCTTGGCAGGTGGACAGCCAGAATGTTCTACTGGTGTACTCCTGACGTCAGAGAAAAAAGGGAGGAAGTCTTCCAGAGGCAAACAGATGGGAAGTCATTAACTAGGGTTACACAGCATGAGCCAGAGTGCATAGGCTGCAATCTGCATCACTGGAGGGAACTTGCAAATCAGTGAGATCCCAGGTCCATTGAAATATAACTGAAGGGCTGAAATGAATGAAGTGGCAAAAGCACAAGTTATGGAGTTCATTGAAGAGGAACTTGATTGGTATTTTCACCTACTTTTTAGAATTTATGTGAACTCAAGAGAATGACTTCTCTTGGCCTCAGTTTCTTTATCTGTAAAATAGGGGATTGGGCTTAATCTCTTAGATTCCTTCCATTTCAAAATCTATAATGTTATGAAGCTAGAATTTGGACAAGTTAATTTTTTTTTTTTACTTAAAAATCTTCATAAAAAAGAGTTTTAACTTCCCTCTGGCACACAGCATCTACCTTATGAGGTTATTTTTTCACCAATGAATCAGTCAGGGCAGGATTATCTGAGAAGACAAATGAACACCTGCTTAGTGGCCTATGGGGTAATTGGTATTTTTCCTAAGATTGTGTTTTCAGTGGGAGGTGGGGTTGGGGAGAAGAGGAAATGTTAAGGACCTTTGGACACTGGTCACAGGAAAAGCTCTGAAGTGTAAAAATAACATCACCATGTTACATACTTTGCAACCTCTTTTGGAAAAGTCTGTAAGAGCCAGTACTGATGTGCCAAGAAATGGAGAACTTTGATGTCCAAGCCAAGGGAGCTATTTCAGGTGACTTTCCTTTTTTTTTTCTCCTTTCTCTGCATACTTTCAAGACCTGGCAGAAAGTCTCTTCCTTTACTGTGGTCACTTTGGGAAGATTTATGAGATCATTGAAATCTGGCTCCAGTCTGGACATCTGTGCAGCAATTAAGTATTTAGAGGTGGGATCAGTGGAGCTCAACTCTTTTCCCAAAATATGCACTGGGTTACTTATGAAGTATATAAAAGAATAGATTATTGATCTTTCTTCAAAAAAATATATGTGTGTGTGAGTCTGCATGTGTGTGTGTGTCTGTGTGTAGTATTGCTCTCTCATCATTGCCTATGAAGTGATTTCAGGGCATAACAATTAAAATGTTCAAACCATCATTAGAATTCCAATATGCATATTCATCTCCATTAGCTGTGTGTTGTCAGATTATAAGGGGTACCTTCCTTTGCATCCAGCTACCACTCTATTCTTCAGGATAATGACAGATGCCGCTGAAATGCTGAGTCAGAGATGATGGCTTGATGTGAAAGCTTTGCTTCAGAGAACAGCCAACAGTATTAGCAGCCAAAACAAATGGAGGCTTTGCCGATTTCCTTTCTATTAGTTTTGGTGACTTCACAGCTGTTTAAAATTTCCCTGAATTTACCTCCCTTCTTCTCTCTCTCTCCCTGCCTCACTTTGTTACAAAACAATGACGTGCCATATGGTGTGTGAATGAAGGTGCTGGTTTTTGGATGATTCGGCATCCTTAAAGCCATGTTTTAATATCATTTCCAAAGAAGCTGATAAACCTGAGGGGGTGGCTGAGTGGGGAGTCCTGGCTAAGGAATATATTCCTTTTAGGATAAAAGTCAAGAGGAAAAATGCTGGAAGCTCCACAGATGGGGTTTTAATGGAAGTTTCCTTCTAATTTAAGATCATCTTCTCTCCAAAAATAAAAGAAATGCTCCAAACAGTTGCATAAAAGGGGATATAAGGCATCTGAATGGTTACCCATCAAAGTTAAACTGAGGACAATGCTAACCACAAAAGACTTTTATTACAAGTCTGCTCTAGCCCCAAATACATTAGTCTTATGATGTGACAAGACAACAAGATACAACAATAAAGACAATTATGTATGTGTGGTGTATTGGCTTTTTGAGAAATTGCAATGTTCTGTTTTCTGCCTTGTAAATTTTAAAGTGATCCTCCTTTAGAGGAAGGACTACCATGAATAATTCATAGAAAAGAGCATATAAGATATTCAAAATGGAAAACAGTTATTAAATGATTGAGTCAGTAACCCTGGCAGTCCTGAATCAGTGGGAGTAATACAATGTACCCAGTTTTACACCAGAGGATGAACTGACTCTCCACAACAAAACCGAAGAGATTATCATGGCACTCAGAGTTCAGGTTATTTACCTACTTAGGCAGCAAGGCATTTAGCATAAAGTTATGCAAAAGAAGAAGGAGAAATTTTTTTTTCCTGGTTAGAAAATACCCCAGGCAGAAAGCAAATACATTTGAAAGCAAGTCTGTGCCTGAATGAAGTAGTTGTAGGCTGTTCCCATATCTTTAATACTGCCCTAGCATCCAAATTCCAGAGGTGGGTCTGAAGGACCCCATCAACTAGTACCGATGAGGTCTAAAGGTTTAGGGGTGCTAGGACCTCAAAATCACAACACACGGGTCCTACCCAAATGAATTTGACTCAAGCCTTCTTTCAGCCAGAGACAAGGTTTATTAAAAGTCCACCATATTGTCCAGGCTCTTAAGGAATCTGAACATTTGCGAGCTATTGGCTAGGTTCTTAAGGAATCTGAGCACCTTACTGGAGACAAGATAGACCTTATATACAGAAAGGCTGTGAAGGGATCTAGGAAGGATCCTGATGAGAGTGACTGTGAGGTTGAGAATGAGGTCTAGATAGGGTCAAGGATGGGAAGTAGCCAGGGTCCATAGGGAGGTAAGACAATGGAGGGCTAGGCTAGATTAAGGGTAACAGAGAATTGGGAGATTGGGCATAGGAGATAATAAAGTCCTGTTGATAGGATTACAGCCTCAGGGGAACACTAGAGACCTTCTTGATCAAGTGGGAAACTTCAAGGAGAATCCCTTAGACAAATGCAACCCAAATTCCTTTTGAGTCTTGGCTTAGGCCTATACCTCATCAGTACTACCATTCCATTAATCAATGAACTGCAGTGATCTCCTTGGGTAAAAAAGAATTGCCTTTGTTTGGCACTTAAAGTCCTTCAACCCTAGATCTAATCTACCTTTCCAACTAGACTGTGTACAATTACTCTTCATGTTTGGCTTGTTTGGTGTTATCAATATCCAGCATTCCATTTCTTGTCTCTGTGAATCTGATCACTTCCCATGCCTGGAATGCACTCCCTCCCCCTTCTTCCTCTTAAAATCTCTAGTTTCTTTCCAATTAACTTCAATGACTTCCCTCTATGACAGGCTTTTCTTGCCCCTACTCCAATTGCTGGGGCTTTCCATTCCCCCCACAATTTATCTTGTGCCTATGTATTTGTTTTGTACATATTTATACATATACATGTTTTCTTTCCTAACAGAATATCACCTCTCTGAGATCGAGGACTATTTTTTTTTTCCTCTGCCTCTTGGCATATAATAGATATCTATTAATATATATATATATGTAAATATATATAATTATAATTATTAACATATAATATAGGAATACTGTTGATTGATTAATTAGTACAAAACAAAACAAAAAAGTTTATGAAGCCCCTGTTATTTATAAGACACTGTGCTAGGTGCTGGAGATATTAAAAAAAAAAAAAACAGGAAACCTTTTTTGCCCTTGTAGATCTTACATTCTATTAGGATCTTTTAGGATACACTAGGGTCTACTTGGTTCTCTAGGGCTCACTACAAAACAATTCTTTATACTTCTGCAATTTTCTAAATACTTTAAAAATTAGGAAAATATTTATCCATAGTAAAAGATCTATCATTTCTACTTCATTCTGATTCTGCCACTTCTTGTGTGACTTTAGACAAGTCACTTAACACCTCTATACCTTATCAGTTTCCTTATCTATAAAAATAATTTATAAGATGAATAGTTTGGATTAGATGACCTCTGAAATTCCTTTCACCTGTAATATATGACTCTGAGATCCTAAGAGTTTCAACCTAAACCAAACTGTTTTCTGGAAATATAACTGAGGCTGCTATGATTTTTTTTTTTAAGGCAATTGGGGTTAAGTGACTTGCCGAGGGTCACACAGCTAGTAAATGTCAAGCGTTTGGTCCGAGGCAGGATTTGAACTCAGGTCCTCCTGACTTCAGGGCCAGTGCTCTATCCACTGCACCACCTAGCTGCCCCTCTGCTATGATTTTTACCAGAAACATTAAAATAGATAGACTTGAAGTTTTCTTTTGAATATAGCTCTCTGCTCAATTTCATAACTTTGGCCTTTAAGGAAATAATGCCCTGCTCTGCTTCTTACTGATAGATCAAGATGAATTTAATCATATGACAAGTCTGATACATAGCAGAGAAGATAGATTCAAGTATTTATATTATATGAAAAGCATGCTAAATTTAGAGTCAGTGGACCTGGGTGTGAATCTGTTCTGTTCCTTATTGCCATCTCCAAGTAACAGCTTCCTTATATGAAAAATGACATAATTAGACTAGATGACCTATAAGGCCCTTCCTAGGTTTAAATGTACTATCCTTTGACATAGTAGCAGTGATAGTTGCAAATACATCTTCCCAATTCTCTTCCAAAAATGCTTATTGTGAAAGCCAAAAGGGAATAACAGAAAGGCAAGTATAAACAGGAATTAATTTTGAAGTTCAGACTTCATGTTGACTTTAATATGCAGATTATTGAGAAAGATGTGAGGTTTTTTGGGGTTTTTTTTAAGCTTTTCAGCTACAGTTGACATTACTGTTCACACTGCCCTCTACTATCAATTTCCGGGATTCCAGGACTCTGTGCTTGTCAGGTTTCCTCTCTCTATGATCCTTTCATTTCATTTCCTTTCTAGCCACCACTTCTTCCCTCATTAACCACTGAGTTTTCCCCTAAATCTTGGTTTGTCATATTCAATATCTACCTGTGGGCTACCTTTCCAGATGACAGGGTATTATGAGGTCAGTTACAGAGGATCAAATACATTTCCTGTACTCTGACAAATCTCCAGGTCACACTATCATAATCCACATTCCCTCTTTGACATTCTCTTTGCTCTGGGTCCTAAGCCATGCAAGTATACTTTCATGGACCACTTGCAGCCAAAGGGGAAACACAACCACATCACTGAGTTCTTGACTATCTCTCATGGAAGGTCAGCAGCCAGAGTCACATAAAACAAATGCAGAGAATCATGAGAAGGCATTCTAGACCACTACACCCAAGCAGATGTAAGCACTCAAAAGCCATACATTCTGTTCATTCCCTCACTCTTTCACACCTTGCACTGTGTACCTCACAAAACCTGGCTGGTTTGACAACTGTACACTAGCACTGATTGCAGAATGGATCTAGCTAAATGTTTTTTTTTTCTGACCTAGGGGTGGATAAGATCCCCTGAAGCTCATTGCAGGTGTGTGACACAGCTGTGTTTCCCTCCCACCCCACTACCATGTACCCTGCTGTTAACATAACTCTTGATTCAAATGTCAACCACTTGAAGATGGCACTCAAAATTACATACCTTAACTGCATATTACATATCTTCATGGAATTTCATTTTTCCCTCTCAGTGTGGGACATTTGGTTGTTAATTGCCCTATTGGATTTTTATCCCAACCCTTTCAAAAACATCTTATTTTTAATTAAAAAAAAACTGAAATTACATGCACATTCTCATACATATCTAGGTCTTATTTTCTGCTCACACAAATCTTTGTTTTCTTATCTCACAGACCTGGTTGCTGACCCTGCTTAGGAATTTAAATTAGGAATTTAGTGTTGAGGGAAAGCTAGGTAGTGCAGTGGATAGAGCACCAACCCTGGATTCAGGAGGACCTGAGTTCAAATCTGGCCTCAGACATGTAACACTTACTAGCTGTGTGATCCTGGGCAAATCATTTAACCCCATTGCCTTGCCCCCCTCACCCCCACCCCAAAAAAGGAAAGAAAATAAAAGGAGTTTACTATTGTGACTGTGTTCCTTTGGTAGCTACATATGATACTTATGAGGTAAGGCATACTTCCTTTTTCATCAATGAGGAAATTGAGACACAATCAATGAATTGCCTAAGGTCTCAAAGATTCTTGATATGCCCAAAACTACAACTCAGATCTCCTAATACCAGAGTGGGGTGATCAGCACCTTATAGTTTTCTAAACTTGGTTTAGAGAAATTTAGCATTTGTTACTCCTCATTGAGCGCGGAGACTTACTCTTTTAGACAGGGGAAAAACTATTTTACCTATACTTAGGTCAATATACATGTTAATTTAATTCATCTTTTACATCATGTAGCTAGGTTTATAATAATGTCAGAGACTGGGTATCATTTTCAAAATGCTTGATTTTTCAGAATATTGATTGCAAATAATTGTGATATTGCATTACAAAATGCATGTATTCAATGCAAAAAAAAACCAACCCAAAACTATTAACTTCTCAAATATGTGGTCACTTCAATTCTCTACTCCAAAACATTCCTGAAATAAGTCACTTTCACATTGATTAGTTTAGATGTTGGCTGATACTCATCTTTTAAAGAGATAAAGTTCCTTGAGAAAGAAATGGCATGATCAATATGTATCCCTCTCATGTACTTTGATGAAACGATTTTATCTTTAGAGCTCATAGGTTCCTTCACTTCTGTGAACAAGATTTTTTGAAGTGATTTTAGGTAACTTAGATGTTTCTTGTACAGTATGAAGCTAACAAAATATTTTGCCATTTGACATAACAATCTGTACATTGTCCCTTACTGCCTTATTATCCTCTTTTCTAACCTTGACACTTTTGGTCATGCAGTTTCAACCTTGCTTATGTGGACCTATGGATCACAACATTTTGGAACAAGGAAGAGGCCTTAGACATCAACAAGTCTAAGCCCTTCAACATAATGATGAGGAAACTGTGGCCCAGAGAAATAAAGTGACTTACCCAATGCAGCACAGCTAGTATACAGCAGAGGTATGATTTAAACCCAATTTCTCTGATTCCACATTGAGTGATTTGCCACTATTTCATGCTCTACTTAGCTATATCCTAAGCAATCTTTAAAATCAAATTCCATATCAATCTCCCCCCATGCAATGTTTTCTTGACATACCAGCTCACAGAAATCAATGGTTACCTTACTGAATCTCTACAGTGATATTCACTAACTTTTCAGTCATTTGACAATCATAAGATCAAAGGATTGGAGCTAAACCTCAGAGGTCAGGTGGTAGTATTACTTCCTCTGATGTGTCTGGCACATCATAAGCACTTAATAAAAGCTTGTTAATTTGTTGCTTGAGTCCAATCCACTCATTTTATACATGCAAAATACAAGGCCAAAGTGGTTAAGTGACACAGAAATTGCTAGTCTACAGCAGTCAGGACCATTTCTTGCCCAGGGCTTTGTCTATTACATCATGGCCATTACTTTCCTTGAAGAGCCCTTCCAGATCTAACATTCTATGATTCTATCCATAATGATGATAATTATTACTTATGTGAGGTCACAGCTGACAATTTGGTGGCAATAGATTTTTAAAAGAAAGAAGATGAAAGCTTTTTTACTTTGCACAGTCACTTATTAAATAGTCTTCCATCTGATAGAGTGACAAGTCCTTTTATCTTTCTCTTATTCTATATATGTTTAACATTTTGGGGTTTTTTATGTCTCTTGTAGGCTGCATTTCACTTCTCACATTTGCTTTTCCAATAGCCTCCACTGTTTCCCTTAAAAGAGTGCTAGTACTCATTATCACTTCCTCAAAAAAAAAAAACACAACAACAACATAAAAAAAACCTTCTTTCTTCATCTCCTTTCCTTATATGTAATAACAAAGCCTAACTCTTCCCCCTTGTGTACATTACAAAGCCAACTATTCTGGAGATAGAATGTAGGGATTAAGGGCCAAATAGAGATGTCAAATGATCTGAGAGATTTAAAAGTTTAAACATGCCTTTTCTGCCATCTTGTTCCTTATGTCCATTATATTCTCACCATCATGAGAAAGACTCATAAACGAGCGACATCTCTGACTTTTACAAAATTTCTTCTCTGTTCCCCCTTTAAAATTTTTTCTCCTCAAAGTTTTAACAGATATAAAAATAGACCCTTCTGTCTTGTATTTCAGATGCAGCATACCAAGCTTCCCCTCAGGCAATCAATCAATCAACATTTATTAAATGTCTAGTCAGACACTCTGCTAAGTGTGGGGGATAAAAATATGAAAAAAGCAAAACAGTCACTACCCTCAAGGAACTTACAATCTAATGAAGGAAGATAAAACAAAAAAGGAAGCTGAAAAACAAGAGGGTTGGAAAGAACAACAGAAGCAAGGTGAAGAAGGCAGTCAGAGAAGTCCAGAAATAGTGCAGCCAGGTAAGAAATGAGGAGATGTCTGAGCTAAGGTCTCTCCTTAAATGGTGGTGATTATTACATTTAAGAAAATTACATTTAGCTACTATTAATACTGTTACATATAATGAGAAATATTTATTGGTGATCCTGCTTACACAGGACATAATTTAATTACTAAATAAATTCTATAATTTGAATCTTAATTACTGATCAAATTGGCAAAACATCAATGCTTACCAGAGGTTATCCTCCAAAGCACATAGTGAACAATTCCAACTCCCACAAAACATTTAATTCCAGTGGCATCCCTCAGACCTGGGTTCAAGTTCTATTGATTATACAGTTAAGGGGATCTTAAAAACTAAAACTAAGTACTGATCAATTTCAAAATAACTTTTTAAACTGCTGTGTCTTGTAATTAAAAATTTTGCTGTAAATTATGAGACTGCTACTCATTTTTGTAATAGATTATGCTCAATTTAAAATTTAAGAACGGCTTTGCTTTCTCTTTACAAAAAGAGAAACTTATTTAAGAAAGTAGGAGGAGAAAGCCCAAGCCTTCCTGAGAATTCCCAGATAGATGAGCTATAATAGCCTGGGAAAGATCCTGAAAATTAGGTTGATTCCTAAGTGATGAGACTTAAAAGGGACTGGAAAAAAATATGGAAATTGGTAATTATTGTGTGGAAAAAGGTACAAAGACAAGACCTTGTAGAATCCCTTTATTTGTAAGCTTTCCAGGTTTCTTGAAACCTTTTGTTTGGGTAAGGCCATAATTTTTATCACCCCTGGTAAAGTGCTGGCAGGGTTGTGGAATTCCTATACAATAAATTGGATTACTGAATTTAAAAGTTTGTTTATAACATAGAAATGATTTCTAATGATTGATCTTTACACAGGATAAGTTTAAGATCATGAAAGAAAAGGGGAAAAAATTTTAAAGAGTGAAGGTTGTTAAGTGAAATCATGTGTGTGTGTATGTGTGTGTGTGCGCGCGCGCGCTTATAAACTTTTATTGTTTCCTGAAACACTATGAGAGTAATGATAATTGTAACCAACTTTAAGCCGTGATTAGTAAAACCTGCTATCTGAGGTAAAAATCTCTTGGGATTGTAATCTGATATTGTTTTGAATTTCGAATTCAGGTATAGTTGTCTGATAGATCATTGTCAGTAATTCACCATTTGAGGGAAATGCCACAAGCTACTCAAAGAGGAGATCCTGAACTATGACAGGTGACATCTGTATCTGCAAAAAAGAATAAGGGGACAACCTTGGCATGGCCAAAGATAGGATCTGGTTGACTTGGTTTCCCCATTGTGTTACATCCTTTTGAACAGTAATGTTTTCCACCTGAATAATCCAGACTCTGGCTTTGAGGTAGAACTTTTATCACACGGTTGGTTGTCTACTGTGACTCTTATCTGAAACCAAACAGAGCTAAGGATGCTTTTACTAGAATACATGTGTTGAGTCATTCTCTGCCCTTAGGCTTAGGCCTTGGCTGGCATGGACTGCCCCTCTTTCTTCAGCATTACAATATTCTCTCTGAGGGTCTGCCACCCTACAATTTGCATTATCAGGGTAAAACAGAGCTGCCACTTTAAAGTACTTAGAAGAGAAAAAGTGATGGAGGCAACATAATGTTATGGGCATTCAGGAATCAGTATTCAAGATGCTAGGGCAATATAATTTAGAGCTGGAAGGGAACTTAGACATCTCTCCAAAAGGCGAGGATTCCAAATGAATAGAAGATATCACAGATGGCACTTTTACTAAAAAAGTCCATCAAGAACATATGCAACTGCCAATCCATACGCCCACCCCCTTATCTCTATAAAATCTTTATGAGAATAACCTATATATACATGGCACAGATATTTGCTTTTTCTTCTTAAAAAACTGTGGAGGGATGGGAGCAAAATGAAATAAATATTTATTATTTTTTAAAAAAAGCTCAAAAAATGAGAGAACATGGAGGTCTTTGTATGCAACTTTTTAAACATCAGACCATATCATTATAATCACACAAAAGCAGAGGACCCTGCTGGGTGTCTGTTAATATATTCCAATACACTATTTTATATAGTTATATAAAATATAGCCTTTTAGACTCTTTTAAAACAAGATGTCTTTTATGCCTGGTTCCATATCTTTGGAGACTCCATAATGGAGACAATCACAGAGAGAACTTTACTTTATTCAACAATTTGGTGAATATCATGCTCAAACAAGATTTTAAACAAAATGATATATTTGCCAAAGGTATTCAAAAAATCTGTGGAAAACAGTGTGTATAAAGCTCAAAGGAATGATGTATAATTTACAAAGTAGAATGGAAGAGAGAAAAAAACAAACAACTAGATTTGAAGTCCCAAGAATTGGGTTCAAATTCTGTCTCATCACTATCAGTATGACTAGGAAAATCATACCACTTCTCTGTCATTTAGTTCTGTCATATGCAAAATGAAAGACTTGGACTAGGAAGTTGTTCAAGGTCTCTTCCAGCTCTAAGTATTTGGTGCTATTATTGATGAATGTACTCTAAATGCTCCTGTTCAAAGAAATACTAACCGAAATGAGCTCAAGGACATTGCAAAAATTTCATGAAAACAAATGAATAATCAGTCTACACATTTAAAAAAAGAAAACCCTTTATTGTGAACACATATTGCAGACAGATTGATCTGGGCTTAGGATTGAGAATACACTGGACTGAATTTTAGAAACTGCATATTGCTTCTTGTGATTCCAAACTGCCTACATAACAAAGCCCATTTCTTTAATACCTCTTTTTATGATGCCATATAGTTTAGAATCTCAGAGTTCTGGGATTCTACAAGATTTGAGCTTCTCTTCTTGCTCTCTACTATCTAATTTGGTGATTTTATCATCTCCCATTGGCTCTATTATTATCTCTTCACAGATGATTCCTAAATCTATATATCCAACCTTAGTCTCCATGCTGAGTTACAGTTATATATTTCCAACTCCCTCTTGGGCATCTCAAATTATATTTGTTGTAGGCATCTCAACCTCAATACATCTAAAAGAACTTATTATCTTTCTTTCCGATTTTCCTAATTACTGTCGAGGTTACCACTATCCTCCTAGACACTGAGGCCTGAAATCTCGGTGCCATTCTCAACTTCTCAATTACTCCACATAGCTCATCTATTTCTACATTTTATCATTTCTGTTTTCACAAGATCTATCATAAATATCATCTTATCTCAACTATACAGTCACAATCCTTGTTCAGACCCTAATCACCTCTCATTTGGACTAGTTTGATTTCAGAAAAATCTGGGAAGACTTGTACAAACATCATGATTCATAGTGAACCGAGCAGAATCAGAAGAATAATTTATACAGTAACAATAATATTGTAAAGAAAATCAACTTCAAAAGACTTAGTAATTATGATCAACAGGATGATCAGCTACAGTTCTAAAGGACTCGTGATGTGATCCACTTTGAGAAAGAGAATTGACTGGCACAGAGTACAGCACAAAGCATATGTTCTATTTTTTTCTTGCTTTTTTTTGGGGGGACAGGAATGTGGGTATTACAATAGCATTCTAAATGGTTTCCCTGCCTAAAGTCTCTTCCCCAGTCCTTTCTATCCTCCACCCAATTGCCAAAGTGAATTTTCCAAAGCATAGGTCTAACTAGGTCACCTCTTTGCTCAATGAGCTCCATTGCCTTCAAAGACTTCCATTCTTACAGTGTATGACTTTGATAATTATTTCTTTACTCTTGAATTTTAGCAGTTTTCCATAAATAAAAATCTCTCTTTTTTCCTCCTTTCCTCTACCCTTTTAAAACTTCAAACTGTTCAGATACAAATGAGGGATCACCCTACATCCTTTATAATGTGATTTAAGCTTTTATGTTTATGCCACAGCTCATTTTCTGCCCCTATTGAAATTAAACTGTTCACAGCCTACTGAAAATTGTATTTCATTTTACACAGATTTTTTTTTCAGTTTTAATAAACCAATTTCTTTTCTATGGCTGAAGGCACCAAACTGTTCACCTTGGAAAGATCCATGTTTTAAATATCTTACTAACTGATTTAATTACTTTTTTTCTTTTTACAGATAGTTTTTCTTCTCCTTTCAGCATAAAACTCTTCTATATGTCAGGGCAGTACCTTAAACAGATAGTACCTTGCCCTTCCTCCAAGTTTAAATTTGTTTCTTTGAAATTTCTAGCCATTGTCTTTTGTTTTACCTTTTGGGTCCCTTACTAAAAAAGATTAATTCTACTTTCAAGTGACAATCTTTTAAATATTAGAAAATGGTTATCATGTTCTAATCCCATCAACCGCAAATTTTCTCTTCTCAGAGTTCCTAATTGGTTCCCCTGCTTCAAGTCTCTCCTCTCTTTTAAAGACCTTAGTGACCTGGTCCCAACCTCCCTTTCCAAACTTTTTATCCAATATTCTCCTTCTGTATTCCACAACCCACCCAAACTGTTCTTGCCCACTGTACATTCCATCCTTTCTACTGGCTCTCCCCCATGCTTGGACTAAACTCTGTCCTAAATTCTGCCTCTTAGAGTCTGTTCCTCAAAATTAAACTCGAATACTCCCTTCCACATAAAGTCTTTACCATATAAGCATGTTTTAGATACATGATGTGTTAGATGATGTGTTCAGAGGAAGGAAGGCCTGTGTTCAAACTCCTACCTCAGATACTTACTAGCTTTGTGACCCTGGGTGATTCACTTAACCTTTCTGTGCCTCCGTTTCTTCATCTGTAAAGTGAGTGAGTTGGATCTGAAGATCCTATAAGTACCCTCTAATTCTAAATATATGCTACTAAGATTTTCTCTGTTGTTAATGTACTATCTACTCAAACAAACAAAAAAAAAACTAAATAGAATTTCATTGTAAATATTTATTTTTTCATGTATTGGCCTCCCTGAGAGAACATAAGTTGAGGGCAAGGACTATTCCATTTTTGTCATTGTATCCCCAGTACCTAGCACAGTTCCTGGCATGCAGTAATTACTTAATGCATACTTGCTAATTGGCAGATTGACATTTCCAGATTTCTTTATAAGATTTTCAAAGGAAATTAATTCAAGGCTCTTCAGTTCTCGATTTTCTTCCTCTGTGCGCTCTTCAGCTTACCAGTATGCTTCCCAAAATGTGGCAAGGAGAATTAAAAACAATAATCTCATCTTTTCTGATAAGTACAATGAGACTATCCCTTCTTTATTCATAGAGATTATGTATCCCCCATCCCCGATGCAGCCTAAGACTGCATTTCATTTATTTGGCTACTATATTCCTATTATCGTGGAATAGAGCTGATCATCCAGTAACTCTCAAAGCTTGAAGGAAAACTTTCAGTACAAATATTAATTACTGCTTTACTGGGCAAATAACAAACCTTGTAACCACGTTTCCCTTAGAGATGTTATAAGATAGAAATGATAGGTTCAATGAAGTGTAAGATAATAACTGGGTTAAGATAGAGGAACACAATCCAAGTCTCCTTCTATCTCTTCCATTGTGCAACTATCAGAGACAGAATATTGTATCACATGAAAAAAGCACCTGATTTTTACCATTCCTATGTTCATTCATAAAGTATTATCAGGAAGGGCCATATGCATGTGTCTCAAAAATACTGTTTGAAGATCTTAGCCAAGTAATTCCTCAGTATTAAGGGAAGAACAAGAATAAGACAACAAGAGTACTAAAGACACAACTGGAATAGGGGCTGAAGACAATGAATCATTAATATTCCAGGTGCCCCTGACCTCACCTTCCATTTAGAAAGATTTGGCCTTTGTGTCAGCGTTTCAGTGAAGACATTGAAAATCAAGGCAGTTCCTATGGGAAAACAAATTTGCTTGTAAAAATAACAGACGAATGGGTTAAGGTTGTCATTCCTGTAGGAATCAAAGTGAGAAAAGTGGCATTGCTGGGAATATGAATTGGAGGTCTGTAGGATTTTGAAAATGATTCAGTCTTTCCATGATACTCCATGGACTAAACTACACTACAGTGAGTGGCTTCCCAGCTTCATTCTCATACTACATTCATTTTTAAAGATTACACTTTAAAGGCATCATTACCAAAAGGACAAGGTCATTATTACATTTCTCAGACTTATGCCTAACCATTTTATTTTCTGTTCTGCCTGCTGGATAACAATGAATCACTCATTTGTAGATGAGCAAGTCCAGAAATACCCAACACACTGACCTAGAACATAAATTCCACATCCCTTAATATCTCAGTGCTATTTTAAATATAAGTAATCGGTAAGATGCAGCAGTTTCTAAAATTGCTGCTATCTAATGAATGCGTTATGTATACACGTAGTTTTCCATTGCTGTAAAAAAGATAACTTCAGATAAGAAATCTAAAATAGAAAAAAGCTGTATACCATTTAGAATCCTCCTCCATAACTATTTCCTTGCTTCCTCTCAATCTAGCATTTTAGCTTTTAAACAACTTATTCCATACATTCTGTTGCTGTTTATCCTCAGAACCCAACTTAAAATTCATCTTTTCCATATAAGTACATATATATATATATATATATATATATATATATATATATATATATACACACATATATATATGTGTGTGTGTGTGTGTGTGTGTATACACACACAGACATTTTTCTCTATATATGTATGCATTTGCATATATATATATGTACATATGTGTATGTGTGTGTGTGTGTGTGTGTGTGTGTGTGTGTGCATGTACATATATTTTTCTGAAGAGGAGAACAGTCTTTGGACTGGAAGGGACAGAACAAAGGTGGCTATCGGAGAGCTGATAGGCAAGTTAAATTAAAAAAAAAAACAAAAAAGACCCAAACACTTCCCTTGATGAGGCCCTGGGACCTAATGACCTACATCTCAATGTACTGAGACAAGCGAGCACTATGATTCCTGAGCCATGTTCAGTGGTCTTTGAAAAATGACAGAGAATGGGAGAATATTCCACTGGGAATAGGGTTGGAAAGGGATAAATATTGGCCCAACTTTTAAAAAAGGAAAAAGAATAGATTTTTAACAATGAAGGTCAACAAATTTGATTTTGTTTCCTTAAAAATATTTCAACATAACATTTTTTTTAAGGCAATTGTGGTTAAGTGACTTGCCCAGAGTCACACAGCTAGTAAGTGTCAAGTGTTTGGTCTGAGGTCAGATTTGAACTCTGGTCCTCCTGAATCCAGGGCCAATGCTCTATCCACTGTGCCACCTAGCTGCCCCCTCAATATAACATTAAAGGAGCAACTAATGAGAACCAGAAGAAGGATTATTCACAAAGCAGAAGAATGTTTTCATGTGAAATAAATTTCATTAACTCTTTTGAGACTAGGGTGCTACAGCCTAATACAGAGGATCCTTTTGATCACACCTAATATGGTGGGTAAAGCAATGGACTTGGATTCAGGAAGAACTATTTAAATCCTTCCTCTAATACTTACTAGCGGTGTGATCCTGGACAAGTCACTTAACTTCTCTGTGCTTCTGTTTCCTCATCTGTACAATGAAGTCGAACTTGATGACCTTTAAGGTCTTTTCTAGTCTCTAGGTCTACAGACCTAAGATCTGAAGAATGCTCTACCTAATTTATCTAGATATCAGAAAAGTATCTCAGAAGGTATTTCATGTAATTCTTATGGAAAAGTTAGGTGGCTTGACAACAACACATATAGGTTATTTCAGAAGAGGTTAAATGATTTGATCTAACTGGGGAGTAGGTTTTCAGCAGAGTGTCTAAAGGGATCTATTTCTCACAGTGCTGTTTAACATTTTTATCCACGGCTTAGAAAGATAAAGGAATTGATGGCATGCTGATCTAATTTGGAAATGACACAAAGCCAGGAGGAATAGTTAACACTCTGAATGACAGGGTCTGGATCCAACAACACCTTGAGAAACTAGGTACAGGTGTGGGGAACCTAAGGCCTCAAGGCCACATGTGGCCCTCTAGATCCTTAATTATGGCCCTTCAACACAAATTTGTTCTTCAAAGTTTGGATTCCTTCAAAGGGATGCACTTGAGGACCTAGAGGGCCACATGTGGCCTCGAGACCCCAGGTTCTCCACCTCTAGGCCAGGACAATGACTCAAATCTACCAAAAGCAAATTTAATAGGTTAAATGTAAAAGGTTATACCTTGTTGAAAGAAATAATTTTTCATTAGTCCAAGATTAGGTAGGTATGTCTATATAGTTTGTCCAAAAACAAAAAAGATTTAGAGGTTTAAGTTAACTAAAACAAGCCTAATATGTTATCATCAGGATGCTGTAACAATGGGGAAAAAAGAAAAAAGAAAAAAAACTATTGCAATCATCTTGGATTTAATGAATAGAAGCACATACTAGTGCCCTATTCTGACTTGTTTAGGCTAAATCTAGAGTAGAAAGTTTAGTCCTTGGGCTAAATTTTAGGAAGGACATGAACAGCCTGGACTGAATATTAAATAGAAAAGAGTAGGATGATGAAAGGCCTCAACATCACAATATACAAGGAGTGGTAAAAGGACTAGGGATGTTTAACCTGTAAAAGGCTTGGGGCTGGGAATGGATGAGGGCATGATAGCTGTATTCAAGTTTTAGAAGCACTCTCATGGGGAAGAAGAATTATACGTGCTCTAGTTGGCCTCAGGGGAAAGAATTAGGAGAAACAGATGTGAAGTAGCAAAGAAGTAAATTTAGACTTGGCCAAAGAAAAACACCCTAACAATTAGAAGTATTCCAAATAGGAATGGGCTGCTTCGGGATGCTGCATGTGCCCACCCCTCTCTGACTCCCTTATTGAATGTTTTCATACAAAGCCTGGATGGCCACTGAGGTCACTTCTGAGAGCACTCAATTCTTTTTATTTTATTTTTATTTAATTTATTTATTTTTGCTTTTTTTTTTAGGCAATTGGGGTTAAGTGACTTGCCCAGGGTCACACAGCTAGTAAGTGTCAAGTGTTTGGTCTGAGGCCGGATTTGAACTCAGGTCCTCCTGACTTCAGGGCCAGTGCTCTATCCACTGAGCCACCTAGATGCCCCTTTTTTTATTTTATTTTATTTTAATCTATTTATTTATTCATTCATTCATTCATTTATTTATTTATTTATTTGTTTGTTTGTTTATTTATTTATTTATTTATTTATTTATGTTTGAGAGCACTCAATTCTGCAACTCTATGTCTGAAGCAAACAGGAATTGCAGGCTAGCATTGTATAAACCTGGGAACATAAACTACTTGTGAAAGATTTTGGTTTTGTTTTAAAGAGAAATTCATAAGGAATATAAAGCAGTTGAGGGGAAAAAAGAATTACACCAACATTTTTCACAACATATCACTTTAAATTCCAATAGAATAAATTATTTAAATATTGGCAAATTTTTATTAGATAATTTAACATCATGTGTTTTAGAACAACATATTATTTATATATATGTATGTATTATATATGCATACATGTGTGTATATATATCATATGCGTATATGTGTGTGTGTATATATATATATATATATATATATATATATATATCATACACATACACATACACATATACATACATAGAGAGAGAGTTTTATTTAGGAGAACAAAATTCAGCCTTGAAGGTTCTTAGACTACACACACACACACACACACACACACACACACACACACACACACCCCACATATAATATGCATCATAAATTGAAGCAAGACTCTTTATGATAGATTTAACTCTAGAAATTATTTAATTCCATCAAAAAAAGGTGTAAAACTAGGAAATATTCACTTAAACTGCTCAACACTGTCATATAAGATGGTTTATTTTTTTTCCAAACCCTGAACTGAAAGAAGATTCCCTATTGATGGGGTGGCTTTCCAACTTCTCATCTTCATGTATGCCATTATTCTACTTGCCTCTTTAAAATTTTCTCAGTGAAATTCACAGATATGTTAATGAGATTGGGCTTTCCACATTGGCCAAAAAAACAAAAATAAAAATGTCAATTAGGAGAACATATTCTCCAGGCATGTAGTTATATAGGGACTCCATTGAGTTAATCCATAAATATGTGTATTTTGGAAAGGCTATGTATGTGGACAACAAACTGAGTCCATAATTGAACTGTAATAAGAGATCAGGGTAGATTGTATTAGACAAATTCTTCATATTTTATATAATCTCCAAACTGCTCATCATTACAGAAGCTCATTTCTTTGCCTTCCTACTCTTTATATTTTCCCAATTGTACTATTTGGCTGTGAATCATGGAACTGGAAAATCTCTTAAGAATCAAAATTTCAAACAGACCAAAGGGCAATGGTTGGCTCATAGATGGTTAGCTCATACATAAATACAGACTGCAGTATACTATGACTATTGCTACTACTAATAGTAGCATTATATAGCAATTTAAGGTTTGTAAATCATTTTACCTATTTTATCTCATTTGATATTCGCAAGCTACCCTGTGAGGTAGGTTCTATTATTTATCCATATTTTGTTGGTGAGGAAACTGAGGCTGAAAGTGTTTAAGTGACTTACCCAATATCATGTACCTGGTAAGTTTTATGAAACATGATTAGAACTCAGGACTTCCTGAAACCAGCTCCAGCACTCTATTCACAGGACCACCTCAATGCCATATGACTTGTATGTAAAAAGTGGCATAGAGGTAATTATTGTCATTATTAATGATTTCAAAGGGTATTGGAACTTTTTAGTCATATAAACAAGGATGAGAGACCACAAACAACTCAAGTGCCGTTGAGATACTAAAATCATTGGAGGAATCTTATTTCATGGAGATTTTGTAGAATCCAAAGATGAGAATTACACAGTATTGACATATTACATGTAATTTTTCTCTCCTTTCACTATACCATGCTTTGAAGAAGCCAAGAAGACTTGATTGGATCCCACCCCTTACACATGTTGGCTGTTTGACCCTGGGCACAAATAACTGCTTAGTGCTCTAGGTAACTCTGACTGCAAATTTCAAAGAAGGCACTAAATTTGTAGAGAAAGGGAGTTTCCTCACTGAGGAGTTGCTAATCCCAAGAAATGTACAGGTCCAGCTATTATCCTTATAATCTCTCTACCTATTGTGAGAAATTAATTATTTCTCTCTTATATTTAATAACTAATTATTGTTTTAGGACCAAGATTTTTCTCCTTTTCTACTTCCTCATCCAGAAACCAACCAGTGTACCCAGACCAAGATTGAATCAGAGGGGCAAAAGAAATTCTAATTTTAGGCTAATGGGGGCATTCCTGCTCACTGTACTTACTCAGATAGGTCTGGCAAAATGTGGATTCTCCCTTTTGTCAGACAGGTGATAAGGAAAATGGTAAGTCTCTTTGACCAAGATTTGGGTGACCTAAGTCCTGTATCCCATGACCTTTATTTTAATATTGCCAACTCCACACTATCTTAACCAATCAGAGTTGATTGCTAACCTTTAAGAATACCTACTCTTGGAATGGCCTATAAACTGTGAGTCCGCTGCCAGGAAGGGTCTTTGGTCTAAGAGAGGTGGCCAAATGGCCATCCTTTTATTAATAATGTGCTTGCCTTATTAATAAAATGATTACATTACCCAGAAACTATGTTTCTCAGAATTTTTTAATCATCACTCTACTTTTCACAGTTGTCTGATGCTGGGGATGACATAGTTCTGGAGGTGTATACCAATGAGCACACAGCTGTTTGTTTTACCCTGGGCCTGTTAAAAAACTTCAGAAGTCAATCTTAATGGTGGGGCTGGCCATGTAGTAGAGAGGGATTTTTGTCTTAGGACTGAGTGAAGGAGCATGGAGAAGGAGAGCAGCATCAGCTAGTGCTCCAGATAGGATGTAGTGATGGCAAGGAGTGGGATTAGAGAAAGGTTAGATATGAAAGTGAGATGACTCCAATTAGAACTCAACAGAATGGGTGGACCTGAGAAGGACTGAGCAGGATCTTCGGCATGTTCAGCAGCTCTGCGGAAGAGAACTATATTTAGGTCACCTGAGCGGACCTAGTGCCCCAAATCAGGTAGATGTTTTCAGGTTTGAAGGCAACTGCAGCATGAAAAAGTGATAACGTGGGAAAGCTGGAGAAAGTGTTGGATTAGAAAGCATTTAAGCAAGGCATCAACACTTCTCTATTTAACCTGGTAATCATAGGCTAGTTCTCCCTTTGAAGGAAGATAATCAGACTTGCCCCTGTACATGGGGTGGGAAGATGAGGAGGGGGAAAGGGAGAAAAGTGGGGAAAGATGGAACTCAGAGGATGATGTTAGATGTTGAGGATGTGAGGGGTCTTTAGGGAAGGGAGAAACCGCTGTGTGCCTGAGGGCCAAGCCTATTTAGGAGTGTGGAGTTGTAGCCTCGGGCTGGTGTTGGTCATAGAGAAGTGAGAGACTAGCCTGGAGGCAGTAAAGGAAAACAGTTGGGCTGAGCATTTGGTTTGACAGAAGTATCTTGGAAACAGTCTTAATTATGGGAGCTTGGAAAGAGCAGAAAGGCTAAATTTTTACAATGTGGGACTTCAGTGAGCGTGCATGAGAGGTGTCAGCAAATACACGTGGGGGAATTTTGACTGAATGAGGCGCATCAGGGAAGGTGCTTATCAGGAAAACTCTAGCCGTGCAAGGGGACTTCTGACCTTCTGATCTGACAAAGTCAAAAGTAGGTGAGAAGGATCATGTGCAGTACCTGGTGCCTCCCCCAACACCAACATTTGTACAGTGTGAAAACTAGCAGGTATGGAGCTGTAATAAGAGAATGTCATTCACCTATTGACTTACTCATCTTACCTGAAGCCCATGTTTTCTGAGTTCCTCCTACTTTGATTTTGGGAAGAGAATGCCGGATATGTGATTAATCACCTATGCCACAGAGTGATTGATACAGACCTGGTAAGCAGTCAACAGGGTGCAACGGAAAGATCTGAGTGTCAAAGGACCTAGGATTCAAATTCTGGCTCTGTATCATTTACTAATGGTTTGACCTTGGGCAACATCTCTGTGCCTGTTTTTTTCAGAAAGTGAGGGATTAGACTACACGACCTTGAAGGTCTCTTCCATCACTAAGCCTATGATTCTTTCATTACATATTAATATGGGAGGATATGACATAGTCCTGGTTAAGATATTTTAAATATATAGAACAGCCTATAGTAAATTTCAGAAGACGAAAAGAATAAAAATTTTTTTAAAAGTTCCTCACAAAACCAATCATGACAATTCTGGCAGTATTGTTTAATGAAGAAACATTTATGATAATGAATTATTAATTTAGATCAGAGACAGGAACTAAGGATTTTTTTTAGGCCTAGCAAGAGGAGAGAAAAAAATTATCTAGACCAGAAAATTGCTTAGCCAGGTGACCATGTTTTGATTGGAAGATCATTTTGTACAGTAGATGGAACAAAGGAGATGAAAGAGGCGAAGCAATTTCTTTTTCTTTTCTAGTCTTACTTGGGAGTAGAAAGATTGAAGAAGAGGAGTACAGGTAAAATACAGCTTTAGGCCTTCCCTGAATCTAACTATTTACCAAGAGATGAACTGAGGATGTCAGAGGAAGGATCTTGATGCCATGGAGGACCTTCAATTAAAGTAAAGCTGGAGGGTAAAACTGATACCCAGCTCAGATAAGGCACCATAAGGCTGATGATGCTTTTCAAGCAAAGCTATTTCAAGCCTGAACTGCTGGTATGTGTGTACAACTCTGGAGGCTTCAGATTCTGAGAGAAGTTTCAGAAGTTTGTATTTCAGCACTAGAAGAAAGCCAACAGTTTAGTTAAGTAGTAATTGTTAACCAATAAAAGTTAGTGTCAGGAAACATCATTTTGAATGTTGGTATTCCATTTCTTTAAATCTTGTTCCTAATTGTAATTCTTTTTTAAAAGATATCTTTCCTAACACACTGTTGATTTAATTAGGGGTTCTATTTTTATAGAGTACACATATTTTAGTGTAGATGTATGTGGTTTTTGTTTTTTGTTGTTTGCTGTTTTTTTTTTTTCAGTTAATCAAACCTGTAATGTCTATCTGTTGGGAGTTAAGTTATAATTGTCCACTATCAACAATTGCCATAATTGAGGTTCTGAATGTCTGGAAGAAAAAAAGTTAGCCTCTGCAACATGTGCTTTGCAAATCCAACCTGTTTCAGTGACAACAAAAACAACCATGTGTTTGCATTTATGTGTATGTGTTGCTCATAATAAATTAATTCATTTCAACAAACACTGATTGAGCAATCATTATATGCAAGGCACTGAGCTAAGCATAGAAAGGGATACTTATCAGTTAGACATGCCCCAGGTCCTCAAGGTGCTTATGATCTAAAAGAATAAAATATATACATGGATATTTGTAAGACAAAATAGAATATAAATATGCATGAAAAAGGAAGACGTCATGGAAAACATGGCACGTGAGCTGAGGCTTTGAAAATTCACAAGGATTGTATATGTGGTAGATGTGGCATGTAAGGAAGGCAGGAGCAATGGCACAAGGACCTTGGGGAGAGGCAAGATGCTGAGATTGGAAGATAGGCTGAGAGTTCATGGGTTAATGTAATACTCAGATCCTGGGAGTAAAGAACCTTGGGATATTGTCTTTATTATGCTGATGGCTAAAGCTCGCAAATTAATTTATTCAGGTATAAAATGAGAAGTTGTTAAGGAGCCTGTCAAAAGAGGGAAAGCACCCTACCTCTGTCAGAAACTTTACTATCTTTCAAATCTGTTGGTGGCCAGGATTCCTGGAATATTTTGAGTCTTAGTAGGCCTGCCAAAATAATGTTACACAATTTCTTTACATAGAGATGAAGGTATTTAATGGGAACTACCAAACACAGAGACTACTGAGGGTTTCCTAAATCAATTATAGCTAATCTAGTACCAGTTATGTACACTTCAGAAAAAAATCATCAAAGGAGTAAAAGCATGGAAATTTATCAAAAATGACTCATGTTAAGAAAACAGAACCCTTAACAAATTTCTAAAAATATAACACACGTGATGATTTTTATAAAGAATGATTACAATGGATTATTTCCTACATCAGTTGGGTATACCAAGACAGAGAGAAAGAGAGAGTGAGAGAGAGAGAAGGTAAAAGTAATACCTAGAGGCTAACTCTCTTATCACCAGTTAGATGTAAGAGAAAGATGGCAAGATCTAAAGCAAATTTCTGGAACCTATAACTTCCAGTCACATACCCTCCAGCTAGGACCCAAGACAATACTTTAGCTCCATCCACTTCATTAGAGGGTGATGTAATTCATCTACATTTGAAGTTCTGCCACACTAGTAATCAGTCGGGAGAGAGGGGAGTCTGCCTTCCATTAAGTGAATTCCTCAGGGATCAAAATTTTGATAAAGGTTGGAGGAGCAATGAGGCTCCTGCTTGTTGTATTCACATTAGAAAATCTTCCAGGTCTTCTATTCAATTGAGGTAGTTACTGCAGAGGCAAGGGTAGGGGGAGATTAGTAGATTCTTCCACCTCCCCTTCCTCCCCTTTAAATGAATTAAAAACAATTAGATGACACCAGTAGGGAATTCTATTATTGCCAAGGACAGGGAAGTAGAGGAAGTCTTCTAGTTATAAGATTTCTTCCGCCTCTAGCAGTCTACAATGACATCTGGTGGCAATCAAATTCAAAAGGAGAGGCTACATGTGAGATGCAACTACACTATTATTAATAATATAATTATCACTAGCAATAGGAACTGCTTTTCCCCAAATGGAAAGGGCCACCCTTAGAAAATGAAGATTCTGAAAAGTGGTTAAAGCTTTTTTATACTGGTTTGTTTCTTTGGTTATTTGAAGGCTTTCCAGATGCATTGTCATCGAGTCTTAAGAACACCAGTTCTCCTCCAAAATTTCTAGACTGGCCTTCCAATTGGTGAATTCATGGTATTTGCTCCAGGGACTGGGTTGTTCTGATCTGATTGCAAGACTTTATTCAGCACCCCTCCTCCATGCTGTCACCTTAACATTCTTACAGAGTAACACTTTAATTTCACTTTCCCCCCCTTTTACCCAGCCTGTGCTCAAAAGCACTGCAGAATTCTTGCTGCAAGGCGTCTTTGTGGAAAACAGCAAAGCTAGGCACATTTTTGGAAGTCAATTTAACTCTTTCAGGCCACTAGGGGACCCATGTATGTACTTCCAAAATGCCGAATTTCTTCTCAGGGAGTAAGTTGCCCCCTTGAGAGGACCCAGTTGATGATGATAAAAATTCAATTCATGTTTCCAAGTTATACTAAGCATCAATTTTTCCTTCCCTTCACTTTCTAGCGAATGAGCCTGTGGACTCCCTTTGAATTAGGGGGGGAGTGAACGTTTTTCACACAATTTATTTTCATTGCTCACATCCGAGGCAAGCAACTAAACTAAATCAACCAACAGAAAAGCAGGCTGCTTGTCTCCATGGAGCAGAAAGAAAAGTCGGGCTTCTTCTTGGAGAATTCATGAGAAACAGAGCGCCACCATGTTTTTTGATGCTTCTCGGCCGCAAAACACATTGCATTTTTGTCATTGTTGCTAAAAAACTAATAGGAATAGCAACAGAAATTACATTGCAAAAGTTCTTCTAAGTCATCAAACTCACTAAACAACCTACTGTGTGCTTTACTTGGGACTGGACACGGCTGCTGCTCTTCAAGGGTTTGTCTTCAGTCTGGTTGGGGAGATGAATATATCCTGAGACGATAAAGTAAGCAGGGGTTATTTTAACCTGGGCTCTTGTGAACTTTTAAAAATAACATTTTGATATCTATATTTCAATACGATTTGTTTCCTTTGTAATCCTATGTCTTCTATTTTATTTATGTAAAAACATTCTGAGAAAGATGGAAGGCCTCAGACTGTCATAGGAGTCCTTGAAACAAAAGCGTTTAACTATCTAAGGCAGTAGATAATATTATTCAGTCATTTCAGTCCTGTGCAATTCTTCATAACTCCATCTGGGGTGTTGTGGCAAAGATACTGAAATGGTTTACCATTTCCTTTTTCAGCTCATTTTACAGATGAGGAAACTGAGACAAATAGTTGGTTAAGGGACTTGCCCAGGGTCACACAGCTAGTAAGCAACTGAGGTCAGATATGAACTCATGAAGATGAGTCTTCCTGAACTCCAGGCTCAGGACTCTATCCCCTGAGCCACCTGGCTGCCCCAGGCAATAGATGATTAAATGCCAAATGAATAAGTAGCATAAACAATGAGTGTTTCAGCAACTCAGAGCAGGGAGCAAACACAGAAGGCTGAAACAGTTAGGATGCAAATGTCTGAGGCACAGAAATGCAATCCTGTGAATGTAGTTGGTAGTTAAGCTCATAGCTAAACTGATCAGAGGAAAGAATAAACAGAGTAAAGAGAAAAGAGAGTTAATAATTGCTCTCAGAATGTCTCTCTGCTCTGGAATTCAGTTTACAGGGAACATCTCTATGAAGACTGGGGACTTCAAAGCTCCAATTCCCAATGGCACTAAAGGTATCAGAGGCAGCTCTATTTCTTCAGACTGTGTTGACATCAAATTTCTGAAAAAGTATTCACCTGGGATCACCAGGAGTCTGTGATGGCCCTTCAGGTGGTCTGCAGGCTGGTATTAATGTTTACAGTATGACAAAGTTGCTAGTTTTATTCCTGGCATAAATTTAATACATTTATTTTCATTCTATTTTACTGAATATCCATTAATTTTTTTAAACTGTTATCACTTTGCTATTACCACCCCATGTAATTAGTTATCTTTTTATGTATTTTATTTCTCCAGTTACACAATAGGGGGCTTGAAGTCTAGGATTCTTGCACAGTGCCTTGCATAGAATGGGATCTGGATAATTACTCATTAAGTTTGCTGATATCAAACTCAATGTCATCATTCCAATGTAGTAGAATTATCAACCAGTCAAACTCAACGCTACCTTTTACTCCTTACTGAATACTTGATAGTAAAACCTAAGGTCATAGACTGATAGGGGAGTGGGGAAAAACAGACAGGACAGTGGCTAGCCACAACCTGTTAATTCTGCAGGACAGTAAGTCCATTGGCCTTTCTGGGCTATCATTTTAGTTAAGCACTTTGTTTCCCAATCAGGAAATGGTGTATTTTCTCCTGTCCCTGTGCCCAATTTTGGCCTTATTGGTAAGGATACTGGTAACCATGACAAAAACGATAGCTTGAGGACACATCGTCATGTAAATATACACACATGAATCATATCCAAAGTGACAGAGAACAGATGCAGTGAGGAGAGTTGCAGTGGGGATGAACAAACCTGTCTTAAGATTTCCACTATTCTCAGTTACTTGTCATCTCCAATTGGCAGATTTCTGGCCTATTATTACTCCTATCAGGAATCACAGGTACAGATCTGGTTTTTTTCTATCTTCCATTTCCCTTCTACGTAGACGCTAGCAAGAACTGCCAAAAACCCTTTGCTGGGGCAAAATTTTCTCTGCCATTGGGTATAATTTTCACTACTCCAAAAGAAAAAGCACCTCCCCCCCATTTTTTTTCCTGGGCTTGCAGGAGATCTAGTTCTCCTGGTATTATAGTTCTAAAGATTCACTGCCTAATCTAAAGATTCATAAGCTTCTTCTCCCTGGAATTATTCCTCTCTGCCACCTGTCCTCCTATCTTTCTACCCCTGGTCCTGGACAACTCTGGCCTCATAAAGACTTGCTTAGGAAGCAGATTCTTATTGCTCTCTAAGTCCAAGGGAGTCCCTCTCAGTAGTTCCAAGTTTAAATATGATGCCTACAAATATGCCTACAAATGCTTTCTCTCCTTTGACATCTAGGAGTATAGCTCTAGGGAACTGAATTTCCTAGAACATACATATTCAACAACATTGATCAGGAATTGATAAAACACCCACCCACAAAAATGTCTCCTTAACTAATTATTTTCAAAATTATTCCTTCTTACCCTAATATATAATCAATTGCCAAGTTTCCTTGACTTTACCTCTACAACATCTCACATCTGTCCCTTCTTGTTTACTCACGTGTCTATTACCCTATTTCAGACTCTCATCACCTCTACCACCTGGACTACTGCAACCCTATTTTAATTGGGTTCCTTGATTTATATCTCTCCCCTCTTCAACCTCCACACTGCTGCCAAAATGATTTTTCTAACGCACAGGTCCAATCAAGCTACTTTATGGCTCAAGAAACCCCCAAATGGCTCCCTATGATCTCTAAGTTTAAAGATGGTCTCATCTATATGGTATTTTAAGCCCTTTACAATCTGGTTTTAGCCTACCTTTCTAGTCCTATTACAGATTAATCTCCTTCATGCTCTTGACTTCTCAATCAAACTTGCCTTGGTGCCGCCCCACATGACATTTCACCTTCTGCCTCCATGCATTTGCCCAAACTTCCTCCATACATGGAACACACTTCTTTGTCATATCAAGTTTCTACTTTTCTTCAAAGTTCAGTTAAAGTGTGGCCTCCTACATGAAGCCTTTCCTAATCTCCCCAGGTCCTGTGAATCTAATTATGTGTGGTAGAATTTTAGGTCCCTCTTCATAAGAAGTTTTAGCTGGGACAGAGGATTTTAAATACTTACTTCACAGTTTCCACAATAGTGCCTCTATCTCACCCCAAAACCTTGATATTGATAAATTTTTAATCAATTTTGTAAATATTTAAATATGAACATGCTTCTCTCCCCAGTAGTGAGTAAGTTGCTTCAATCACTAAGCATTCATTAAGTGGTAACTGCAGATAGGATAATAAAAATGAAAATCTCTGCTCTTAAGAAGCTTACGTTTCATCAGCCTTTACCAGGGTGTTGGCAGCATATCTAGAGAAGAGGGAACTGTTGACTAATTTCTCTTAGGTAACTTGGTAGAGTAGTCTATACAGATTTGCCTCAGAGCCAGGAAGATGTAAATTCTAATTCCCACTCTAACACAAACTGACTTTGACTTTGGACAAGTCACTTCTCCACTTAGTGTTTCAGGCAGCTCTCTAAGACTAACTATAAGATAAGGAAAAAGTAAAAATCTGCATTGGTTGAAGAAGTTCACCCCTGAGGTTCTCCCACACTGAAGAAATCACAGATATAATTGTACCTGGGTAAGGAAAAGGGAAGGCAAATTTGGTGAACTCTCCAAATTCACCATGAATTCCTTCCAGAAACACACCCTTTTATGGAGGGAGAAGAGAAGAAATATGTCCTATTGCCTGCTAACTACAGTAAAGATTGAAACTGAGGATTATAATGCAGTGATCTCTCTACAGAAGGGTCAACCCTGAAACAAGAACAAACTTCAAAATTGATTTTCTCCAGAGCCTTGCCCTAAGTCAGATATCAAAAGAATGGTCCAAAAATCCTTGTTTGTCTCAGTTGAGTGACTTATTTGAACAGCCCAGTTGGGGGCAGGGAAGTGGTTCATGGAGGTGATAGGGCAATATATGCTGCCTGACCTTTTCTCCAAAAGGGAACAAATAACTGGCTCCAGAAAGCCTCCTGAGGTTAGTAAAGAAAGCCTCCCAACTCCTTCCATCTACAAAGAAAATACACATCTGCTTTGGAATCCATTTCCAAGTCCTTCCCTTCATCAAGATAACATCTCTTTGGGCATATTGCCAGAGTTGAATGGGTGGGCTACACTATGGCAAGAAAGAACTAGACTTACTACTTTGATATAAAAGGGGAAAAAAAGGATATAAATTAATCTCACCGTGAGCATCATCCTTCCAAAGACAACATGAAGATGAAACAAGGTAGCTGTGGAACTATATAGAATGTCAGAGGCTGAAAGTACCTTGGAGAATATCTGTGACTGAAAAAAAAAGTAATAATAATAATTCTTGGACAACTAATTTTAAAGTGGAACCAGGTGTTACATGATTGGAGTGTGGGGAAAAAGAGAAATTAGCCACTACAGTCCCCAAAACAGTTAGCACCAAAGATCTGTCCTTGTTGCTCCTGACCTAGAGGATATTATAACTAAGACAAAAAACATGGGAAGACTGGTTCTATCTCTGTCCAAGAGATTTTTGGGAAAGCAGATATTTAGTTTCCCATACATACTGTTTCTTGGATATGGGGGCTAACTGTTAATGACAATATGCCTATTGTCTGTCCTTTTTTCTCAAAGAGGACCATGACATCAAGAAGATGATGCCATGACTTGCAAGTGAATCAGATTTAAGTGAGGGAGGGCTGTGCAAAGTCACCAGCCCCACTCCCTCCTCCTGAGCCATCTGGGTCCAGTGGCAAGACATAGGTCAGGATGACTGGAGATGGTCCCCAGTGACAACAGGAGGCAACTAGCCAACAGTGCTTTTCCTAAAACATAGATATAAACAGGTAGTCACCATCCACTCCCCCCTTCCCCCCCCAATTAACCACAGAATTCCCTTTTCTAGAAAAGAGAAAAATCATTACAGACTATAGAATCGGAGAATGTATCATGGAAAAGGTAAAATAATAATAAAATGCAGCTTTCTGTCCTCCTTTGTCTTATTCTAGGTATTGTCTCCTGTAAGAAAGTACTTGTAGCCTTGATTGTCTTCAGATTTAGGAAAACAAGGCTCATATCTTATGAGATTCCATTTCATATATCCATAAATCCAGTGCTTTATATAAGTGGCAACTTCACTGGAAAAGACCAGTTAAAGAGAGCAACTCACAAAATAGTTCTTTTCACATTTGGAATTAGGATATTAATTTTTATTTTAAAAGAAAGGGAAGGAAAAGGTTTATTAAATCCAAGGAGAATTCGATTATCTGGGGAACTCCTAGGACTTGGCCTCTGACTATTAGTGAGATTATGAAACAACATTTTTGTCCTTTGGTTAAAAAATGGTTGCTACAATTAATTGAACCTTTTCTTACTTGGAGGATTTAGGAAGAAATAAAAAGCACAAAGGCAAAGTCACTTTCAAGGAGTTAGGGCCTTTTCTAGATTTGACATTTAACAAGAGCAAAGCTTGGAAACAAACTGCAGGATTTACTGTGCCCTAACTTCTCATTCTCCCCCACCCCTTTCCCTTTTTGGTTCTTTTTTTTTTTTAAGGAGAAAAAACTACCAAATATATCAAAGAAATCTCTACAGAAGCAATAATGTTTAGAAAAAGCCTCAAGAGGTATCAGAAGGGAGAAAAATCTGCAAAGTATTCAAAATTGCTAATTACTGTGTAGTATATTTTATACATGGATAATGAGACATAAAAGTATGAAAAGTTACAGGACTGCCTGTAGGTAAAGAGAGATCCTGGGGAACTTTTTCTGGTTGTTGTTAAACATTATTTTAATATCAGTAAATTATGCAAGGATTTTGTCTATAGTCCTCTAAACTTGAATGATGAAGGTCAGGGAAGCTGCAGTACCTAGAGGAAAGGAGTCAAATTAGAATACAGTCATGCTGTGTAAGAGTCAACAGTAATTCTGGACCATGCAATCCCTTAGAACTGATCTTATGACATGGCAGAAAAACTTCATTATTCCATCAGAATTTTTAAAAAGTATTAATTAACCATGTATAAATAATGTTTTTTTACTAAATTAAATTTTGTTTTAATGAGTTGGTGTGTGTATAGAAGGATGTCATTCAATTAAAACTAATTAATTTAAATTTTAAAATTAAATTAAAACCAGTTTTTTTTCTTTAGAAAGGTTTTATTGATATCTTTGTATCTAAGTTTCACTTCTAACTATGTCTCCTACCTCTTCCCACAGAGATAGCGGGAAGAAGGGAGGGAGGGGGAGAGAAAGAGCGAAAGAGAGAGAGAGAGAGAGAGAGAGACAGAGAGAGAGACAGAGAGAGAGAGAGACAGAGAGAGAGAGAGAGAGACAGAGAGACAGAGAGAGAGAGAGAGAGAAGAGAGAGAGAGAGAGAGAGAGAGAGAGAGAGAGAGAGAGAGAGAGAGAGAGGTCTTTTCTCTTTTTTTAGGGCTAAGCTCAATTGTTTTAATTGCTTTGTTCAATTTAAGGCCAATTTTGTCTTTGTTACCCCACTGTCTTTTGGGTCAGTTTAGTGTATTGAACAAGTCAACACCTGATAAATACTTGTTGGCAAAACACTAATATAGTTACCAATTAATATTTTGTCATTGTGGTTCTTCTCATTTATATTGTTGAAGTCAATTCAGATACTGTTTTCCTTGTTCTGTTTATCTCACTTTGGATCAATTCCTATGTCTTCTTGTGCTTCTATAAATTCTTCATATTCGTTGTTTCCTATAATGTAGTAGTATTCCATTTCATTTACATTTTGGTGAGCCATTCTGCAATCAACAGGCATCTATTTTATTTCCAATTCTTTGCTACCATGAAAAATGCTGCTATAAATACTGTGGCATATATGGCAGCCTTCTTTTTCTGTTGAACTTCTTGGCATATAAATGCCAAGCAGAGGGATCTCTGGGTCAAAAGCAATGTACTTTTTAATCCCTTTTGTGCGAATTCCCAAATGTTTTTAAGAATGGTTGGCCCATTTCCAGCTTCACCAAAAGCATACTAGTGTTTTACCAACTAGTGTTTTACTAGTGTTTGACCAGCTCAACACATTAGGCTGACTCACAAGAAAGTGAGATGACAAAGACAAAACCAAAACAAGTGACAAAACAAAACTGTGCCCTGCCCTCAAGGAGCTTGTCTACCATTATTTATGTTTATTTTAACAAAGAGACTTAGTGGGTTATGCCTTGCATCTACAAAACTAACATCAAGGAGGAGTGGGAGTCTAAATTTAAATAGAAAGTCCTTCCACCTGACGTTCTGGAAATGTAGAGACTGTGACCTAAGGTAGACAGAGTAGAAACGGGAGTTAGGAAGTACAAACAAGGGGCTAAAGATGACCTAGAGTGGAATATCCCAATGTGGTCAGGGAAGATACAAAGAACCATAAAGGACCACATAGTAATAGGGATGTGCTACATCTTTAACATAAAGAGATTATGAGAAGAGGGAGACAGGTGGACCTGTCCTGTTCCACAATAATGAACAGGGGAGTAACAGGGAGAGAGGAGTGTATATAGCACTATTTTGGGTAGCAAAGTCATAAAGCAAGTCAGTTAAACTCAGGGGATCTCATTTTCACAGTGAATAGAATTCAGAACTAGAAGAAGTCCTGAATTAGAATCCTGCCTTAGTTACTGTGTGACACTGGGCAAGGCACTTACTTTCACTGTGCCTCAGTTTCGTCACCTGTAAGTTGTTGTTGTTATTGTTGTTTGTTCTTCATTCTTGGAGTGGCCCGATGACATCAGGAAGGTGATATCTTGCCTTTCAGGTGAATTACGTTTAAGTGAGGGAGGGCTTTGCCCTAAGTCACCAGCCTTACTCTCTCTCCTACAGAGCCATCTGGGTCCAGTGGGAAGATATAGATCAGGATGACTAGAGATGGCCTCCTATTTGTAAAATGGGTTAGGGTTAAAAGAGTTGTGGTTAGGATCAAAGGAGTGAACCTACGTAAAAGTACTTTGCAAACCTTGAAGCATTATGTAAATGCTAGCTCTCATTACTACTAATACTAGGAGAAGCAGGAGGAGTAATGGTAGCTGTGGTGGTAGTAAAATAAGGGGATGGGGGGTGAACTAGATGTCCTTTGAGGTCATTTCTGGTTCTATATCCCTATATTTTATGACTCATTGATAGCTACAATTCTTTATTACACATTTGTCCTTATTATTTCATTGCTAAATTTATAGATTCAAAATTACTGCTGAATCCTACATGGGGGCAGCTAGGTGACACAGTGGATAGAATGCTGGGCCCCCTGAGTTCAAATCTAACCCCAGACACTTAACTACCTGTGTGACACTGAACAAGTCATTTACCCCTGTTTGCCTCAGTTTCCTCATCTGCAAACGAAAGGGCACACCACTCCAGTATCTTTGCCAAGAATATCCCAAATAAGGTCACAAAGAGTTGGACATGACTGAAAATGACTGAATGAGTCCTACATTCCTCGTTTCTATTTGGCCTTTAGGATTCTGTTTTCTGATGAATGTGTTTTAACCTGAACAGGCTTCTGGCTTACTCTCTGTATCAAAACATGAACCCCATAAGACTCCTGACCTCTGTTGGTTGTCTTCAATCCCTCTAGAAGGGGTTCCAGAGTATTTACCTTTGCCCAAATAAAAAACAACTCTGTCTCTACTGTTGTAGCTCGGACATTGCTGATCCAAGCCTCACAGTAGCATTGTTTCAGGGACAACTGGAAATTTCTTCAGAACTGACTATATGTTTGGGAGAATTTGTAGCCTTGAAGCAAGTGTACACATGATCGAAATTAAATTAAAGAGGAAGTTAGGTGTTGTAGTGGATAAAGTGCAGGACTTAGAAGAAAGAGTTCACATTCTGGCTCAGTCATTTTTTAGTTGTATGAGTCTGGGCAAGTGACTAAAACAAAATCTGTCTGCCTCAGTTTCCTTATCTGTAAAATAGGAATAATAATAATAATAGCATATATATCCCTGGTTTGTTATGATAATCAAATGAGACAGCATATATAAACTGATTTACAAACCTTGAACCATTATATAGTTGCAAGCTATTAGCCATAAAATCATGTGGAAACACCTACCCTACCTCTGGACAATAGAGCAAGTCCCCCAGATTCTTTCACCTCACTGAAAGGTACCCTTCTGGCAGGCTAGCATGCCTAATGCATAATTCAGCCTTAAAACAGGACAAGATCAAGTTCCCTGCCTAACCTGCCCCTACCTCCTTGAAAACAGCCCTCATTAAATAATGGGGAGTTTTAAAGGCATTTGATAACATACTTCCCAGTGAAATTGCCTACTTCCAGGCAGCAGGGTAGAATATAATACTAATAGTTACTACAACTAATAATGATAGCTCATATACATATAGCATTTTAAAGTTTTCAAAATATCTAACATTCAGCACCTCATTTGAAACTTATATAAATCCTATTTATCATTCCCATTTTATAAATGAAGCTCAAAGCCGTTGAGCCTTACCCAGGTCCCATAGCTAATTTGAGTCAGGTTATGAATATAAGGCTTCCAGTCTCCAGGTTGAGCCTTCTATCCACCACAGTCACAATATCTTCTAAAATCTTTTTTCCTTCTAGATCATAAGACAGACCCTCTCATGGATTACCCCTACCCTGCTTAAAAGGTCTGACCTGATGAAACTTACAGTAGTCAATTCGCTTGCAGACAAGATATCCACTCATTCTTCTACCTAAACTTATCTTTCAGTGTGCCTTCCTCAACCCCTGCCTTCTAGCACAGCCGATACTGTGGAGGTCTTTCTAAAATTTTCCTAGCTTCCCTATCAGTGACACATTGACCTGGGTGGGGAAAGGGAACTTGGGAAGTTCAGTGTAAGCAGTCAAGTCCACCCTAGCCCTAAGTATCACCCAAAGCACAGAGCAAATTCTGAAGAGCTACAACAGTTTTGGGGCTCACAACAGCAGTCCTACCACCCACCCTGTCCAACAATATTCATGGCCTGCCAAATGATCCTCCCTCAAAGTTCAACTTGTACACATATCATCAGGTAATGTGGGTCCCAGTTATAACAGATTAGGGTGAAGAGATCCAAGAATTTTATGGACTTAGTATTTACCCAATGAGAGCAAATGCTCCTGCAATTCTACACCTCCATTAGTAGCTGAAAGATGAGTACTCAACCATTTTGGTCCAGGAGATTAAGTTCCCAGGGATCAGGTTTGGAAGAACTTTGGAAACATTCATTCTGACTTCACTCCCTGCTCTTCTCAGTGTTGTTGGGCAACCAGGCTGGCTGGCTCATGATGCCTAATTAAGCCACTGTATTGGAACTAGGGAAAATCAAGTTTCTTGCCTATCACTGTCAGAAACATTGCCTGGACAGACACAGGGCATATTCCAGTCACAGTCCCCTGTCAGACCTTAAGCTTATGCTCTCACCCCAGTACCAGGCCTTTCATTCTCACAATGCAGAGAAATTCCCCCAAACCCACAAAGACTTTATATTCATATTATTCCAGTCCTGGGAGCAATGGTTCAGGTCAGTCAGTTCTACCAATTGGTCAGGCTAGAGACCAAAGCTCTGTAAGGATTTCTTCAAAAGAACTGATGGAATGGCCTCAAATAGTTCTCCCCCTCCCCTACCACAGTTCTGATTGAAAATGTGAGGGAAAGAATAAACCTATTATAGCTTCAAACTTCTGAATGCCATCACTACTGAAGACTGGTGCCTTTGTCTGTGATAAACTGTTTTTCCATGTGTTCAGAATGATACTATCCACCAAACTGGACCTCTAGGGAGCATTTGATTAGATCCATGTATGAAATGAGAAACAGAATATGGTCTTCCAGATCTATTATGGCCCACATGAACATTCAGTTTGGGTACTTCAGTTTGGGGACATCCATACAGTTTTTAAAAGACATGTGAATTTAGTATTTTGACATTCATTGGACCAGGGGGTGATGGTATGTCTTATTGATTTTCTTATCTTCTCCATGGACCCAGGCCAACATGTATAATTCACAGAATCTTAAATTGAGATCTGGAAGAGAACCTTAATTCAATCTCCTCATTTTACAGATGAGCAGGATTTCAGCTTTCCCCCCCTCACCTACACCAGTTTTGTTTTTCAAGTTGAAGAAGTGTTTATTAATGAAGGAGAGGATGGAAGATGTAGGATACATTAGAGCCAAAAAGGAATTTCCACGGATGTATGCAAGGAAGATCTATGCTACAGTGGGGGACCTATGCACTGATCAAAAATTTGGCATTATTTCCTTAGTTCTATGAGACACCTTCCCCACTTAAATCTCAGGTTTTCCACTCTGACAATACCTCTTCCCAACCAGCTGAAGTATGCCAAGATTTTCCAGTGGACACCAATGACAGATAAAACATTCAGAGACAGTAAAAGCAGATTTATCTCCAGCCCTCTTGAATGACCAGAAATTACATATAATTAATTATGGAGATTGGTGCAACTATTTTAACAGGGTACTATCTTCCAAAGATTACCCTAACTTTCCCATGACCTGGTCCTTTCCCCATAAGTTGAATGGCAAATAGAGGAATTATAAGCTAAGGGGGAAGGAACCAGCTGCCATGTGAGGTACTGTTTTTAAAGTTATTGTTGTTTTAATTTTACAGAAAAGAAAGATGACTGGCAATTTCTTACTTAAAGACTAATTAATAATGAAATATGAAGTAAATAATGCTTCAGCTGGAAGGAAGGTTATAACCAAGATAATTTTGAAGGCTGTGAAAGAGCCAAATGAAGAGGATTTTTAAATTATTGTACCTCTCAGTCTGTCCAGTATCTCACAAGTGTTACCATCAGTATAATTCCAATTAACTAGCAAATATGCTTAGACATTCTGTCTAGACTTTCTGATGCCATGATATGACTTAGACTTCAATTTCTTATAAACATACAGAGAGGAAAATTTCACACTAAAACCCCTGGTTTCACATTAGCCTCAAGAGATACTTAACCAAAAATTCTAAATTCATTAAAGATTCATCTGCAAATAAAGAAGGCAATTAATCAGAAATACAAAGCAGGAGTAAAAATTGAGCTAGGAAGCAGGACACTTTAATGCCTCACCCTGTATAAGCATAGAGTATTTTGAGAAATAAGTACAGAGAACTATTTTGGGATGGCAGGCAGACTGATTCTTATAATTGGAAAGAGATACTCTATACTTCAGGCATTTTAAATTGTAATAAGAAGAATCTGCAATCTTAATAGGGTAACTAAATGGATCACAGATAATGTTATGGAAGTGTCACTCTCTACTACTGACAATTGATTAGGATAATATTTTTAACCTGTTGGGACTTTTTTTCTCTTTAATTTTGAGCAATATAATATACTATTCCATTAAATAAGAATTTGGTTTATGTGAAATGGAACCAAATATTATCTATCAATCATTGGCTTTTTAAATTAAAATGCACTGTTTCCTGTTATGACTGTTTATTACTTTTCCAGGATTTTAATCCTGACAGTTGTTTTACATACACACATACACACACACACACACACACACACACACAAACACACACACGTTTCTATATATGTAATACACACACAAACACCTTTGGGGATAAAGCTGACTCCCCTACTCTACCATCAAAAAAAAAAACCCTCCTAGATAATTCATGCAGGGCAAATAAGAGTTTGTACTTGATACATACAGAGATCTGCTAATTCATTCATTTTCCCTTTTGAAGGTATTATAAGGGAATGACAGGCTAGTAAACAAGATGTCCTGGGCCCATATTTAATTTAATTCAACAAACATTTATTAATTAGGTATTGGGCTAGGTCCTAGGCACAAATGACTAAAAGAGATTATATAGATATACAATACCTAGGATTTGGAGGGTGTGGGTGGTGGTCTAGTAAGACAAAATGTACTCAGATAAGCAGCAATACAAAATTATACAAATTGTGGAGTGCACTTTCTCAGGACTCTTTAAAGCTAATGACTTTCCCTACTGTCTTAGTGCTTTTTTTTTTGTAAAAAGATGTGAATATTACTTTGACAAATATTTAACTCCAAATATTTAAGTAAGTTGGCTGTGAGGGGTGGAGGGGGGAACCAAGCAATATTAAAGACAATAACAAGAAATACTGCCCTTTCCCAATTTAGGTTTTTATCACCTAAATTACTGCCAAAATTGGCAGCAAGGTGACTCAGTGGATAGAGTGTTGGGCTTGGAATCAAGAAGATTTGAGTGCAAATCCTGCTTTAGACACTTGTTAACTATGTGTTCTTGAGGAGGTTACTTAACTTCTGTCTGCCTCAGTTTTCCCATCAGTAATATGGGGATAAAATAGTAAATATTTTATAATAGCAAATACAATTTCATAGAAACTAATTTCTGGGGTTCTGAGGGAAGGCATTAGCAACCTTGGTCAAGAGGATGAAGTCGAAACTCCAAGACCCTCTAAAACCTGGCCCTATGTCTTCTTTCCAGTCTTAATTCCTACTACCTACTACTCAGGTATAAAACAGGCATTCTAATTAACCTGATCTGTTCACCTTTCCCTCAATCCAATTCACAGACTCACACAATCACAGAGTTTCAGACATGTAAAGGACTTCAGAGGCCATGTAGTACAAACCATAGCTGAACAAGAGTCCCACTTATAAAATATCCACAAGTACTCATCAAGTCTTTTCTTGAAGGCATTTAGGGAATCCACAGTCTCTGGATTCACCTCATATCACTTTTAGATAACTCTGATTGTAGAAGGGTTTTTTTCTCTTTTGTTTTGCAGACTAAGTCTCCCTGTCTTGCTCAAGCTGAAAGTACAGTAGCCACCAAAGTACTCCATCACAGTACCATCACCACATATACTTTCACATAGTGTTAATTCAGCCCTCCTTAGGCAGCCTGATGGCCTTCTGTTCCTGTGGGTTCACACCAGCTTTAGTGCAACTGAAACTCAGAACTCCTGAACTCAAATTACTAACCTGAACTTCACTCAGCAGCAGTATGCAACACCATGCCAGGCTAAGTTGTTTTTTGCTGTTGTTGTTTTGTCTTTGGGATTTTTTTTTTATGTTAAGCTTAAATCTCTCTCCTATAATTTCTACCACTGTTTCTACTTCTTCATTTTGGGGTTAAGAAGAAGTATTTCCCCCTTCAGGACTTTGTGCTTTCTCACATTCCATATTTGCTAGTGCTATTATCCTTGTAAGAAATCCCCTCAAATGCCCACCTGCAGCCATCAAAATCCTTCAGGGTCTAGAAGAAATGATTCTAGGAGGGTTGTCCACGTGATTTCTCTGATTGCTCCAACTGGAAGTGATCTGCCCTCTTCTGTAACCCTAAATTATATAGCTTATGCCATTGGTTGTCACTTAACATGTACTATTTTGTACCGTAGATCTGTGCATATAGTAACGTGATTTGGAACTGAAAACAACCTTAATGATCCTGTAGGCCTACATATTCATTTTACAGATGGGGAAACTGATGGTCAGAAAGAAGAAATGAGTTGGCTGTGGCCACACAATGGCAGTTTGGGGTGAATAGCAGCTCTTCTGACTCCACATGTTATGCTCACAAATCATCATCTCCACTAGCTTGTAGAGAAAGCTCTAAAGTTATACAACTTGAAATCTTTTACAACACTAAACATACTAATTAGTAATCAATCAATAAACAACTCGACTAAGTACCTTCCATGTGTCAGGTGCCATGCTGAACATTTGGGGATATAAAGACAAAAGGAAAACCAGTCCCTGGGTTCAAAGTGGTTACAATCCTGCCAGGGGAAGACCACATGCACATACGTAGTTAAGTATAAAATGTATTCAAGACGATTTGTGCGAAAGCCTCTAGTAGCTTAAGGAAGGGGGGAAGAGAGAATCAAGCAAGGTCTCGCACTTGACCAGAGCCTTAAAAGGAAACTAGGGATTCTAACAAACATTTTGATGAGATAGTGCCTTCCAAGAAAGTGGGACAGCCAGTGTTAGGGTATGAATGTGGGAAACAGAGTGCTGAATATGAGGAACAGAACACAGTGAAAGTCATTTGGCTGGGCCCCAGGGTACACAAAGTGGAGTAATGTGCATTGAGGCAGGACAATTAGGCTGGGGCCAGGTTGTTAAGGACTTTAAATACCAGAGGAGTTGGTATTTCATGCGAGGGGGAGGGGACACACTAATAGGGAGCAACTGGAGATTACTGAAGAGAGGAGTGACATTGTACTTAGCCATCAATCATTCTGAATGCTCAATGAGTAAAATTATAGTACTTTTAACAATCACTTTACATTTAGGCATTATCATAGCACTGCTACAGTATTGTAAAGACAGCACCTCAATTTTCTCAAAAGGTTCTGTATATTCATTATACTGCCACTAGAAGGTCTATACTTATAACACTCCATTCAAAAACATAGAGTAAGACATGATTTTTTTCCATCAACAAGCATTTATTTGTATTTCATATTTTATTTTTCCCAATTACATGTAAAAACAATTGTCAACATTCCTATTTCTTAAAGTTGAGTTCCAAATTTTCTCATACCCTCCCTTTTTCTCCCCCTCTCCCTGAGATGGTAAGCAATTTGATAAGAGATTATGCATGTGCAGTCATGAAAACTATGTCTCCATATTAGTCATGTTGTGAAAGAAGTCACTGGCCAAAAAAAAAAAGAAAAATTTTAAAAAAGTTTTTAAAAGTATGCTTCGATCTGTATTCAGACTCTGTCAGTTCCCCGACACCCCCCCCCCAGAGGTAGACAGCATTTTTTATCATAAGTCCTTGGAACTGTCTTAGATCATTCTATTGCTTAGAATAGATAAGCCATTCACAATTGATCGTAACACAATATTGCTGTTACTGTGTACAACGTTCTCCTGGTTTTGCTCATTTCATTTTGTATCAGTTCATTTAAATCTTTCCAGGCTTTTCTGAGAGCATCCTGCTCATCATTGCATATAGCACAACAGTGTTTCATCACAACTATATGCCACAACTTGTTCAGCCATTCCCCAATTAATGGGCATCCAATCCATTTCTTATTTTTTACGACAAGAAAAAGAGCTAGTATAAATATTTTTATGTATAGGTCCCTTTTCTTATTTTTTTTTATCTCTTTGTGATACAGACCTATGGGTCTGCTGGGTCAAAGGGTAGGCACAATTTTATAGTTCTTCAGGCATAGTTCCAAATTGCTCTTTAGAATGGCTGAATCAGTTCAAAACTCCACCAACAACACATTAGTGTCTTAATTTTCCCACATCCAAGCCAATCTGAGAGGTATACAATGCTACCTCAGAGTTCTTTTAATATGCATTTCTCTAATCAACAGTGATTCAGAGCATTTTTATATAACTCTAGGTAGCTTTGATTATTTCATCTGAAAACTGCCTAGTCAAATGCTTTGTCCATTTGTCAATTGGGTAATGACTTGTACTCTTATAAATTTGACAAAGTTCTCTGTAAATTTGAGAAATGAGGTCTTTATCAGAGAAAATTGCTATATTTGCTTTCACAGTTATCACTACTGTGTATTTCCCTGCATCCTATTTTACCCCTGATTATCCTACTCCCTGTGTCTCTGCTATCTCTGTCTCTCTCTCATCTCTCTGTCTCTCTGTCTCTCTCTCTCTACTCTGTTCATTCTCAAAAGTGTTCTGATTCTGACCACCACCTCCCCAAATCTGTCTTTTCTTCTATCAGACCCCCACCTCTTCTCTTACTCCCTTCCCCCCTACTTCCCTGTAGGGTAAAATAGATTTCTGTATTTCTATATTTCTATACCCAACTGAGTATGTATGTTATTCTCTCTTTGAGTCAATTCTGATGACAGTAAGGTTCAGGCACTCTCACCCACCTTCCCCTCCACTGTAAATTCTCTTTTATACCTCTTTTATGTAAGATAAGTTACCCCATTCCATGTCTCCTATCCCCCTTTTCCCAGGGCATTCCTCTTTCTTACCCATTAATTTTATTTTTTTTAAGATATCATCCCTTCATATTCAACTCACACTTGTACCCTGTGTCTATGTATACTCCTTCTAATTGACCTAATAATGATAAAGTTCTTTGGAGTTACAAGTTTCATCTTCCCATGCAGGAATGTAAACAGTTTAACCTTATTGAATGCCTTATGATTTCTCCTTCCTGTTTACCTTTTTATGCTTCTCTTCAGTCTTGTATCTGAAAGTGAAATTTTCTATTCATCTTTGGTCGTTTCATCAAGAATGCTTGAAAATCCTCTATTTCATTAAATATCCATTATTTCCCTGGAAGTATTATACACAAGGTTTTGTTTGTTTGTTTTTTGTTTGTGTGTGTGTGTTGTTGTTGTTGTTTGTTTGTTATTCTGGGTAGGTGATTCTTGGTTGTAATTCTAGCTCTTTGTTCTTTGGAACATCATATTCCAAGCCTTCTTATTTTATTTTATTATTTTTTTTCTCAATGCAGAAACTGCTAAATCTTGTGTTATCCTGACTGTGGGTCCACAATATTTGAATGATTTCTTTCTGACTGCTTGCAATATTTTCTTCTTGAGATGGGGGCTCTTGAATTTGATTATAATATTCCTGGGAGTTTTCATTTCAAGATCTCTTTCAGGTAGTGATCGGGCGATTCTTTCAGTTTCTATTTTACTTTCTGGTTCTAGAATATCAGGGCAGTTTTCTTTGATAATTTATTGAAACATAGTAGTCTAAGATCTAAGTTTAAGATTTTGCCTTGATCTATTTTCCAAATCAGTTGTTTCTTCGTTGAGATATTGCACATCATCTTTTTGTTTTTCATTCCTTTAATTGTGTTTTATTGCTTCTTGATGTCTCGTGGAGTCATTAGCTTCCACTTGCCCAATTTTAATTTTTAAGAAATTATTTTCTTCAGTGAGCTTTTGTACCTCCTTTTCCACTTGGCCCATTCTACTTTCTAAGGAGTTTTCTTCAGTGGATTTTTGTGTTGCCCATTCTGTTTTTTTTTTTTTTTTGGTGGTTTTTTGTTTGTTTGTTTGTTTTTTGGCAATTGGGGTTAAGTGACTTGCCCAGGGTCAAACAGCTAGTAAGTGTCAAGTGTTTGGTCTGAGGCCGGATTTGAACTCAGGTCCTCCTGACTTCAGGGCTGGTGCTCTATCCACTGTGCCACCCATCTGCCCCCTGCCCATTCTGTTTTGAAGGTGTTACATTCTTCAGTAATTTTTGTCTCTTTGAACAAGCTGTTGACTCTTTTTTTCATGATTTTCTTTCATCACTGTATTTTCTTTCCCCAATTTTTCCTTTATCTCATCCTTTTTGAGCTCTTGCAGGAATTCTTTTTGGACTTGTGATTAATTCACATTATTTATTTAAGGCTTTTGATGGAGCAGTTTTGACTTTGTGGTCTTCTTCTGAATTGGTGTTTTGATCTTCCCTATCACTACAGTAACTTTCTATGGTCAGGTTCTTTTGTTGTTCTTTACTCATTTCTTCTAGCCTATTTCCTGACTTTTAACTTTATTTTAAGTTGGGCTCTGTTCCTCAGGTGGAGGGGTTCCAAGCTTCAGGTTTTTTCTACAGCCATTTCCAGAGGCAGTTTTGGAGGTCTACAAATTTTCAATTCTTCCAAGGTGGTATGATCTAAAGCAAGGTGGTTTTACTACACTCCTGGCCTGTCTTCTGGTCTGTGAGTGACCACAAGCACTCTTTTCCATCTTGGAATTGTGACCAGGGTCCCTGCCCCATTCTGGCTGCAAGCTTTGATGTGCTAGTGCTCTTCTTTTCCTGAGCCTGCAACCCAGGACTGTGACCCGGATCTGTGAATGGGCAATTCAACATCCTGCACCCAGTGCTAGCAAAGGGACCCCTGTGATTTCCTCCTAACCAGCTGTTTGCCCTACCACCACCACCACCTGTGTGCTGAGAACTCTGGAACCTGCCGCTGCTGATTCAGTCACCATCAAGGTCTGCTGCTGACTTGTGCTGGTATTGGCTTGCTACTGGCTGCCTGGTACAGGTGTGCAGAACTTCATGGATAGCTCACATCAGGATGCAGGACCTCTCTGCCAGCTTTACTGGGGCGAGGGTCTTGCTGCTGGCTTATGCTAGGGTACAGGACCTCACTGCTGGCTTGCCAGGGGCAGCCTGTGATGGACAGTGCTCCACTCATTCTGGTGTGATGGACCTTTCCTGCCAACCTTCCAAGTTATTTTGGCCTGGAAAATTGTTTCATCCCATCCTTTTGTTGTTTCTGCCACTTCAGAATTCATTGTGAGTCATTACTTTAAAGTTGCTTGGAGAGGAATATGAGAGAGCTCAGGCAATTCCCTGCCTTATCTCCATCATCTTCACTTCAACCCCAAGAAATGAAGCTTATGGGCACTTTCTATCTGCACTTGTTATCTCCCCCATTAGAATGGAAGGTTTCTGCAAAAAACACAAATTGTTTGGCTCTTGGTGCTTAGCACCCAGCACAGTGCCTGGCACATAGTATATTGATAAGATTGATTAGCCCATTCAAGTCTTTGTCTCTAGCACCAGATAAGAAAGAGTACCCTACTGCTTAACCCCACACAACTTCCCAACCCCTGAAGAAACAAAACAAAACAGACTCCCTTAGCTTCCCCTTTGTTTTTTTTGTTTTTTAATGAGCTGGCCTTCAGTGATATAATCTGTGTCATTAATGAAAACCTCCACTCAAAGGGGGTATGTAGAATTGGACCATGTCCACTGTTGCAAATGTCTGTCTGAGGAGTGATCCTGCATGTATATTGATGGCACAGACATGCTTGAAATCCAAATGTATTCTAAACCTGCTTTGGCAACAAGGGAATCAGTGTACTGGGAGCTGTGTGTGTTGTTTTCACTTCACTGCTGATGTATTATTTTCCTGGGGGAAAGCTAGAGAGAGAATGATTTAAACTGTGAAGCATTCTTGACTGCACACATTCCCCAAACAAAATGTGATGCTGATGTGGAGAACAGCAGTTGGCCCTTGCTTGACGCTGATTTATGGAGGAGGTGACGCTCCTATTGTTATAAGGCACAGATGGGATTTTACGATGGTTCTGCCCCCAAATCTGCAGTGGCTCACCATTACCCACCAAAGGAAGCCCACAGTCCTCATTCTGACATTCACAATTGGGCTTCGACCTACTTTTATAGCTTTTTCGCTTACCATTCTACTACAGTCATCCTTTCTTCCAGCCATATTGGATTGCTTGTGGCCACTTGAATGTAGCCCTCTAGAGGGTAGACCAGTGATTTCTTTGATTTAGAAGAGGCCCGGTGAGGAAACTCCCTCTGTCAGTGCACCTTCTTTGAAATTTACGTTCTTAAAGAGCTACCTAAAGCACTGGCAGTTTAAGTGACTTGTTCGATGAGGTCAGAAAACTAGTATGTGTCAATGGTGAGACCTGAACCCAGTTTTTCTCGGCTTTGAAGCCTGGCTTTCTATCCTCTACACCAGAGGTGTCATATACATAACCCAAGAGTTTCATTGGCCTGTAATACTGCCCTATGGCCAAAACCAGATTAAAACATAATTGAGAAATATTTTATAAAATAAATAAAAATATCATAAAATACAAAAAAGTTAATAGGTGGTTTTCTAAGTCAATATGTGCCCACAGGGATCCTTATGTATAAGTTAGTGGCCCCCATTTCTAACTGAGTTTGATACCACTGTTCTACACCATGCTGTAGTAATTATCATCAGCAGCAGCATCTTCATTATGCCATTTATGTATTATTTATAGGTTTGCCAGTCACCTTGCTTGTCCTCATCTCTTTTGAACCTTACAACAGCCCTGTGAGATAGGTATGACAGGCATTATTATTATTACTAAATAACACCAAACAAATATAATTTATCATTTAATAACATATATGTGTGTGCATATATATGTGCATATATATATAATTTTTTTATTTTAATAAAGAGGAGATCTGAGTTTCAAAGAATTTCAATGACCTGTCCATGGTTTAATTGGGACAAAATTGGGATTTGAACTTGGGTCTTCCTATCTCTACAGATGGTAAGTAGGCATTGCTATTTCCTATCTTTTTTATTCCTAATAAATCACTTAACTTCTTTGGGCCTTAGTTTCTCCTTAATTGTCAAAAGAGGGTGGAAATAGAGGGTTGGCCCCTAAGTTACCATTCAGCTCTAAATTTGTGGTCCAGTGATCCTGTGATCTGAGGTTCAGATTTAAACCTATTTGGCCTACAGCAGTCTAACATGCCACACTATCTGAATGAATGAATGAATGAATGAATGAATGAATGAATGAATGAATTCTGAGGTAATAAAGTACAATGAAGCATGGACTGTACTGGGAATCAGAGGAGCCAGGTTCTCTGAACATGAACAGGTCATATTTCCTCTGTGGTCCTCATGTTCTTTATTTATAAAATGTGGCTGTTGGATTCAATGATCTGTAAGGTCTCTTCTAGCTCTAAACTATGAGCCTGTGAATGAAGTCATGAATATAGAAAAAAAATATTAAATAGGACTATGGAAGATGGAGAGGAGATGGAGAATTATCATAAATGAAGCTATGATCCCACTCCTGATATGAGAACATTTTAGGAAAATAGCTTTTAAAGCATGATGATGATGCCTCTGTTTATACAAGCAAACATCTCTTCTAAGCACTGTATTTTTTTTTCTCTCACAACTTTTTTTCCCTTCTCTGTTAACTTAACTGCATAGAGTTAGATAGCATCTTAAAGATAAAGTAAGGTAGAAACCTAGTCTTTTCACAATCAATCAAAATACTTGGTATATCACTTCTCAACATACCGGAAATTATATGGTTAGAAGGAAAGAATTTCATGAAGCTCTGTGTATGATTGAAGCAGTTCTAGCTACTAAACTGGCATGCCTCATCATGATCTATTAAGGCCTTCTCAAAACACTTAGTGACTGTTTGTGGATGCTTCCTAGCAAATGTGAAGATACTGCCAATTATCTAAATAAAGTCCATCTTACAGATTCCCTTCTCTCAATATGTATACTTTGGCATTTATTTGTATTCTACTGTAACTCATAACTAGATCTCTGTGTAAATCCTCCCAGGACCCAGGACCCCTCTAGTACACAATCATTTATTTGAAAAATTAACCTATGAAGCAATTTAAAGAGGTTTGTGAGATTTTTTTCTCTTAGACTTAGCAACTGTGCAATCCATGCTATATCTAGAGAATAAGTCCCCAAATCTACAGCATATGTGATGCGTGGTCATACAGCCTTTGCTTAAAGACCTCAAATAAGAGGGAATCCGTTAGCTTCCAAGGCATCCTTTTCCATTTTTGGACCTCTAGTTGCTCTAGAGTTTTGTTTCATTTAGTTTCCCTCCCATCAAAAATAAAGTTGTCTCCTTACAATTTTTGCTCAATGCTTCCAGCTCTGCCTATTAGAACCAAACAGAAATCCCACTTCCATATAACAGTCCTTCATATATTGGAAGATAGGCAACTAGACGGTTCAGTGGATAGAGAGCTAGGACCGAAGACAGGAAGCTCTGAGTTCAAATCTGACTTCTGACACTTACTAGCTGTGTGACCCTGGGCAAATCATTTAACCTCTGTCTTAACCCACTGGAGAAGGAAATGGCAAAACACCACAGTATCTGTGCCAAGAAAATTCCATGGACAGGATAGTCCACGGGGTCATGAAGAGTCAGATACAAGTGAATGATTGAACAACAACAATTACAACAACATCCTCCCAACCTCAAAGTCCTAGCCTTCTATTGTCATTCCACTTCCTAACTGAGGCTGAAATTAAACTGTCGCTAAGAAGAGATGAGTCATAAGTACAAAAGCACTATTATTTGTGGCCAACATTTGAGGATTAATGCCAGAAATCAGTAAATAAGCAGTAAATAAGCACTGTGCAGGAATTCTTTCTTGGAATACAAGACAAAAGTGAATCAATCCCTGCCCTCAAGGAGCTTAAATTATATAAGGAGAGATCATATGTAAATGTAAAAAATATACAAAATAAGCACAGGGTAATTTGGGGTACTAGCAAGTAGGGGGATTGGGAACAACCTTGTGTAGGAGGTAGCATGTGAGCTAGGCTGTGAGGGAAATTAAAGATTTCAAGAGTAAGAGGGAGAGGAGAAAGTGTATTATAGACATAAGGGACAATCACTGCAAGTGCGTGGAGATAAGAGATGGGATACTGTATGTGAAGAAGAGCAAGAGGGCCAGTCTGGATCAGAAAATGCATGAAGGAACACAACTTACAATAAACCTGGGAAGGTAGGTTGAAGTAAAGTTGTGAAGGGCTTTCAAGGTCAAACGAATGAAGTATATTTTATTCTAGAGGTAATAGGGAGCCACTGAACAAGCTCTATTATTATCATTGTGCCACTATTTTAACAATGGAAAACCCTAGTGATATAAATATGATCCATATATATATACACATATGTATATACAGACATATACACACATGTATATATGTATATGTATACATATTCACAAATATATAAATATATGTGATGTTGTGTGTGTGTGTGTATTAGAGATGCATATGTATACATACACACAAAGGACCTGGAAAGGAGATAGGGACTGGAGCTATTATTTCAGTGGTACAGGAAATTCCCAGATGAGGAAAGCAAGTTAGTAATTTCTCTTCAACTTTCAATCTTAGAGATTTAAGTAAAACACTGAGATTTTAATTGACTTGACCAGATCACACAATCAATACATGTCAGAGGTGAGACTTGAACTCAGGTCCATTCCAGGTTCCAAGGCCAGCTTTCTATCCACTCTGCCATGCTACTCTACATATACAACAGGTGCTCAATAAATGTTTATTGACTAATTAACAAAGTGGTCACTTTCTTAAGTTCTGATAACCCAGCGGTATATTACTATTGAGATGTAAAGCCCCCTATCTTCTAAATTAACAAAATTCAATCCTTTTTGCATTAGTTTAGTTAAGATGCAATGAACTATTTCCACCTGCATCTGTGCCAATTTTTACATTATGTCATACTCACCAGCACGCAAAATGCAAAGCCTGTCATCATTTAAAAGTCATTTTACTTAAAGTTGTAGAATTTTAGTCACTTTCTGAAGCTCAATAAATGCCAAGGCAACGTGCATATTCATTATTAATAAAGCAGGAAGCTAGAATCCTGTGACAAAGACTACCATGATGACTTCTGCACCGCCCAGGGACTGGTTCAGGCAGAATCATTTTCTCTGATGGATGTCAGTGCCACAGAATGACATCTGTTCGTTAATAAGCAGCTGCCCTAGAACTGGCTTAGGAATACATGGATTGAGTATACATGGTCTAGTAGTTAGAACAGCAAGCCTCAGAGTCAACATTTCTGGGCTCAACTCCCAGGTCTGCCAGTGACAGTCTGGGCTGCCTTGGAATATAATGCAGTCTACATGATACCAAAGCAAACCCTAGATTCAGTGGGAGGTGGGGACTTATTCAAACCAGTCTGACATCCTATAGATAAAACAATAAGTTAATTGTGTGAGTCACTCATCAACTTCAGTTTAGCAAGGTGTAGCTGCATGAACTGCAGGATGCATCAATGACTATTGGTGAGAAAAGAGATCTTTAAGATAGGATATGAGTTCATTCTCTCCCTCCCTCCTTCTCTCTGTCTCTGTCTCTGTCTCTCTCTCTCTGTTTCTCTCTCTCTCTCTCCCTTTCCCTCTCCCCATTCCTCCTTCCATAAGTCCCTCTCCTTCCATTCTTTCTCCTTCTTGTCCCCCATACTGGCAGAATTTAATACAAGATGCTTCAATCTTGAGCAATGCTGTAGTAACTCAAGATCTATATCAGGGAGCACATTAGCAATGGTGCCTTTTGAACAATCTATCTGGATCCCCAAGTTTCTGAAATGTATGGAATCTGATTTCTTTTTCAAAATTATGTGTAAAGGGTGAATGCGCACTCTTAGGAATTCCACAATTACTTACTAAGAACCACCTCAGTACCACACATTGTGAGGCACACATTGAAAGACACGAAAAGTAAATAATAGACCAACTCTAACCTCAAGGAGTTTAATATGTAGGAGAGAAGATAAAACAGCCATATAAATAGCTAAAGTACAAAATAATATGTGATAAGCACGTGAGAAAAAAATACATGCTATTAAAGTTCAAAGGGAACAGAGAGACAGAGAGTGAGAGAGAACATTTCCAACTGGGAAAGAAGTTATCTTGGACTATGGGGCATTTGGACGAGGCCCAGGGGAAACAGAGGTCAGAAGACTGGTTCAAAGCCAGCTTTCCTGCTTACTACCTGTAGGATTGCCACAACTCATCTAACCTCTTGTCTCTTCTCTATAAAATGAAGGGATTAATTCCCCAATATATATGGCCAAAAGATAAAAAAACAAAGTTTTCAAAAGAAATTATGCTGATCAGCCCAATAAATAAGCATGATTCCAGAAGACCAATGATGAAGAATGCTACCCACCTCCCAACATCACCTGATGGACTAAATAAACAGATTGAGATACATATTTCTAATCATGACCAGTATGGGAATTTTCCTTGTTTGACTATGCATATCTGTCTATTTTTATTAATTTTCTGTGATGGAAAAATCATTTTCTCCCTCTCATGCCCCCTACCACTTACCAAAAAACAAAAACCCAAAACACTCTTAAATAATTCACCGGGCATATTTGTTACAAGAGTTTTTTTGGTTCTTTTTTTTTCCCCTGGCGCAGGATGAATTGTGAGAATAAGAGGGGATAAAAAGAATTATTAATTCAAAATAAAATTGAAAAGGAAAAAATAATTAGCACCAGATTATAAATAATAGGAAATCCAAAGATAAACTTCTCTAAGCTCTCTCATTTGGTCTGGGATTCAGTCTAGTCATTCAGTCTAGGCCTGAACTAAACCTAACCAGAAGCTGAAATCACTGGAAGCAGAAATCTTACCAGAGAAGTGAGCACAAGTTCAATTAGGATCGAGGCTTATGACAGCTAGAGAGAACAGAAGCAGCAGTACCCGTACAAGGAAGCCCCTGTGGGGAAAAGAGAGCACAACAATCTATAGCTCTGATGAGGCCCCTGAAAGCTGTTAGCACTCTGAACACAGAAACACCAGTGGAAATAGAAGCCTGTGGCAGGAACTCGAGGAACAAATGCAGGGCGAATCAGGGCCTCACTTCCCCAGTCAAGACTGAAGGAGGAGATGGAGCCTGGTACAAAGACCCAAATCAGGACAAGCAAAGGCCCATATGTGGGGGTAGCAGAAAGAAGAGGCAGGGAAGAAACGGACAGAAAAGTAGAAAGAGGACTATAAAAACATAGCGTTATGAAAAAAAACAAGAGAAGAGAGAATATCAGAAGAGAGGAGATAGAACAAAAGACGATTTTTTTTGTTAGATAGTAAAACACTTAGAGGTGAGTAATCAAAGGGTCCTATACCAATTCAAAATCATCCACATGATTTTTTTTCTTATCTCCATCTACCAAATGGATCAACAGTGCAGAAATCCTTATTTGAGAGACCTTAGATTCCAAAGCCTAGCTCTGCTCCTGTGTGATGTTGGACAAGTTATTCTATCTATCTGGGTCTCAATTTCCTCACATAGAAAATAACAGAGTTGCTTAAATGTTCTCTAAGCTACTTTTTCCAGCTATGTATCCTGTACTCATCATGGACAGATTTTGTGAATATGAATCATTTGCTTTCAGATTTATGAATGTAAAAAATGCTAAGTTGCCCTATTTTATATTAGTATAATGATTGATTCCTATAAATGATAAAATGGCAGATAGATGGTGCAGTAGACAGTGTCAGGACTGGATTCAGGAAGACTCACCTTCCTGAGTTAAAATTTGGCCTCAGACACTTGCTGGCTGTGTGACACTGGGTAAGACACTTAACTTTGTCTCAGTTTCCTCATCTGTTAAATGAACCGGAGAAGGAAATGGCAAACCACTCCAGTATCTTTACCAAGAAAATACCAAATGGGTTCACACAATTGAAAATGTCACAAAAAAGGGGAAAATACTTTCAAAGTCCTCACTTTAACAAGCTAATGTATTGTTCCATATCATGATTTAATTTGTAACTAACCTGGTCCCATCAATTTAAGTGCATATTTCAATCCACTCAATACTTCATCTAATGAGATTTTTGTCCACCTCCTCTCATTAATTGTAGGCAGTTAAGTGATACAGTAGATATGTTGTAGGAGATTGTATCAGTTAAACCAGTATTAGAAAATGGTTTAAACAATATTGGTATATTTTCTTTAATTAATTTCCAATTTTTCAATACCAACATCATATTTGAAAGGCTCATTTGAAACTGACACAATTGCTCAGAGTATTCTAATATGTATCCTTCTAATTTAATACAAAATTTAACAACTGCTTTAAGAAGTTAATGGTCTGGCAGCCCCGACAGGTACTGAAAAATAACTCTTACAAAGTTATTCTCCTTTGTGCTAGTGTAGTCAGTTTCATATATTTTTGTGTGTTGATGTTTCATGTTCTCTGTATGTAGTGCTACCCAATTCTCTTCTTGAAGAAGCATGAGGCTTCTGATTAGTCTATAAATGTTTTTCTTTTTTTTTTCCATCTTCCTTTATGTCCACTTTTGTACTGAACCACCAAATATTAACATATATATTGATTCACTGTGGAGCATCTTGTCTAGTTCTTTAAGTAATTTTGTCCTTTGTAAAATTAAAAAAAAATGGTACATGTGCTATGATTATCTTCATAGAGGTATCTTTGTTTGAGTACTCAAAGCCAAGATTAACAATTATCCCATGAAATTTTGTTTTATGGAGGCCTTCTGTGAGCATTGAAACCAAATCTGCCAACTTTGCTGTTCAATACAACAAGGTGAATCTGCAAGCAATCCATTAACTTAGCTATTCTGATTTTATTTATAATGGGTATGTCAATATTGATATAATTTCAGTAATATGTCACTTGTCAACATGTTGGTTGTTAGACAAGGATCTTACATTTAGAGTAGCAAGTTAATTTAATGTTTATAAATGGTTTAGAAACTATGTGATTCTTAGCATCCTCTGTCTTTTTTTTTTTTACCAATCTGATAATGTCACTGCAGAAATTTAAGGGGGTCACATGAAACTAGTGATTGTTTTGTATTTTCTTTCTCATGATTTATTGTTGCTACAGAATTCTTCATCTCATGGCCAACTCAATGAACAATGAACAACTCACCTCACTCTACCTATCTAGGCTTCTCCTCAGAAAAGAAATAAAAGTCTGTTACTGGTCACACACTGGCAGCTTTTCCAGCTTGGAAGAACTACCCCAGAGTTGTACGGAACTAATATAACCTTTTAGAACACAGAATACCTCCATGCCAGGATGAAATTTCAAAGTAGAACTTCTGTATGGGAGAATTTATCTTGATTTATTTATATTTACTTTGAACTTGACAAATATCAAGTAAAGTGGTAGCACAGTGTCCAGCACACAGTGGTCATTGAATAAATGTTTACTGATTGATACATAGCAGCACAGAAAAAGAAGGCTACATGAAAAAACAGGTCTCTATTATGCATAGCTTATTTTTTCATTTAAATTATTTAATAAGGGGCAGCTAGGTGGTGCAGTGGATAGAGCACTGGCCCTGAAGTCAGGAGGACCTGAGTTCAAATCCAGCATCAGACCAAACACTTGGCACTTACTAGCTATGCTGCCTTGGGCAAGTCACTTAACCCCAATTGCCTAAAAAATAAAATAAAATAAAATAAAAAATTATTTAATAAATTCAACTTGTAGCTTTCAAAGCTGTCTTGGTGGTCTACAAATCTTTTTGGTCTTGCTTCTGTTCTCTTCCATGATTTATTTTTTAATATATGATCTCCTTCCTTCTTTTCCTTTCTTTTTTCTTTTCCTTTCTTTTCTTTTCTTTTCTTTTCTTTTCTTTTCTTTTCTTTTCTTTTCTTTTCTTTTCTTTTCTTTTCTTTTCTTTTCTTTTCTTTTCTTTTCTTTTCTTTTCTTTTCCTTATCCTTCCTTTGCCTCATCGCCTCCCAGTGAGAGGGGGGCAGAAGACATAGCCCTCGCAACAAATATTCACCGTCATGAAAAATAAATTTATAAATTCTACTAGAGTCCACATCTGAAAATATATGACCTTACAAACCATCAATAATCATAAAAACCTCTGTAAATAACTAATAATTAGAGTAATACAAATTAAAGCAACTTTAAAATTCTATGTATATAGATGTATGTATGTACATATACAAAATATTTATAGCAGCTTTTTCAAGGTAGCCAAAAAAATGGAAACTAAGAGAGCATCCTCTGATTGGGGAATGGCTAATCAGATTGTGGTACATGAATGCAATGTAATACTATTGTTTCATAAGGAATGAAAATATGGACATTGGTTAACAAGTCTCTAGTCAATAAGAGAATCGAGTGTTTTATAACTGAGGCAGTTTCTGGGCTCTTTTAGCATACTCTGTGGTGATTGTTTCACATCAGTTCAATAACTGAAAGAAATGGTTTCAAAACCTTTATAAACTAGTCATTTGTATGAATGATGCAGAGTGCAATGAGCAGAACCAAAACAATTTATACAGTTACAACAATAATATTGAGAAAAACCATGACTTTAGAACTCTTATCTAGCATGATAATAAACCATGATTCCAAAAGAATAAAGATAAAACATGCCACTAACCTCCTTACAGAAGAATCTAAAATGCATAAGGAGAAATAAATTCTCAGACATAGCTAATGTATTTTACCAGGTGATGCAGCTATGTAGTAACTGATTTGTTTTAATTGTTGGGAAGGTAGTGGAAAAAATTAATCAAAATGAATTTGTTGCTTGAAAAAAAATAATGAACTACATTGGTAAAAAAGGAAGGTTAAGAGGGAGGGAGGAATGATGGAAAGAAAGAAAGAAGAATGAAGGAAGGGAGGGATGAAGGAAGGAAAATATGAAAGAAGAAATGAAGAAAGGAAGTGAGGAATGGAAGAAAGAAGTGAGGAAGAGAAGGAGAGAGAACAAAGAAAGACAAAGAGAGAAATAAAGAATGAATGAAATGCATGTCTGACTATGCATCTTGTTATATATTATAAGGCATCTGATTCTGCATCATTGGTCCATCACCCCTCTATAAAGAGGTGGGTAGCATGCTCCATGATCATTCCTCTGAAGTTGTCATTAGTCATTGCATTATCAGAGTTCTCAAGTCTTTTAAAGTATTTTTTTTGTAATATTTCTTCATGTTTATTGTATACATCATGCTCTAGTTCTGTTCATTTACTCTGTATAAATTCTTAAAAGTCTTTCCAAGTTTCACTAAAATTATCCCTTTTTGTCACTTCTTATAGCTCAATAATGTTCTGTTAAATTAATATACCACCATTTGTTTTTTTGTTTTTTTTCCCATTCCCCAGAGGATGAACACCACTTTAGGTTCTAGTTCTTTGCCACTGCATGAAGAGCTGCTTGTGCATATGGGTCCTTTTTACAGAGGAGAAATTGTAAATAGGTGCCAATAAATGTATTTTGGTTGATCACTGTTTTAATTACGCTTGCCCACAAAGCTTCAGTAGCTTACGACCATTGCCAGAATTGCAAGAAACCAATTCGAAACTCCACAAATGCAAATACAAACTGTTAATTTTGGTTTTACTAATATTAATGCATTTAACTCTAGAGCAGTGTGTTCAGTTACAATCTAATTAAAGACAAAGTTTTTTGTTTGTTTGTTTGTTTTCCAATAGCCCCAATGTCTGACTCATAGTAAGTGCTCATTAAATAGCTGCTGACTGGACTTGAATTGAGTTTAGTGTATTTTGAAAGGCAAACACACAGAATCATCCCTTGCCCTCAAAGAGCTTAAACATGAATGAAGAACCATGTGGTAAATACAAAGGTATGTTCAAGATCCACTCAGCGCAAAAAGAAGGTCCCCTTTGCGGGGAAGGCTTTTTTCTGGCAAGATCAGGAAAAGGCCTCCTATAAAGACTGTGAAGTTTGTGCAGAGTCCTAAAAGAAGCCAGAAATGTCAAGAGGCAGAGAGATCGGTGAGGAGAGACTAGAGAAATAAGTGATGAATCTAGAGTCAGAAAGCCTGGCTGCCAGTCCTGACTGTCTCTTACTAGCTGTCTGACTTTTGGCAAGTCGCTTCACTGACCTGGGGTACAACACACTCCAAGGAATCAAAAGGGGACAATCATCCTTGTACAACCTATTATTGCTATGATTGATTCTGATAAAGCATGTAAAGTGCTTTGTAAATGATGAAGGATCATAGAATTTGGATACTCTGATGGATCTGTGGGCTTATCAATGGGGAACGTTCTCTCCAGTGATGCAACTTACACCCCATCCATGCCTGCTCATGTGGGAGATTCTTCTTTTGATCGTCCATTAAAGTTGCTATAGGGGATCCAACCAACATGCCCAATCCGTTCACTTGACATTTTCTGAATAACAATGGAACTTGGACTGCCTGTTCTTATTCCTCATAGTCACTTTATGACAGATTTATCTCTCTTTCAAGTCATACACAGAAAAAAAAAAAGATGATGCTGACACCAGCAAAAATATTCCTATAATGCTTTCCATCTGTTATCTCATTTGAGCCCCACGAAGTTGAAAGGTAACTATTATACTTACCTTCACACTCTTCACAGGATCATAGATTTAGGGTTAGAAGGGATTAGAGACGTAATTGAGTCCTTCCATTTCATTTTTACTGATGAGGAAACTGAGAGGTTAAGTAATTCACTGAAAGATCACACCATTATTAAGTGCTGAAGGTGGGATTTGGACCCAGGTCTTTCTGATTCTATCTATCGCAGGCATACCACCTCTGAACACTTGGTTCAGTGTTAGAATTTGAACCTTTGAGAATCAAATTTACATTTTCTATTGACTCTGCATTTCTCTGGTGACATTTTTAACTATGCTTCGTCTGGGCAATTTTCCATGTGGAATGTGTTACACACTGCTCATGACCACCATCAACTTTTCTCAGCCTTTTGGACCATTCTCAACTTTTTCAGTTCTTCTGAGACTTTCACACATTCCACAAAAGACAGGCACTCTATGTCTCTAGAAGAATGTTAGTGTTAAAAAAAAAAAAAAGATGTGGCTTTATTTCAGGGAGAAACTTGCAGTTACTAAAACAACAATGCAATTTCCCAAAGGCAAGTTTGTGATTGCATCACAATCTTTCACATTGCAATATAATTATGTTCTGGAAGCAGGCCCATTTGTTGGTGACATACTGGTAGCAATGTTCCAGACCTCAGCCTTGGGGACAGTGCATTTCTTGTTGTGCCCATGGTAGCATCTTTTACTTTCCTTCCTGTGGCAGGCTCTTCTCCCCAACTCAATCCCAGGCCCTGTGATGAAGGAATTAGGAAAGATCAGACCAAGAAGTCAGGGCATTTCTTTTTCCTGCCTACTAAATGGGATAGTAGGGGAAATGTCCCCTTAAATTATTTTGGTCTTATCCATCACAACAACCAAAGGCAGCCTTATCTGGATATTACGGTAATCCCGTCCCCAGAAATTGTTATCCTCCAGTCTTAAAGGCTTTGTCTTTCCAATTATTTAATGCAACTTCTTTTAGACAAGCAGCTTCTAATTTTACATCAGCAACCCCCTAAAATTACCTTCCCTTTTTTATTTCCTGATTCCAAGTGTGTACCAGCTGTTCTTTAAAAAAAATCTTAATCTCCCCCATAGAAAACACTGAAAAGAAATTGGATGTATAAAAATGAAAACACTAATCTACAGGAGTATTGTTAGTTTAAGCTCCAATTTGAAAAGATGATCACATTAGGGCCTTTGTTTAGGGAATTCACTTGGTAACACAGACAAAAGAGAAATCACTAATACTTACCATATTAAACATCACCTAAGAGTTCCAGTCTGATTCACACTGCCAAATAATGCAAGGTTCTGGATTCTGGGACAGGGGTCCTATGAGAGTCCTAACTAGGGAGAGGGTAAGTTGCCTGCAGTGATTATGGGGGTAAGAGTGGAGGAGTGAGAGATTCTGTCCAGCTGAAAAAAGATTAACCCTTAAGTGGATAGATAGGAATCCTCTCACAGTAGCTATTTCAAGAGATTTTATGTTGGAGAGTCAGACGTAGGCAACAAGATTGTAGGGGGGGGGGAAGCAGCAGCCACATCACCACTTATTCTAACGCTCCACTTTCTATCTTCAGCTTTGCTTGGTTTAAACTTCACAGAACGTGATGCCTCCAGGGAGTAACTGTTGGCCATTCCTCACTTCCCTCAACCATTCCACCCTGCTTCTCAGCTTCCTTCTGTGTGTTGTGTTTCTCTATTAGATCAAAAGCTCCTTGAGGACAAGGACTGTCTTTCTTTTTCTTATGTGTATCTCTAGTGCTTAGAACAGTGCCTGGTACACAGTAAGTGCTTTAAAATGTCTATTGTATTATTATTGTTGTTATTATTATTATATTCCCCTAAGAGGTATTATTCTTTAAAAGAATAATAAAAAAGAAAGGCAGTATGATGTATGAAATGGAAAGAGCACATGCTTTGGAATCAGAGCACTTGGATTCAAATCCTAACTTTGCTAATTCCTACTTGTGTGACATTGATTAATTCACTCAAAATCTCTGGAATCTCATTTTCCTCATTTCATTAAAAAAAAAGTTTGGATCAGTTAACCTTTAAATCTATGAGTTTATGACACTGATTAACTGTGTAAGGATGGGCAAGTCACATGACCTCAATTCATCTCAGTTTCCTGATCTATAGAGATAGTGATACCAGTATTCCTACCTCACCTGGAGGCTCTCACCACCATTTTGGCACTCTAATGAATGGGAGTAAGGTATGCAAAGTACCCTGTAAGCCTCAAAATGGCTATATAAATGTCAATTGTTATTAAGGATAAACCATCAAGAATCTCCCTTCAGTTAGGAAGCTGATTAACTAAGCTCTCTTTATTCAAACTTCTTACCTAGCATGGCTCCCTGGAGGAGGTGAGATTTATTAAGGATCTTGAATTAAAAAAAAAAGTGCACGTGTGTGAAAGGATAGTTTTTTAAGATTTAAGATATAGGGTCGTAGCAGTAATGCACAGTATGGACAGAAAGAAAGGAAGAGTAGGCAAAATGTGTTGTTATTATCAGAAAGAAGGGTAACAAGAGCAATAATAGAGGAGTCTGATGGGAGGTAAACAGTGGTAGACTTTAGAATGTCTCAAAGATGAAGGCTGAAGGGTTTCAGATAATGACAACAGCAATAAGGATTGGTATTTGTGTAGTGCTGAAATGTGCATAAAGCACTTTCCTCTGAAAGATGTTACTACAGTTACTATATTCCCATTTCATCATAAGGAAATTGAGGCTTAGAGAGGTCCAATGACTTGTTTAGAGTCACTCAGCTACTAAGATGCAGAACAGGGCCCCAACCCTAGAAACTCTGATTCAAAAGGCAGACTCTTTCCATCAACTCCCAACTTCCCAGTCCAAATAATGGGGATAAGCATGAGAGACTGAACACCTTTCTGACTCTGGATACAATCCATTATGTCACAGAAAAACAACAACAACTACAACAAAATAAAAACAAAAAAAACTTGGAGTTACGGGTTAAAGTTACTGAGAGTTAGATGTTGATTCAACATGGAGAGACCTATATGTCCCTGGAATGATTCATTATACATTGGTGTAACTATGCCCTCTGAAAATAGATTCATGTTCTATACAAAGTCCTAACATAGAGTCCAGGATAAAATGGCATATTTGGCCTCAGTTCTATGTCCTACCTGGAGCCAATAACTCTCTGGTCAGAAAATTCATCTCTAAGGGAGAAAAAAAAAATCTCCTCGAGTTTTCCATAGTGGGCTTATTTCTGTGAGTTAGGTTCTCATCCCAGGCAGCCAACCCACTGGTCAGGACACCACAAAAGCCATTTTGGCCTTGCCTACAAGGAATTTTAGTAGGTGAAGGTCCCTGAATAACACTCACTGGTCCAAATTCATAGGAAAGCCTTTTGCCCATCAGGCTCACAAAGCTGTGTCGGGTACTGCTGTTAGGTCAGAAGCCATGGCAGCTGACTCCAGCCTCTGTCTGAGCCAGAAAGTGTTTACTTCAGCTAGGTAAATGCCCTTTCAGCAAAGACAATTATACAAATGTCTGTGGTAACTATTGACATACTACTTAAGTCTCTGAGGTCCCCACCTGAAACAAGTGATTCTGCCATCATCAGCTACAGCTAGTATGTTTAAAGGAGTTAGCCACTACTTTTTTATCCCAATGCCCCTGGAGGGGTGATGACATATGCCAATGAATACAGAAATCATTCAAGTTGGGTGAAGTAGTCTTGGGTGGTCTGCTTCAAAGGAAAGACAGGCAGAGTTGGAATTGGAATTTCAGTGATTGTAAACTAAAAGCCAGTCTGGGTTAGCAAACCAGAGATATTCCGAGGGAAAATTCAAGGGACCAGGTATGGGGTTGGGAATCTGAGAGGCCACATGTGGCCCTCTAGGTTCTCAAGTGCGGCCCTTTAACTGAATCCAAATGGACCTAGAGGGCCACATGAAGCCTCGAGGCCACAGGTTCCCCACCACTGGCCTAGGATGAACAGAATAATAAAAAATAATATGCTACAGTTTCAAGCTAGGGATATTAGTGCTGGATGAGAAGGCAGAACTCAGTGAGCTGAAATGAAGAGGATTCTAAACAAGTCTGTGTCCTCAAAGATTTAAGTTTTTATGCCACCTGTAGGCATTTCCTGGCCCTGCCCCACACTGGTCATGAAGCCATCACATTGAAACCCCTCTTTTCCCACCCCAGTGAAGTCTGAGCCTAGATATCAACAATACTATGGAGTGGTGTAAGAAAAGAATGATTAGTTCTATTTTTAAACTGAGGAAACTGAGGCTTCAAGACATTTAATCCAAGGTTACAGAGTGTCACAACTGGAACATGAATCTATATTTTCAGACTCCAAAACCAATATTCCTTTCTCTATAATGATATGCTCCCTCCCCTCTCTACCCCTTACCTCCATTAAGGAATACAATTTCTTGCCAAAGAACTGAGTGAATCTAATTTATTAATGAATGATGATTTAAGCTATGAGCCTAGTGTCCATATTATTAATGTTTAAATCACATAAAAGAGAACAGGCATCATTGTTCTAGACAGGTATGCATTAAGGGCACAAAAGGAACGAGGCATGATTATTCTGGGCTAATGTTCTTAAAGGGTGTCAAAGGGACGAGAAGTCATTGCTCACACTGGTGTGCTTAAAATGCATGGAAGGAGAGAGGTATCATGGATGTAGACCTGTGTACTTCATGGAAGAGGAGAGGCATCGCTGTTCTGGACCTGTTTGTTTAAAGTGCATGAGAAGGGAAAGGCATTATTGGTGTAGAATTGTGCATCTTAAGCTCATCAAGGGGGAAAAGGCATCATTGTTTCAAAATCATTTGCTAGGGAGAAATTTCTACAGATGCTTTAAGGTGCAAACAGTCTTTTTAAGACAATGGAAAAAAGAGGGCCTTTCTTTTTTGTTGCAAAAGAGGTAAAGGAAACTGATTTAATGAGTATATTTTGAATTATTTCTCTCTGCCTCCTAAATATGCATTTAAAATGGGAAATTAATAAGTCAAATATATCACTGTCCTTTCTTAAAGTCATTTTTGTGTGACTTTGGAAGAGGCATTTTATGAACCATCCAAGTCGAATGACATCAATATTTCCAGTGGCCAAAGTAATGACACTTCCCCTAAGAAGAAACTTTCACTGCTCAGAGATCTACTCATGCACTTCAAGGGTTTGAAAGGAGTTGATGTTATAAAATGATCTGACCCCATAAGCCACTCACTATGAGCTAGCTCGTGCATTTTACACTCAAGAGGCTCTTGCTCTCTCTCTCAGACCTCCTAGGGTTACAAGAATGGTTCTTCAAGCTTCTTGCTGAACTGTGAACGAGTTTCTAAGTCCTCACATAATAGATAAGGGAAGAGTTTCCCCCTGTAAAGAGTGTGGAAAAGTGCCAAGTAGCAAAGAGTAATTATCAGGGAAAAACCAGGACATCTTGGGAATAGAATAGTTCTGGCGAAAGTGTTTTGCACTATTGATCCAGGTCACCACCCAAAGCGATTACTTTAATGTGAACGTCATAATCTAAGAACTCGTAAATTAAAAAAAAAAGAGAATTTGGTCTGAGTCTTAGCCCAACTTGAAATGGAAGCATAACCTTTTAAGTTGTTGCTATACCCTATCTATCAAGAGCTTTATACAGCATCTTTGAAGGGGATGTAGTCCCAAGTTTGGGGCGGGGAGATTATGAAGTAGATGAAACCTTTCTTTAATTCTCTCTCCCACTTGGCTCCATCACCTCCCATTTAATTCATTATCCCTTTTCTCTACATAGATGCATAACTGCGTACTATCCTTTAATGCCATTCAGGTCTTTTTAGCCTTATGAGGAAGGGGTTAGGAACTTGTGTTTTTGGGGTACTGGCATTTTAAAAGAAGACTTCAGGGATTATGTTTTCTATAGCACAAAAGAGGTCTGGGTATTATTTGGGAAAGCTTGAACCAGGAGGCTAGAGGTCATTCTTGGTAGATTACAATTGGATAATCACTTCTAGGGCAGCTAGGTGGCGCAGTGGATAGAGCACTAGCCTTGGAATTAGGATGAGTTCAAATCTAGCCTCAGACACTTACTAGCCATGTGATCCTGGGCAAGTCAGTTAACCCTGTTTGCCTCAGTTCCTTATCTGTAAAATTCCCTGGAGAAGGAAATGGCAAACCAATCCATTATCTAGGCCAATAAAACCCTAAATGGGGCATGAAAAGTTGGACACAACTGAAAAATGACTCAACACAACACCACCATCTATCAGAACATTTAAAGAACCTTAGAGATAATCAAGACTGAACCCTCTCTGTTCTCATTTTAAAGAGGAGGAAACTGAGGTCCAGAGAGTTAAATAACTTGTCTAAAAGCACATGGATAGTAGTATTAGTGGCTGCAAAGACATTTATACAGTACTTAAAGAACTGCAAAAGGACAGTATATAGAGGGCCTGGAGTCAAGAATACTTGAGTTCAAACCCAGCCTCAGCACTTACTTGTTGTGTGACCCTGGACAAGCCATTTAACCTCTATTTGCCTCAGTTTCCTTAACCATAAAATGAGGATCATAATAACACCCACTTCTCATGGTTGTTGTGAGAATCAAATGAGATAAGAATTGTAAAATGCACTTGACATAGTGTCAAGGCTATTCCCCTTCCCTCCATAATGACCCTGTGGGGTAAGTACTAAAAGTAGAATTATCCTCCTTATACAGATGAGGAAATTGAGGATTAAAGAGATTAAGTGACCTGTCCATGGTAGCACAGCTAGTAAAGATCTGAGGCAAGATTTGGATCTGTCTTCCCTATTCCAAGTCTAATGCTTTATCCATTATGCCACACTGTCCAGTAAGGTCAACCTCATCTAAAAGTGGCACTCATCATATGGGCTCCAAAGTTGGCAGGTGTAGAGTTGAGGGTAGAGGATTTTCATTCTTCAATAGAATGGAGAAATTAAAAAGAAAGCAACTAGGGTATGCCCTACTTACTTCACCTTCCTAGATGTATACTAAGTCTTTAAGAAGTCTTCTGTGTACTCATTCTCTAATAAATTTGTATTCAAATTCCAAAACACTAGGCTTTGTATATAGGACTTTTGCTTAGTATCTTGCAAACAAGTTCGACCTAATTAAGGCCACACTTGGTGATGAATTGAAGGGAATCTGAGTACATCCTGAAGTACCATCATTATAGATCATTCTAGTTAGTGGGGGCATGAAGCAACAGAGACTGCTTAGTCCCCACCCTGAGTTATAGATCCTACCAATGTCTTCATTATCAACTAAGATGTATCCCACCCTGTCAATCGATATGTTTTTACTATTTATTAGAAATCTCAAAAAAAAAAATCTCCTGCCTTCATTGACCTTTGCAATAACATCGGTTTCCTACTTTGTTTCTCTCCTTTTCCCACTCATTTCATAGAAACTTTAGAGACTTCATTTCCTAAGAACTTTATTTTGATGTTTGGGGTGAGTATTTAGCATTCAAGTAGACGGTCTCATTTGAGGTTTAACAAAACAGGAAAACAGAAAAACAAGCTTCAAATAGATTTGGCCCAGCATTCAGAAAAAGGAAAGTATTCACTCAATAATAAACAGATTTTTTTTCCAGTACAAAATGAGTTTCTGGATTGTTTGTTTTCCAATTTAAACTTAATTGTGTTTATGTTTTCCTTTACTCACACTCATCATAAATACAGCAGGAGTCTAATTGATGCATTAGGCCAAACAATTATATTGAATCAGTGATCCATTAGTCTAATGTAAGCCATTTCAATGTCAATTCCCTGTCCTAGTTGTGTTATTGGTCATTGACTACTAATGTAACAAAGCACATTTACAAATGAACAGACTGAAATTATTTTTTTTATTATTTGCCCAAGCTTTTAATAAAGGACTTTTAAATGTGATGAGTACAACCTCAAAACCAGTTATATTTGGAAAATTCTCCACAAGGCCTCATTTTTGTTCTACTTGAATTTTTTCAGGTATTTAATGAATTAGAAATTTCCTCACCTACATCCACCATGAAGGAAAAAAAATTTGATTTATTTCTTTTGCACACTCCATACCCCGTTTTCTTTAATAGTATTGTTTGCCAATCACCATTCTGTGGTAGCTATAATTTTGATGTCCTCCACCTGGCTTGTAAGGCCTCCACAGTCTAATTTCCACATACCCCTCCAAGTCCTACTGCTTATTACTCCCTTCACACACTCTTTGTTCTAGCCAATCAGGACAGCTAGCTTCTGTCCCTCCTACACACGATTATATCTCCCACTTCCTTGCCTTTCACAGGCTGTCTCTCACGTCAGAAAAGAATTCTTTCCTCAATTCTACCTTGTAGAATCTCTAGCTTACTTCAAGACAGCTCAGGCACCACAAAGGATATGTTTAGACTCACTCCTAGTTGGTAACACTCTCTTGCAATGACTCTCTATTATCCTTATATGCTTTGCATTTATTCATCTGTGCATATGTAATGTGTCCCCCTTATAAGATCCTGTCTTGGAGGACAGGATTTTTTTTTCTTTGTATTACCTATGCCTTGTACTTAGTAAGCACTTAATGAATGTGGAATTATATTGAACATCACTTTTCCTTTTTTTTTTTTAATAATCTCTTTAAATATCTAAGATGTGTGCAAAATTTTTCAAAAGGCCTTATATTATTTGGATTCCACAACTCCATTGACTATTTCTTTTCCCACATAGTAATACCTCCATTGCTATTGTCAGATACCTTGCTATATAATCAATTATATTTAAAGTGTCTATTATAATATGTCTCATAATTACCTCAAGTGTAATACCAGTACTAGGATTTCTAAAGTGTAATGACTTCATATGGACACCTTTCTCAAAAGAAGCCTGTTGGAAAATGAATACTGTCTATAAAATATTAATGAATAGACCTAATAGTATCCAGTGATTATTAGTATTAGGTTGTGGTAAGTGCTTCCTACTTAGGCCCTCAAGTGAAAGGATGAGAAAGAATATGAAAAAAAATGAATTGAGAGAAATCCAGAGTTATACAAGGTCAATGCATCTCAAATGAAGTCAACCAGATAGGTGCTTTAGATGGGTGCTATTACAGGCTAAGAGATGGATTGCTGCTTGTCCTTCAGTAAGCTTGAGAGCTCTAATGCAGCGGTTAGGGGACGTGGCAGGATTTCCTAAAGACTGTTGAAAGATTTAACAGTGGAGATTAGTTTGCCAAGAGAAGGGAAAAATAGATGGCCAAGTGAAGTATTTACTGAGACTGTATCTATATGTATTAATCATTTAAAAACTCAAAACCATTTAAGGAGAAGTTAAATTCCAGGAAACAAGTACTTTGAAAATAACTCCATTAAAATTAATTCTTATTTGACTCATTTTCCTAAATTGTTTTCAAAAATATTATTTTTGTTTATCAATCAAACAACATTTATTAATCACCTACTGCGTGCCAGACCTTGTGCTGGGGCTACAAATACAAAGAATAAAATTATCCTCAATCTCAATGAATTTATATTCTAATGGGGGAGAAAATAAACATATGTACATACGTATATACACTCATATACGGAATTTAACTACTTTGTATTTATTATATATAATTTATATATTATATAAATATGTATTACACATATGACATATAAGTATTACATATTATAAAAATAAATACAAAGTAGATTAATGTTAATTTCAAACATCATCTTTCCATCGTGGGCTCCACCCTAAATTGGCTACGAGGTGGGGGGTGTTTGTGTGTTTGCATGTGTGTGTGTGCGTGTGTGTGTGTGTGTGTGTGTGTGAGCATATGTCTAGATACAGTCCAAGTTTGTCTTTTATTTAACTACTGCAGTAGAGTGATAAGCAATGGTGTGGAATCTTAAGGATGGGGAACCAAATTCTGATATAACTGTTAAGAAGTCTCCCAACAGACATCCCCAAAATTTTTGGGGCAGCTAAGTGGTGCAGTGGACAGCACACTGGGCCTGGAGTCAGGAAGATAGGAGTTCAAATCTGGCATCAGACAATTGCTAGCTGTATGATCCTGGGCAAGTCACTTATCCCTTATTTGCCTCAATTCCTCATCTGTAAAATGAGGACACAATGGAGAAAGAAATGGCAAAATACTCCAGTGTCTTTGTTAAGAAAACACTTTGGACAAAGGCCATGGGGTCACACAGAGTCAGACACAACTGAATGACTGAACAGTAAAACAAAGGTATGACCATATCACTGCCCTCCTCAAGAAGCTTCCTTATTGACTACTGCATACAACAAAAACTCCTCTTTCGCATTGATGGGGGCGGGGCCCAAGCCAAGATCTCCACCTCGTGTCCCAAAGGGAACCTGGCTCCCTTTTGTCTGAGCCCCAGAAAGGCCTTACTCTAGTCTCAAATGGCTCCTTATCGACTCCCCTTATCTCCCTTTGAAAGTCTTAGCCCCACCCTTTGATCTTACGCAGATGCCTTTCAAACTTCTGCCTTCCTGTTCCCTCCATTAGCTATTCCCATTGTCTATTCAATCTCTCAGACCCTCCAATTAGAATGCTTACCTAGACCCTTTTCCCAACCCCCTTCTCCGGCCACCCAAAGTTACTTTAGTATGTAAGATCCACCTTGGTCCCCATTCAGACACTGAGAATTCAGGCCCACAAGGCTGAGAAACTCTCATGCCCGCTCGTCTTTACGGGGCGTTACCCAGCTGAGAATCTCTCATGCCCCAAAGGCTGAGCTTTTCTCATGCCCGCCTGTCCTTATGGGTGTCACCTGGCCTGTGTGATTTATCACTAATAAACTTTTCCTCTGGCTGAAGAAGATTTGAGTTGAATTCATTCAGCAGGGCCTGGTACCACGATTTTGGGTTTGTAGCACCCAAAAGTCCTAGACCTTTTCAACATTAAACAATCCTTCACAATATTGCTCCAACCTATATTCCCAGGTTTATTGTATATCTCTCTCTCTTGTGTTTTCTCCATCCATGCCAAACCATCTTATTTGCTTTTACTTACGAACAATATTCTGATGAGGTCTAGATTCTTGGGGTTCTAGAACTGTGAAATGGCAAGGTGGGTCCTGCCTGAAAGAATTTGACCCAAATCTTCTTTCATCCAGAGACAAAGTTTATTAGGGATGGGCCATACATCTTTAGGATTCTTAAGGAATCTGAACAACAGTGATGCCTATAAGGACAGGCGGGCATGAGAAAATCTTAAGAGTTTAAATTGGGGCCAGAGTGGATTTTATACACACTCAAATAATTTTGAGTGTTCTGGGAAGAGGCTGAAAGAAAGATCCTGAAGTTGGGGTGAGTTTAGGGAGAATTCAGATGGAAATGTCTCGGTGGTTGAATAGACAATAGGAATAGAGAATGAAGGGAACTGGAAGGAAGAAGTTTGAATGAAGTCTGGATAAGATCAAAGGTGGGAAATTGACTAGGGTTCATTGAGTTTTCAAAGGGAGACAGTTAATAAGGGAAGGCCCTTGAGTGGAGTATAGCCTCAGGTAAATGTTTGAGACCAGAGTGAAGTCAAAGAAAATTTAAGGGTTTTCTGGGACTTATAGACAAATGGGACCCAAATTCTTTTGGGGCAAGGGGCAAAGGTCTCCACTTGGGCCCATACCCCATCAATTCCACTTTTTACCTTCATCCCTTTGCACAAACTGTCCCCATAAATAGAATGTACTCCCTCCTCACCTCTTCCTCTATGAATTCCTTTCCCTTCAGTTCAGTTCAGTTGCCACCTCTCAAAAGAGGCCTAATCTCATTCTCCTGCACTTAATGCCATTACCCCAAATTACTTTGTGTATTTTATGTAAACATACATATATGCATACATATGAACACAAATGTATTATCTCTGCAATGGAAAGCAAGTTTCTTGAGGGCAAGGAATGTTTTATTTTCATGCTTGCATTTCTATCAAAGTATTGCTAGCCTGGCACATAGAACTTAATAAATGTCTGATTAATTGAACTGATTGACTGAATGCCCCTAAAATAATATTATTATAGAATACAGACATATGGCAAAATGTATAGAGAGTTGATTTTTGGAGCCAGGAAGCCTTGGTTCAGATCCCACCTTCGAAACACATCAGCTGTGTGATCTCGTACTACACCAGGCAACTTACTGACTATAAATTGCAGAGAAGGTGCTGTCTTGCAGTGTTAGAAGAAATTTTCTCATACAGGAGTTCCCCAGATCAATGAAATCATAGGTACAATCTCTGTCCCCATAAGCACAGGATTGAAATATTATACCTTTCTTATCTGAGAAACAGAAATATATTTAGGACGCCAACCTATTTTGGAAAGGTATCAGCATTCGAAGCTACAACAGAAGCCAATAAGCTGACCATTACTATTTTTCCACTATTTAGCAAGTTATTATGGAATTCTGATATTCTTATGAGGATTATTTGAAAAATCTTTGTGTTAATAAGCAATGTAGCTATATTATGTCCATAGGATATGATGAGTTTTGACCACCATATTGTATTATAAACATTTATCTCACCTGTTTCCTGTGGGAAAGTGTTTATGCATATTTTTCACCCTGGGGTATTATGATTAATTTAAAATTTAAATTAGAGTAGATGTGGGTACTTTGTCATTCCCTGTGATATTAAATACTAAATTGTTTTTGCTAATTCAGGCATCTGCACTCATTCAAACCAACAGAGCTATTTATGCAAATACAACTGTCTGATGAAATAGTATGATCCTGAAACAATCCCGGACCGTTCTTTGAAAATCCTTCTTCAAAGAAAAGTATCCTCACTTCTTTAATTCTTCCAGAGTTTCTAAGCAAGAATGATAGCTATTGAGTTTCCCTCTGTCAGTTAGGAAAGGCTGTGAATAGACTTCTGCCTGCCAAAAAGAATTAGATGGCAGCTTGGGAAGATACCGGCTACTCTCCTCTGACATCATTGAGTCTATTTCCTTTTCTGGGGCATGATAGATGAGTCCTTGCTGATGGGTTGTGACCTTGTAGATACAGAGAATCTTAAAAAATCCACACTGCTACTTGAGGCTATGTTAGTAGGAATCTTTGGGTTCTTTCAGAGCACACAGGGATGTGTATACGACCCAGGCTTTTTTTTTCCCCCTAATTCTGATTTTAAGCCTACAGAGAAGTCACAGCCAGCAACAACAAAGGCGAGCCTCAGGATTCTCTGTCACTGCAGCCAATTGGGCCATAAAGGACAACCTTATTTGGCCCAATGGAAGTAAATCCTGACCAACAGGTGTGACCACATTACATATCTCACATGCTTCAGTATCTTTGAGCCAACAGTTGGATTCCAATGTTGGCACAAAGAGTAAGGATGACTTACGTGTCTCTCTAACTTCAAAACAGCCATGTCTCTAGGATAGTGAACATTTATGCAACTAATTATACCAATGACCTGCCAGCTTGGTCTTGTGCCCTTCACTCAAGTCATTTTCAAACTATCCTGGCTACTATGATACTACACCCATTAGGTTTTTGCTGTCTTGATTTTGTCACTGTTGATAAAACATTGTTGTTGTTCAGTCACATCTGACTCTACATGACCCCACAGACTTTGTCCATTAGGTGTTCTTGGCAAAGGTACTGGAGTGGTTTGCATTTCCTTCTCCAGTGTGTCTTCATTTTGCAGATGAGGAACTGTGGTAAATAGGGGTTAAATGACTTGCTCAGGGTCATACAGCTAACAAATGTCTGAGGCCAGATTTGAACTTGGCTCTTCTTGAGTCTAGGACCTGTGCCCTAACCACTGCACTATCTATTCACCCCTTGATGTAACATACTGATATCTATTACCATAAATACTCAATATGTTGTTTACAAATGCTACGTCATGACCTTTAGAAATAGGGATGGACCCTGGACTTATAATTTCATTCGAATGGTGAATGCCTGTCATCAATGCCTATGCCAATCATCCCTCTATCAGTGCAAACTGGTATCTTCTCTACAACTTAGAGTTACAGAGAGTGGCATAGAGCACTAAGAGGTTAAAGTGTGTTATACAGGGTCAAAAAGCCAGCATGTCTCTGAGCTGGGACTTTTAAATCCATATCTTCCTGTCTTCAAGGCTGACTTTCTAAACACTATGAAACACTGTCTCTCATCATGATACTTACAAAAGAATGATCATATAAAATAATTTTTTGGCTTTTATGTAGGATATCAAGTTTAACAACAGGTAAACTTTTACAAGTTTTCCAAAGCTTTACAACTGTCTAATTCTCTAGAGTTAAACTGAATGCTTATAGCTATAAATATAATTATTCTAGCTCACCAAATCACAGAATTTGGGGGTGTTTCAAGGATCCATCCTTGAATCTATTCCTGAATAGGAAATCTCTCTAAAATACACCTAATAAGTGGTCATACAGCCTTTACTTGAAAACCTACTATCTCGTGGAGCTGAGTAAATCTTGAGACAATCTATTCCACTTTTGAACAATTCTGAAGATCAGATAGTTTTTATTTATATTTCCCTCTAAGCAACTTCCACCCAATCCTTTAGTTCTTCCCTGGATCCACATATGACAAATCTAACCTCTCTTCTTTGTGACAATTCCTAAAAATACTTGAAATCAACTATCACAGCCCCCACTAACCTTTTTCTTCAGGTAAAATATTTCTAATTCTTTCTCACCCTAACCTTGTATACCATGATTTCAATCTCTTTATCACATGAATCGCCTTCACATGGAAATATCCCAGCTTGTCACTGTCTTTCCTAAAATATGATCCCCAAAGTAACTTCAATATTCAGACACAGCATGATTAGGGCCGAATACAGTGGGACAACCATTTCCCTCATTTGGGATGTTATGTTTCTTTGATATAGCCTATGTAACACCTTTTTCCCATAAACTATTGTTTCACCACACCTCTGTCCCAATGTGTAACTGATTTTTGAATCAAAGGTCAGGACTTTTCATTTGCTGATAATAAATATAATTTTACTATAGATGACCCATCATTCTAGCCTGCTGAAAACCATTGGTATCCAACTGGCACATCTGATATTTCAAACAACCTTTCTAGGGTAATAGAATCTTGGAGTTAGAAGACACTTTGGTGGCCATGAATTCCAACCTGTATTTGTACCTGTACTTGAACGAGAACGCCCTCTATAATATCCTTAACAAGTGGTAATACAGCTCCTACTTGAAGATCTCCAGTGAGAGAGAACCAATTACTTTCTGAGGCAGGCTATTTCACTTTGGAATTGCTCTAATTGGCAGAATTTTCCCCTCACATTTAGCCAAAATATGCTTTTAAGCAACATTGGCCTACAGTTTTTCCTTTTGCTCTCTAAAGCAAAGTAGACATCTTCTTCCACTTGACAATCTACAAATACTTGAAGACAGTTATTATGTTCTCCCTAATATTTCTCTGTTACACCAAAAACTTTAAATGGTCTTCAATATTATGGTCTCCACACTCTCTTTATCGGCTTGCTCTAGACATATGTCAATGTTTTTCTTGGTCAAGTCTGGCTAACCAGGAAAAGTATAGCAGACCTATGATCTCCTTAATCCTCTGTGATCTGGGCATTATGATATTAATCATAATCCAAAAGCATGTCAGCTTTTGATTGCCTCCTCCTAAAACTGACTCATACTGAGTTGGAGTTCATTAAAACCATTATATTATTATTATTATTTTAAAAATCTCCACTACTGTCTAGTCACACCTCTCCCATTATGTACTTGCAAAGTTAATTTTCTATACCAAAGTCTAGGGTTTATACTACTTTTATTTTTTTTCACTTACTATATTCTGTCAAGATTTTTTTGGCATCCTAACTCTGTCACCCAATATAATAAATATCCCTTCACTTACCATTGAGAGTAGGAGGATATTTAGAAGGCATCAAAGGAGATAAAGAAAGAAAAGCCGGAGGCTTCCAGTAAAAATAGCAGTAAGAGAACCAAGAGTGTCACCTCCTTCTACAACCCCTTTGTTGATCATGAAACACCACTCTGCTCTTCCCACCAAGGTTAATAAGGGGAGAATCAAGAACAGAAAAAAAAATGATAATAAAGTTGAAATAACTCCCTGGAAAAAGGGAGAGAAAGCAACAAGAGCTGCTTCCTTTGGAGTCACGTGGAGAAATAAGGTCAGGTGTTTCTAGGAATGCAACTATGTCATAAATTCTCAGAGTATTTTAAAAATCAGCATGAAATTTTGAAATAACTATAAAAATCTGATCTTTTAATTCATGGCAACTCATGCTAGGGGAGAAGCACCTGAGCAACAGGTATGGATGCAGAGTGGGTGATAAGAATGACTTCAGTTCTTCAGGTAGTGCTGAAAAAAAACATAGTGGTTATCTAGTCCAACCAACTCATTTCAAAAGATGAGGAAACTGAGCTCAGAAAGCCAACCACATGCAAATAAACTGCACACAAAATAACACAAATGTCTACAGTGTAAACTTCACAATCTAAGTTCCTGTTGTCAGTTGTACAGTCTCTCTTTCCATGACATAGCTCTCTGTTTCAATCACCCCAGAGTACAAAAGTATCACATAAATATCAATAAGAATAAGATAATTTTTTGAGGGGGAAAGGAATTGCTGCAAAATAAAATAAAATAAGCATCTGATTTCAGAATGACATCTCTTTAGGGAGAATATTTTATGAACCCAATCTAAAGGCTTAAGTCTGAAAATATTTCCAAATGTAAATCAGAGAAAGGATTTTGTGCATCAAGTGGAATTATATTTTATATGACATGTCTTTGAAAATCTGCCCATTTGAATATAATTGGCCAAGTCTGACCAAATGCTTAGGGTCCCTGGCTCTAACTTGAGATAAGAAAAATAAACTCATTTCCAAGTCTGAAGTTGATTGGCTGTATTTTTCTGCTATCAAAGCAGAGATTTCAAACTCTCATAATTACCTTCTAATATTTCTATACTATTTATTGTAGTTAGTATTAAGCACAGGGAATGCTATGTGCAACCAGATACTCTTCTTTTAAAGGCTATCACCACTGTGGCTGTTTCTTATGACTCTAAATGTTGGCCATTCATTGATGTGCAACTGTTTGCAGATGGGCAGGTTTCCACGTGGGCTGTAATATTTATACATGTTTTATGAGATTTTAAGTAGCAGTCATATCAATCCTAGTAAAATGTTTCTTTTGTTTTCTACTAGCACTCTTTTAGTTTAAATTTTGCACCCTTAAAAACTTTATTTCTGAAAGCCAACAAAGCGTTATAAATGATCATGTCCCAAATTCACTTCAGAAGTGTGAAAGCAAAAGAAAAAAAATGTTGGGAGTGATGTTAGGATAATGTAAACTGAATAAAACATAAGGACAAAGATATTTATAGGATGTTAGTCTTATACTTTAGTACTTTTCCTACCTGCCTCTTTGGAAATCTGGGTGAAGGATTCCACACCTTTTTCTCCATAACTTCCTTCTGATGCAAGAGTAGAGACATAATTCCATCCTAAAGCCTTCACAATATCGACCATGGCCTGGGCCTGAAACGAGTCCGGTGGGACCACGCGAGAGAAGAAATCGTACCTCCGGTCATCACTTAATTCTGGTGCAGTTGAGGCATAACTAATCTGGGGGATCTGGAAAGGATAGAAGATCATACCAAAAGTTGATCAGGATATGACATGCAACCCTATAAGCCGTTTAGCTTAAACACAAGGTTTGTGCCAGTGGAAGATAAGCATGAAACAAAAAGGTCACTTATTTTTTGACAGTAAAATGAACTACTTTTTAGTACAACAGGATGACAGCATATCAAAGTTGTAAGACATCTTGGTGGCCATCCAGTCCAAGCCCTACTTAAAAAATTCAAAAAATTCAACCCCTGCTTGAAGACCTCCAGTAGTAAGGAATATATCATCTCGAGAAAGATCACTGTACTTCTGGACAAGTCTCATTGTTAGGAAGCTTTTTGTTTGTTTGTTTTTGTTTTCTCCTGACTTCAGGCTGACTTTACTGGCTTCTACCTGTTCCCACTCCTGCTTTTTGGGAAATACAGGGCTGTAGCTCTTTTCCACACATTAGTCCTTCAAAAATTTGAGACAGATGCTAAAGCCACCATCTCTATCCCAGGCTAAACATCACCAGTTTTTGTTTTTGCTTTTTAATTGAACCCAATATGAGGCAATTTTCCAGTTTCACCATACACAACAAACTAACTTAGAATTTTGACCTCTGGAACAAATTCAGGTGACCTGCAGGTCCAGAGGGGCACATGTTCACAAATTGTCTCCCTTGTACATAGTAGAAATAGATAGTCAAATGATGAAATCAGGGCTCAGAGAGCTTCATCCAAAAGTCAAACAGGTAGAAGAACTGGGAAGTCACAGTGCTTGACTGGGACAGAGGCTGGGTTAAGACTGTAGTGAAATAAGTTCTGGACTTATTGAACATGATGAGACTGACATGGAAGTCACAGACGACAAGTTACAGGATGGATCTGGATAGGATGCAGTGGCCTTAATGGAGAAGAGATTGACAAATTAGAAGAATTCACAAAGACAGATGAAAAGGAATATTCCTACTTCTCCTGTCTCTGTGTACTGGGGGTAAGAGTGAAAACATAGCCAGCCTTGGTGTCAAAACAAAACAAAACAAAATACAAAAAACAACCTAGGTTTTAGTAGGAAACAAAGTGAAAGAAAGAGATCTAGGAAAAAGAGGAGTTTGTTAAAAAATGGTGGATTCCAGAGGATACCATGGAAATGAAAGCAAAGGAGGATATGGAATGGAGAAGGAAAGGCCTGAGCTGGACAGAGATGAGAGTAAAGGCAGAGCTAGTAGCTGGGCAAAAGAGATATTGCCTAGCTCAATTCAAATTACATTTACAAAGTGTCCATTATGTGCTAGGAACCCTAATAGGATTAGAGACACAGAGACCAAAGAGACAAAAAAAAAAAAGAATTAGTTTCTACCCACATGGCACTTACATTCTAGTGACAGAAACAGTGTGTGTGTGTGTGTGTGTGTGTGTGTGTGTGTGTGTGTGCAATTTAGGACTGGTCAATGAGGGATTAGTCCCAGAAGCATGTGAAGGGGATCCACATAGATGTGTGATGAATCTGTTTCTGGAAAGAAATGATGACATGGAATGAAAGTTCCTGGCTTTCCACTTCAAACCATGTATAGGTATTATAAGAGTTACCTGTCCACTTACTGCATGGTGAAGAAAAGCCCTTTGATTGGCTGCTAGGCCAGACTTAAGAGTACATACAAGAAGCACTAAGTAGGCAAAATAGATCTTTCTCTTTCCTAGTTGTGATCAAAGCAAGCACTGCTGTAAACCTCTTTAGGTGGGAAAAGAGAAGTAGAACCAGCAGCCTATTCCTCCCATTTAGGCTAATGTTGGTCATGGCAAGGCTGTTTTTCTGTCTCTGATAAAATGGACTAGACTTATAAGCTTCCTCATAAGCTTTGAAATGTTGAAAGAGTCACAGGCCACAGGTCCAGGAACTTGAGTCCATATCAGAGTATTGGCTTCCAGAAGTCAATCCTAGTAAGGGCTGTGACTCTGAAGAAGGACCTGTTAGACCCAACTCAGCAGTGAACTGACCGGGAGACAATGTCCTATAAGCAAGGCAACAGCTCTATCTTTCAAATCCGCCATATTTGAAAGCAAATTCGGTGAGTGAATGCTTTCTAGATACCTCTGTAAGTCTCTCCAGGGACCAAGGTGCTAAAAGAGGGCATGTGTGTCTGGTGTTGCAGAAAAATACTTTGTAACTCCTGTTCTTGCTATACTTTCTCAGTAACTAAAACTTCATAAAAGTCTACTGATCTTAATTGATTTAATTGTAAGTGGGCTGCTGATCAACAGAATTAAACAGATATTCACTGGAAATGATAAATAATATTGGGGCAAAGACACCATAATGACAGCTTGAGTATATAGCATTAGAAAGACATTTTAATTCCTCAGGCATACCCCCAGAACCCTTAAAGGATGATATAGCCATGTAGCCACAATCTGGGGACCCAACTTGCCAGTGTGAGTATGAGTTGGGATAATAACTCTTGTATATCATTATAGATTACATAAATATTAGTAAACATAAAATACATACCAGGCAAATATCAAATAATTTTTGGGGGGTAAACCAAAAACTGAGGAAAAATGAAGGATAAGGAAAGATCTCACATGTTCAATAGTTCTTGAGCTGAGTTTTGAAAGAATCTTGTGATTCTAAGAGGCAGAAGGAAAAATGAAATATATTCTAGGAACTAGAGATAGCTTTGAATCCGAAGTCAGAAGACCTGAGTTTGATTGTGAGCTTTAACAGTAGCTTCTTATTGTAGCAAAGTATTGAACCTCTGAGTCCCAATTTCATAATTTTCCCAGTGGTTCACACTGTTGTGAGGATAAAATGAGACAATGTATGTAAAATGATTAGTATAGTCTGAGAGTCCAAAAACATTCTTTAAGGGGCACGCTAAATCTTAATTTACTTTCTCACTAATTGTGAGGCGCTGAGTGGGGAGAAGAGGAGGTAGAAGCAGCCACAGTAATAACCAGACTGCAGAGGTATATTCCAAGACACCTTGGGAGAATGCTGTAAGGAATAGAGTACAGCGAAACGTCCATGTTCCTAACTATGCACTTCCTTAGTTTTCAGGTGTGATCTGTTTTGTTTCTTAGGATTCTCCTAAGATCCTAAGCTGGGAGGGTTTGTATAACTACTAACTTTGCCTTTTTGGAGCATGCTGCTTCACCTCCCTGTAGGGATATGTCCATGGACTCCACAGTCCCAGAATAATTGGGATCAGGGGCCCGAATCACTGGGGGAAATTCTCAGGACTACATTTCCCAAAAAGCTGTATGTGGACCCCTAACATGGTAACGTCACACCACACATACTATATTTGAGTGACGAGGTCCTACAGCATATGATGTTTATAAAGACTATGCCAACTTTAGAGGGGTAACCAGAAGACAGGAATGGTGACTGAATAGAAATAAATGACAGTGCAAGTATACCTGTCATGCTTTGGCACGGAAATACAATAGTGGAATCTCAGAGCTATGGATCTGAAAAAGAAAAGATATTGACCAAATAGTTTCACAAACTTGAGAAGCAGCAAAATGTCCTAGAGTCATCTGGGGGCCCTGAGTAGTTCTGATGAGAAGGAAAGAAACAAGCATTTATTACATATCTACTGTGTGCTAGTCACTGTGCTAAATGCTTTACAAATATTACTCCATTTGATCTTCACAACAACCCCATGAGACAGATGCTATTATTACCCCCATTTTACAGTTGAGGAAACTAAGGCAGACAGAGGTTTAGTGACTTGCCCAGGGTTACACAGCTAGTAAGTGTCTGAGGCCAGATTTGAAAGCAGGTCTTCATGAACCTATGCTCAATGCACTGGCCCCCGCACCACTTAACTAATGGTAGAGTTGAGAGATATGTTACACCTCTTTTCTCCTAAAATATTGGGAAATTCCTTTCACTTTTAATTAAGCTGAGAGTCTTCAACTAAGAGTCTTTAACTAAGAAGCTGCAGGGAAAAGAAGAGAGTACAAAAGCATATCAAGAAATGAGTTTAGAAAATCCCCAATTCTTGCCCTAACAACTTAAATTTTAAACAATTTTTTTGGATGATTCAACTAGATTCTTCCTTGAATCTATCTTGTTTGGACTGACAGGGTGTGACTAAAAGAAGTCTCCAGACTTGTAGCCTTTGGGGAATATTCATAGGCATCACTGCCAGACTGTATGATTCTTAGATCCAACCCTGTTTTGGACCCTGGGCTGTGCTGCAGTTTTCTGCTGCTGTCCTGGTCCTTATCTGCCTGCTTGAAGAAGGTGCTATTCTATCTGAAAGCAAAGATCCACCTGCTCTTCAAACAAGGACAGTCTTGACTTTGCAGTCCTTTTCTAAGCCTCTGGGATCCTTAAAATCCTCTCTGCACTGTTCTGTTTGTCTGAAGCATATTCACTGTCTTGTTAAGTCTGGCCCTAATATTCAGGGAACCTCGACTTCCTTATCTATGATCAAGCTAGTCCTAGGCTCAAAACATAGTTCTATAAGTTTCTTCCAAAGGCCTCTTTCCTGGAGCCCTTGGGTCACATGCTGGCTCTCTCCAACAACCAGAAGCAGACTTTCTGGCTCTTCCTGTCTGACTGCCCACTATGTTAACATTTCCTATCAGAGGCATACATACTTCCAAAAGGCAGCTCTTTGGCAGAACATAAATGCCTGATGGATTTTGTGCTCAATGATTGATAAAACATGTCCTGGTTCAAGGTATTAATTCTGTCCATTTCCTCAGTTTCTTTAATCTCTAAAATGACTCTACATTAATCCCAAAGGAAAGTAGTCTTCAAGACTCCCTATCATTATAAAATATACTTTCATTAACAATGACAGACACAATTTCTACCAAGGACAGAGGAATGCCCTCAATGCATGGTTGACAACAAATTCTTTATCCACACACACACACACACACACACACACACACACACACACACACACAACACATGGATTGTCACCATTATCATCACCATCACTATCACACAGGCATATAGATATTTTACTGGTTCGCTACATTATAACAGAGGTTATGGTAATGAAACACCCAAGGAAGAAGAAAATATGAGGGAACAAGATAGGGAAAGAAGCAATAAGTATGCAGCTATGATGAGTTCTCTTCAGCTAATGCCCATATAGAAAGGTAATTATCCCAGACAAGCACCAGCAGCAGGGATACTTCAAACACTGGGGACATGATTCTGGCTATTTGTCAGGAAAGCCAATCACTATTGTATCTGGTTTAATTGCTGGGACACTGCCAGGACCATATGACCCTGGGAGTTCCTCTAATGAGAAATTATATGATGTAGTGGAAAAATCACTGGAGGTCCAAATTCCAGCTCTGCCAATACTGTCTTGTGGGTCTTTAGACAATAATAGCTAGCATTTATATTCTGCTTTAACATTCGCAAAAAAAATCTATATGTATATACACACATACACATATGTGCATATGTATGTATGCATGTATATATTATCTTATTTTGTCTTGACAAGCTTGTGATGTAGGTGTTATTTCATTTTACAAATGAGGAAATTGATGCTAAGAGAAGTTAAGTGTCTTGTCCCAGGTCATACAAATAATAAGCTCCTGAGGTTGGATTTGAACTCGGTGTGCCTCCTAGATGCCTCTATAGCTCTAACCTTTAGTTTATCCCTCCGTAAAATAGAAAAAAAATGGTACTTGCACTACCTTACTCATGGAAGTTTTCAATATCAAATGATAGAACACATAAATATTCTGTAAACCTTAAAGGACTATATAAATGACCTATTATTGACAATATTGTATGGTAATATAAGTTGGTATGATCCGCCCACTTAAATCTAGACCCAGGGCACAATTCCTTGTTCCTGTAAGCCAGGAATAGCAGGGACCTCATTCATCTATTTGTCTTCAGGAAGTTGGAGGGAAGGGGGCTTGAGCTGGCTTGAGTTTATCAGATTACTAAGAGTATTTGTTTGCGCTGAGCCTTAGCTCAAGCCTGGGCAATATAGTTGCTTGCTGGAAAGCACAGCTCTGAGAGATATCTTTATTTGCTTTTCATTCACTTTGTCTGATAGCTTGACAGAAAGAGTCAGTCCCCAACAGACTGTCCCCTAAGCCTTAGGGACACAGACTTGCAGGTGAGCAGAGGATCCAGGATCACAGGATTTATTGATGATTTAAGAGCTAGGAGATCCCTCAGAGGTCATTGATTCCACTCCCTCATTCTACAGAGGGGAAAACAGACCCAGATTGATAAAGTGATTTCTCCAAGTTCACTAAAGTAATAAGGGACAGAGCTTTGAACTGGTCAAAATGAATAATCTTGAGAAAGGGGAGGGCAGTGATTCTGGAGAGTGAGCTCTCTCTCCTCCAAACACTTGTACCCATAGATACATCTCTCCTTAACAGACTCATATGCCACAGAAAATCATATCCTCTTATGTCATTGGCAAACATACCATAGTCTATCGATCTCTGATTCTATAGAAAATACTAGAATAGATGGGGCAAAGGTTATAATTCACATCACATGCTTGTTTCCTATGTGATGCTATTGGCTCTATGGTTTGACATTTTAGATAGAACATCTCACAGCCGAATAAAAAGTTTTGGGTTAAAAAACAGGCCACACAGCAACTTCCCACCTAAGAAATAAAAAGCAGAGAAGCCAAGCATAGCAATACATTTCTGTCAATTTTAACTTGTGGAAATTTAAAAGCTTTGTGCTACTGCACAGATGCCTACGTTGCCAAAATCACTTTCTACCTGCAAATGAGCGTTAATAAAGATACATTCAGTCCTCTAAAGGAACAGCAATTCCACTGTGAATTTGCATTTATGTTGCTATAGTAAAACATCAGAATTGTAAAATACCCCAATGCAAATGCATTTTCTAAACTGTACCCACAATTTCAGGAATGAAAATCCCTATGAAATAGGTTTTTTTCTTCATGGACATATAGACTCTGGCAATGATTAGCATCCATAGTCTATCCCCTTTCATTATAGATGTTCGCATATTTCTCATTTGAGACTCAAATGCACCTCTAGAATTATACAAACTTGCCATGACCTTGTTTGTCATCCTTATCTCAATGCTCAGAACACAGCAATGCTTACATAACTAGAAGTTAGAGATTATATAGAAAGTCATACATGCAAAAGAAGACGTACATATATAAAGATATCTTTGCAACGAGGAGGAAAGGATTCAAAGAATATGGGCAGCATATAAACCAATATTTTCATATATTCATTTAAATGTTTGCAATTCTATTTGAGCCAACCAGTTCTACTCTTTTGTGCTGTTTGTTGTAGCTAGGTATAAGCTGAAGTACATAACTGAAAAAGAAAATCAATTTCAATGACAATTAGCATTAAGTCTTTTAATCAACATCATGGATTCTTAAATGTAATTTTCATTAAGGACAAGATGCTTTTGCCTCAGTGTTTGACCTAAGGTCTAGACCTCAAGAAGTTTTCTGATCCAGTCCACTGCCTCTAGGCAGGTCAAAACCTAAAAGAAGATGGATGATTGTGATCCTATTTCAAAAACCTCTAGGGATAAAAATTCCACAGCCTTTCTTGGTATCTAACAAAATTCTTTATTGCTGCTATTCAAGTCCATTTCCTCTTGTCAGTCTGCCATGGAGATTGAAAATTTGTCTGGCGATAAAGAACAACTTGTAATAACATTTTAGATACATGAAGACAGGTATTAAGTGCCCCTGTGAGCCTTCTCTTCTTCAGGATAAACAACCTAAATACCTTTAACCCTTTCTCACAAGACCAACATGTCCTCCCTTTAATTCTGTTGTTCTTCTCTATATCTTCTTTATTTTCACTACACACTTTTTATAAAGGGGAGAGGAAATTGGATGCTTAAAAAAAAAAGAAAAGAAAAAGAAACAGTTTGGTCAATGGAGAATTACTTCCTGACTCAGTAGAAAATGAGGAGTAGCCTAAAAGGTATCTTCCCCCTCCCCCAGTCATTAAGGCAATAACTTACGGGATAATTCTGAATTGCTTAAAACCAATGGTCAATAACCTTTTGCCATTAGCTAGCTTCCCTTTAGTGATAATGAATTATACTCACTCATCCTAAAATATCTACGGTTCTAGATTCCTGATTATTATTCATTCATTCAAAAACATTTACTAAGTGTCTATTCTGTGTAATATAATGTGCTAGGCTTGGGAGAAACAAATATATCATAAGCCGTGTCCTCACAGATTTTAGAATCCTCTAAGAGCATAAGACATATCAAATGAGTAGGACACAAGGTATGTCTAGACAAAATGCTCTACGGAAATCTGAGAAGGAAAAAAAAAAGTATGTGAGCACACATATCTGTATATACGTATATATACATACATGCATGTATATGCATATACATATACATACATGTATAACTATGTATATATACATATGTGTGTATACACACACACATATATGTATATTTACATGTGTGTGTATATATGCAAGGAGGTCACAGAATATCAAAGAGGTGTCACCCAAACTGGATCTTAAAGAGAATGCTTCAAAAAGGTAGAGAAGTGAGGGGCAGTTAGGTGGTGCAGTGGATAGAGCATTGGCCCTGGATTCAGGAGGACCTGAGTTCAAATCTGGCCTCAGACACATAACACTTACTAGCTGTGTAACCCTGGGCAAGTCACTTAACCCCATTGCCTAACACCCCCCCCCCAAAATGGTAGAGATGTGGAAATGGTGAAGAGTATCATATAGTCAGAGCTTTAAATGACTTTGAAGGTCATCTGGTCTCACACACTCATCTTACACATAAAGCATTCAGGTACATAGAGCTTCACAGGTATAAAGTCCCAGGCTAGAAAGGGATCTCAGAGACCATCTAGCCTAAACTGCCTCCCATTTTACAGATGGAGAAACTGAGGCCACAGAGGTTAAGTCCAAGGTCACATGCACAGCAAGCATTAAAGATGGGATTTGAACAAAGGTCCTCTTATTCTAAATTCAATACTCTTTCCACTACACCACACTGTCTCACTCCAGGTATGAGAAATGGAATGTGGAAATACACAGAGGCAAAAGATAGAATAGTGTCTTTGGTATGCACCTGGTTGGTGACTGTAACACTGAGGACATGAAGAGGTGCAATAGAAAGAAAAAGCTAAAAAGATTTGCTGGAGTCAGAGTGTGGAGGCCTTAAATGCTAGGCTCTTTGGTTTTACAAATTGGAAACAAAACATTAAAGCTAAAAATATTAAGTGACTTGTCTAACTTTTACACTTCATCTTACATGCAAATTAGCATCAGGGAAGATTTTGAGTTGGGAACTGATATGATTAGGGATACCAGTTAGGAAGATATTACAATAGACCATATTAAGGGAGATGATGAGGGCCTAACCTAGGGAGAACAGAATAAACAAATGAACATATTTGAGTATTTTAGTGACCTGTGATGTCAACAGCAGGACAGGCCCTCCACCAATGCAAACAAGTCCAAAATAGATAACAGAACACGAATAAAAATTAAAATATGAGGAGTTCATAAGAAGGCTATGATATGCTGTGAGAGTATAAGGTCTCCAAAGGTCTGGGAACAGCAAATGTACCTTTCAAAACTATTCTTTAGCATATGCAGTCTTTAACTGGGTAGAAGTCATATCTGAAATGAGCTGTCTCCCACCTGCTCCTTTACTTATTGCCAAGAGTTTACTTCTGTGGAGAAAAGCTGAGGGCTTTCTACTTAGGACTTTGTAAAGGTGGCTTTATCTAGGCCATTTCAAAGCTTCTCTTTTTAAAAATTTTCCTTTCATAGAATCACAAGGCTTTGAAAGTCATTCAGAATCTCATGCTTCACTATGCATTCTATCACCCTCAATTCCAGAACTATCCCTCTGTTGGTGCCACAGTTTCTATCCCTATGCTTCACAGCGAACGTTTGTTTTAGATATTTTTGCTTCAAATTGTATAATGTTTCCAATGGACAAGTTGTTTTCCTTTCTCACCCTATTCTTGCAGCAAATACACATAGTGAATAAATGGAGCAATTTTTTCAAGTGAGCTGTGGTCAACAGAGCCTTTTTTGGACTCCCATAATGCTGTCGCCCAACTCTCGATGGTTATACAATATTGATGCCACTCAGCTGGCTGAATGACCCTTGGCAAGTAACTTAAAATTCTCCATGCTCTAGGTAACTAAAACTACAAGGTACAGAGAAGGTGCTGACCTACTTCTATAGTGGGAATTTCCTCTTTCAGGAGTTCCACATATCAATGAAATCACAGGTTTTGTCCCTTTCCTTTTATTATTATACCATTATAGCAAAAAAATGAAGGGAACATATCATAGAAATGAAATCCTGCTAGTGTATTATAGAGCACCAAGATAGAACTGATGTTAAAGGACATACACCCTTTCCTCCATTTTATATATGAGGAAACAGAGAGCAGCAATGCCTTGCCTATGTTGGCGTGGACAGCGTGGCAGGGATTCAAATCTCAAGTTTTATGATTCAAATCTACATCTCAATCCTCCACCCTCAACTAATCCACAAATCTGTCTCCTAAAAGGCAATAGCTTCTGATCCACCGAATGCTCCTTGAGTTGTAGTTTGGTGGTTATGATGCTACTGAATTTGGTTTTGAGTAGCTTGAAAGCAAGAAAAATCCAAATAAGCAAAGAACCAGAAAAAAAAAAGCAATGGACCAAATAGAGCCATATTGCTACACCCCCTGCTCCCCAAGATTACTACTGGAGTTTGATTAAGGTCTCCTCTGGCTCTTGAAACTTCATAAATTTATTCTTGAAGTTCAATTCAAATAAAAATGTATTCACAGTTTGCCAGCCACAGTCTGAATAAATTCCATCTCCTTTCATAATTTAAAAGAATTGTGAAATGTATATTCTTCAAATTGTCTGTGAAACTGAGTTCTCCATCTATCAGAAAACTCTTCGTCTAGTCACTTGATATGGCAGACACAACTGTGTCCTACAAATCGGTCCCTGATGTAGTTCCCTTGTCTTTCAATTGAGTACTAAAATATCTTCTCATGGTGCCTAATGCAGATAAGAAGTTCACATGGGTTGCCCAATCCAAAGATGTTGGGCCTGAGTGGTCAGAGCTGTTTAAGAAACAGAATGTCAAAATTACAAAGCAGTTCTATTTATTGAATGGCTAGACCAAACAATATCCCTCAGTTTTAAAGTACTGTATTCTATAGCTGCTAAGTATGCTGTTTCAGCCAACAAACTTAGATGATCTGTTACTCCACAACACTGTGTGAGTCTACGTTGACAAGGTTCTTTATTCCTCCTATTTGGTGACTTGAAAGTCCACCTTTCTGTTCTGCAGCTGTACAGTATGAATAGTCCATTTAAGGCAGAATGACATTCATCATGCTAATCTTTCCTGCGTCTCATCATCTTAGTCATTTTAAATAACTGTTTAAGGATATTCTAATTTACTTTATTCCCCAATTTGGACATCTTAGAACCTTAACCTATAAGGTCATTAACTCCTTCTATAGGTCTATTCCAAGTAAGGAAAATGGTTTCTTAAATTATATTCCCACAATTTACAGCCTCTCTTCCCTCTGCAATGAGGGAACACGATTGCTAGGAGCCACCTTTACTTACCAGGAACTTCATGAATTGGAAAATTAGAGCCCAAATATCCAAACATTTAAGGCAGTTTTCTGTAGTGGATTAAGGGTTATCATGGAGTCAGGAAGACTGGGATGTGAATCATTCCTTTGATACTATTTGACCATGAGAAAGTCACCTAATCAGCTAGAGCCTTCCTGTCCTCATCTGTAGAAAGGGAGTAATAATATAGAAGCATATTGGTATAAGAAAGACTTAAGTTCAAGTGCTGATTCCAATGTATACCAGCTGTGTGTGCATGGGAAAGTTTTACAATGCTCTTAATAACTCTCTAAAATTATGATCTACAGGATATTTTTCAGTCAGCGCCGGTTGACACTTGGATTTCCCCCTCACTGATAAAATTATAGTTCTAACCAAAAAATTTTTAAAAAGAGAGAAAAGAAGAAACGCATCAAAAGATTGCTATAAGGATGTAAGGATCACGTGAGATAATACACAATAAGTGCTTTGCAATTTTTAAAGTTCTTTATAAATACAGGACAGGGCTGAGCCTGTGATTTCCCAAGGAATTCCTGCAGTGGTAACAGTGACTTCAGTGTACTTTTTAAAGGCATCTGAATGTACAGCTGAGCAGGTATCAAGTTAGTACCTTTCTTCGAGCTCAAAAAAAGGCTTCTTTGAGGTCCAAAGAGGCCGAGTGACTTGCCTTAGGTCCCACCAACAATAAAAGGCAAGGTCATGGTCTGTCATTGATAACAAAACAGCACCAAAAAACCTGAGAAAAAGCATTTCTTAAGTAGTTTACTTTGAAGGTGGCCTGAAAAACTCATTAAACCTGATTGTAAGAATGATTTCATAGAGAGTTGAGTCCAATAGATAGAAAGGAGGGGGAAACACCATGTTTTCCTAATCAGAGGCAAGAATATATTTAACGCTGTTTATTCTACTTCTGAATAAATTCAGAGTCTGCTAAGCAAACTCACCATTTAAATGTTTGATAAAATTGATCCCTCCCCTCCCTTCATTCAAGCCTCTCCCACAATCACCACAGTCACATAGCATCAGTCAAAGAATTCATTGAATAGATGGATTTGGCAACATGCCCCACTGAAGATCAACTGTTTTTCAACATCTGTCAACCTAAGTAAAAGGGGAGTAACTTCCAGATATGGACTAGATTATGTTATTATACAGCAACCTCCTCAAACCCAAAGCACCAGCACAACCCAATCATATGCTGTCATAGTATAATCCTATTCAATTTGTTGCCCCGCTCCCCCCGCTTTCATGCACACATCTGGTTTTTTGGTTTGTTTTTTTGTTTGTTTTAAATTCTGATGTCGCAGTTTTGCATTAACAGAGTTTTTATTGAACAGGATGGCTCGGTCACCGTTAAACATCTGTGGCTCTATGCATCTCTTTAAGCAAGTTGGAATGAATATCTTCACCTTTTCATTTCCTTGGGGATGTTGGCAGATCACCAGAATGCACAGCTGAAAAGCAATACCATAGTGTACCTGCACGCTCTTTACAGAGGGCACTTTCCATGCAACTTTTTTAAAAAAGTCAATTTTTGGAGGTATCATGTACAATTAAGATAATGCTTCAGTGTACCTGTTGAGACATTAATGAGCTCCCACTGGGGTATTATTAAGTTCACAGTTGGCCATAATTTCAGTTTTTGTTCTTATTAAGCCTTACAGCTCTTAAAAATGGAAAAATGCTGAAATAACCCTTTCAAAATCATTTTTTTTTTCTGATAGCACCCAATGCAATTGGCATGTCACTTCTCTCTCAACACCAATGTAGCTGCTCAGGGATGGGGCTTGCTGGCAGCTTGGGAGAGAGGGTGAAGACAAGAGGTTATTTCTGAGAATTTAAAGATGACTCACATTCTTGAATTAGTTTAAATTTGGAATTTTGCTGTAGTTGAAATTATTAATGTCAGAGCTTAATCATTAATTAGTATAACTCTTCCTTTTTTCTCTTTTCATTTCCGTAATTGCTGAACACTGGTACCTTCAACATTCTCAGAACTGTATACAATCATTTTTCTGGTCTCAATTATCCAAGTGATCTTCAGGCTAATCAACTCACTCTAATATGTATTTCAAAGCAATCCGTTTTATTTGTTTCTTAGAGAAAGTAACTTTCTTGAGGACAGGGACCATTTTTATCATTGTCTTTGAATCAACACAGATTGAGAATGTTGGCCTCCTTCCTAGATGCCTCTGGAAGACCCTGGGCAAGTCACTTCAACTCTCAGTGTTCTAGGCAACTCTCAGGTTGTAAGTTGCCGAGAAGGTATCAATCTGCATAGGTAGATGGAGGATTATAGTGAGAATCAAAGTAGATAATATATGTAGCACTTTGAAAACCTTCAGGTTCCATACAAATTTAGTGATGATGACGATGATGATGATGATGATGATGATGAATTATAGGTCCATATAGATCTTATCCTTTGCATTTAACACAGTGCCTAGTATCTCATAGGTGCTTAATAATTGTTTTTCTAATTGATTTAAATCATTAAAATGCTTTGAGTTAACTATTTTGGACAAAGTGCTCAAAAGTGATGGATGAATTGAATTCTCTTTCTCTGGAAGGCTTCCAGTTAAAGTTGGATAACCAACCACTTATCATGTATGTGTAGAAGGAATTCTTGTTTCTGTTTTTGCTTAACTAGATGAGCTTCAAAGTCTCTGGACAAGATTATCTCTCAGCTCCCTTCTAACTCAGTGTTTAGCATATGGAACATAGTAGGTGCTTAATAAATTTTTATTGAACTCTAGGTTTCCATGAGTCTGAATCTCTTCAAAAATCTTTTAAATGACCCAAAGACACTAAATCAGAAAAAAATTCAAAAAGTCAAATGGAACTCACATTTCTAAGACAAAATTGGAGAGTTGGAGATTAGTACAATTTAGTGAAAATTCTGATTCTGTAACAGTAAGATGTTGAGGATAAAGCAATAGACTGGGGGTCAAAAGACCTGAAATCTGCTGCCTCTTGGCTGCATCACCTCAGACAAATCATTTAACTCCTCCTAAACTCTGTTTTCTCATCTATAAACTGGGAATGACAATCATTGCACTACGTGGTTCACACGTAAAGAAAGCCTTTTGTAAAATGCAAAGTGTGACATTCGTGTCAACTATAATTATTCTATGTGAAAAGTGATTTTTGAGAACCAAGTGCTCAAGTCAGGTCGTTTTAAAAAAGCACAGAACAGTTTCTTGACCCTCTATTTCACTTGACGTATACAAACTGAAAACTCAGATCATCATCCTCCCACCCCTGCAATCTCTTTTCCAATTTTTGCACAAGTTTTGTCCATTTTAATACCCCATCTCAGTATTTCAGGTCCCTAACATTTTCATGTTGACTTCTGTCCCAGGAGAAAAGGAGCTGATAAACTTATTCATACCAGGTGTTAAGAATTTAATGTTTCACCCTTACCATGAGTATTTCCATTTTAAAAGAGGATCTGCTGTGAAAGGGTGACCAGCATGCCTCTCCCAAAAAGTTGAGAGAATGGAGCAAAAGGAGATATGAGTCCATCTTATTGAACTATTTAATTTTTCAGAAGGTACTAATGCCCAAGGTGGTTAATGGACTTGCCTAAGATTATGTAGGAAATAAACTCAGATCCTCTGACTCCAGAGCCTACAGAATACTTTCCATTTTACCATGCATAGTTGAATGAAGAGCATTGGGTTTAGAAGGAAAAGATCTTGGCTTGAATCTTCTCCAAGTAACTAACTACTCTGCCCTTCATTGTGATCCCTCTTAGGTGTTGCACACTGTGTGACTGCATAGTATACCTATTCTCAGACTCCTGGTTTGTTAGCTCAATTCAGCAAACTTTAATTGTGCTCCTATTATCTGTAAGACACCATGGTCTTAACGAAAACAAACCCTAAGTCCTACCCTCCAGGAAATGATGTATCACACACATAGAACCCTCCAACCTACCTAACAAGAGACACCATGCCAGAGTTTTCATCTATACGTGTCTTCAGAAGGTCTATTCCCTTCAAAGATGAAATTACAACAATGATAGACAGACAGATAGATAGAAAGACAGAGAGAGAGAAAGAGAGAGAGAGAGAGAGAGAGAGAGAGAGAGAGAGAGAGAGAGAGAGAGACATACACACTCAGAAAAAAAAAAGAACTTTAAGGTTTTAAAGCAATTTATATGTTATCTCAATTTGATCCATACAACAATATGATAAGGTAAGTGGTATTATTATCTTCCCCATTTTACAGATGAGGAAACTGACACTGAGAGAGGTTAAGTGACTTGCCCAGGGTCACACACTTTGTAAATATCTGAGTCAATATTCAAACTCGGTCTCCCAGACTCGGTTGGCACTTTATTCACTTTGCCACTTGCATGCCCCTAAACAAGAGAATGAGTCCAAGTCTTATCACGTCATTTCTCAAGGTCCTTCCTGGCCTTACATTTCTATACCTTACTTAGACTCTTCATCCTAGAAACAGAGTCCCCTGACAACTGAATGCCAAATAAAGTGAAAAGACAGAATAATATATTTCTTTGAGGTGCTAATGTTCATTAGTTCTGTCTCCCACCAGAATTTCTCCCGACCCTGGGCTTCATGCATCCAAGCCTGGTTTACAAATGCTGAGGGTTGAATTATGGGCCATTCTCTCTGCAGCAATGGCAGTGTGGATGTTAAGTTCCTGGGGATGCTAGAGGGCAGAGGAATCCAATCTCTTCCCAGAGCTGCTGTGATTGAAAAGCAAAGTACTCTCATCACACTATAGGCAAGATGCAAAGGGAGTTTTTTTAAGAGTGAAACATTAAAAACATTTTTTAAAACTAAGGTAGAGTCTATTTTATACCTCATGTGCTTTTGTTATTTACTTGCCAATCTCTCCTAATTATGAAAGCTATTTGTGTCTCAGAGCTCATCCTTTCCTATTTGATCTCTCAGTGTGTGGAGAATGGCAGCTCTGCAGAAATACTGACTGATTTGCATGATAACAGACAAGGATGTCTTTAAGTCCCTAAAACTTGTCTTTGGTAGAGGCCCAGAAATGCTCTTTAAGAAATGCCCTTTAAGAAATGCCAAGACCTTTATTACAAGTAACAAAGAACTGTCTCTAAAGAGCCAAACTGCAGGGGAACCAGAAGGCAATAGAGGCAGGAGAGGTAAGTACTTGTAGTATGTAGCCTATTACCAATGATGAGGTGCATATAAAAAGTGGCATCAAAAACAAATTATCCATGAAATATACGACCAGAAAATGAGGTAGGCTGTCCATGTAGCAAGAATGATGGATAACAGTTGGAGAGACAGTATCAAACTAGTATATGTAAAATATGAAAACGACTAAAGATCAAGTCAGAGGACCTGCTAGAGCCAGACTTAGAAGCTTAGAGTTTACTAAAGAAGGACTATTGCTCAAGACCAGAAGCTCCTGACTTATTTCCCAGATATAAACACTTAGATTTTCCATATGCTAAGACTAGTGTATGATATCTCCATTGGTCTCCACTTGGGCACTCATTTCCACCTACTCCCAACCAAAAAATTGGACTCCACTCCTGGAATCATCCTGGAGTTAGTTAAGACAGCTTTGGCATTATCTTGCCCACATAAAAGCCTCCACAATACTACTGGTCATCTTTATGCCATGGAGCTAGGCATGCTGCCTCCACTTCCCCCTCACCTCTTCCAGTTCTTCTTTATGGGTTGCCTTCTGCCTTTAGAATTGTAACCTACTTGAAGGTAGGGATTATCTTGTTTGCTTGAATTTGTATACTATTAGCATAGTGGCATAAAATAAGTGCTTCAAAAATGTTCTATCTACATCTATAGCTATAATATTATAAATACATATTTTATATCTATCTAGTATGTATATGCCATATGTGTCTATGTCTATAGCTATGCTATTATAAATACATATTTTATATCTATCTATAGTATATATATGCTCTATGTATTTATGTCTATAACATTATTTATCATTATAAATATGTTTTACATCTATCACTATAATATATATATATATATACATATATATATATATATACATATATATGTACCTTTATCTATTTAACTCCATCTATCCATCAGTCTAACAAATTCTCCTTCCATCTATCTATACAAGCATTTTAAATAGAATGGAAGAAGGTTCAACAGCCTCTGACATACATGACACAAAGGCATCACGGGAGATGATTTTCTTGGGCACAGAGACCTAAGCTGTGGAGAGAAGTGTGCATGGACTCATTTGGTTAGAGGCGAGATCATCTTACCAGAGGACTACTGCCCCTCTCATCCTATGGACCAGTCATTTTCCCCTGGGTTCGAATGCCAGCTCTTCTACTTACTCCCTGTTTGACTTTAGTATATCACCTAACCAGTTTTTACGTAGGTGGCACACTGGATAAGACTGTTGGACTTGCAGTCAGAAAGACCTTGGTACAAATTCTGCTTCAGACTATATTGTTTATCTTTCAAAAACCAGTATAAATAACTTCCAAAAGTCTCATCATTTAAAGGCTGATGACACAGTAATGATTTTTTCTCAGCTTTATCAAATCAGGGAGACTGTCTGCTGAAACAGTGTATGATCTCCAACATTAAAGAGAACATGCGTACTAGTAAAATAATGGATCTTTGGAGAGGCTCCAGAGAATCTGGATTTAACTCCTGACTGCCACTTAACTCGTGTTACCCCCAGTGGGCAAGTCACAGCCTTTTAAGTCTCCACCTCCTCATGTATAAAATAATGCAATTGGAGTAGATGACCTCGGAAGGTCATTCCAATCTTAAATCTATGAACAAGTATTGCCTTCAGATAAAGCAATAAGAATGAAGAGGATTTAAAGAAATATGGGGGCTCGTGATTGTTTTGTTCTTTTAGTCAAAACTCTTATATGATTTTTTTAAGATGACATATGTTTAGAATAAGCATAGATTTGCAGGGAAACTTTGGGAAAAGGATTAATGTAGTGGAAACTTTTATATTGGAACTAAATGATTCGAAGAAAACAGCTATTGGGAAAAATCATGAGGCCCAGGGGAAAGAGCACATAAGTTCTCCTTCTGGCTCTTCCATTTAGTAGTAGTGATCTTGAGGCAAAGGATAATCTCCTTAAGCCTCAGTTTTCTCATCTGTAAATTGTAGGTGGAACAGTACAATGGTGACTCTGACATCAGAATACCTAGAGGAGCAGTATGGTTCATGAATAAAGAGTTAGCCTTGAAGCCAGGAAGACTTGGGTTCAGATTTTGCTTCTAACACATATTTGGCTACATGATCTTGGCAAATCACTTAATCTTTCAATGTTTTAGGAAGATGCTGACCTGTATTGATAAAGGGAGCTTCTTCAACAGGAAGTTCCCCCAATCAGAAGTCTAATACTTATCACCATTCCTACTCTGATACATAATCAGTACAATATATGACCAGCCTTCTGACCTACCTGATATTCACTTTGGAAAAAGTACAGGTTGTTAAAACAAGGAGGAATCACAAATTTCACTGGCTATCATATAACTTCATGGGGAAAACAAAACCCCAGCCAATGAAGAACTGACTTTTGTGGAGCAAAGGGAATTATCTGCACCACTCCATAAAAGAATGAGCAAAACTCTTATTTTTCACATACAGTTAGATTAGAGTGAAATTTACATATTTCCATTTAGCTCCATAAAGAGCTTATTTAGACTCTTCACCTTTGTGATTGGTAATTTGAATTATTCTACTATATTCCCATTATAAAAGGAGATCCTTGCCTGCATTCTCAAATCTCTCTCTAATTCCTTCTTCACTGCAAAACACCTGGGCATGCTAGTGTTTTAATTCTTGAGACTAAGCCTTAATGTCAACTTCTTGACTTATAATGAGGGCCACAAACGCAATTCTCTTTTTTCATTTGACAACTTGCCCCCTTCACGATATCTAATTGTTTCGAGACAACTCAGAAGTAATATAAAGGTTCATAGGAATACAAATTTGGAGCTTGGAAGGAAGATAAAGGCCACATAATCCTGGCCCCTCATTTTGCAGATGAGGAAATGGAGTCTCAGGATCAATGAGGTTATTTAGTAAGCACAGAATTCTGTGGTGAGTGGGAAGAGCTGCAAGTACTTAAGGGTTATTTGTAACTTAATATACTTTCAATCTGGAGAGGCATCATGCCTTTAGTACAGTGGTGTCTGACTCAAAACAAAAAGGAGGGCCATTAAACTCCATGCATAAGGATCCCTGCTGACTGCGTGTTGACACTCTTAAAATATAATGCTTCCTATGTTGTATTATGTTCTTATTCATTTTGTTAAATATTTCCAATTACATTTTAATCTGTTCCCTGTGAACCTGGGAGTATTACTAGCTGCATATCTCACACCTCTGCCTTGGTAGACAGAGAGCTAGCCTTGGAGTCAGGACAACCTTGGTTCAAGATCAGCCTTTGACACTTACTGACTGTGACCCTGAACAAACCATTTACCCTCCCAGTGTCTCAAACAATTTTCAAAGACTATGAAGTATAGAGGAGTTCAAGGAGATTCCCCACTAAGAGTTCCTTACACTAATGAAATCAAAGGTCTAAATAAAATGAGGAGAGAGGCATTCTTGTGTCATATCCTTCACCCAAGTGTTAGCCGGTATTTTTTTTTTAATAAATACTTTGTAAGAAAAGTAGTGGCTAAGAAATGGAAAGGTAGGTCAGTGGAACAGTGTAGATGTACAATTTAGAGCAACAAGTGACTATTGTAACCATGTGTTCGACAAGTGTAAAGACATAAGTTTTGGGGATAAGAATTCATTATTTGGTAAAAATTGTTGGGAAAGCTGGAAAGCAGTCTGGCAGAAATTGGCATCAACCAATATCTCACACCATTTACTAAGATGTGGTCAAAAGAGATATATGACCTACACATAAAGAGAGAGATTACAAGACAAATTGAAGAACATGGAACATATTACCTATCAGATTTATGAATAGGTGAACAATTTATGAATAAATAAGAAATAGTAGTGTGAGGTATAAAATGGATAATTTTGATCACATTAAAGTTTTGTACAAATAAAACAAATGTAGCCAAGATCAGAAAGAAAGCAGAAAAATGGGGGAAATTTTTCAGACAGTTTCTCAGATAGAGGTCTCATATCTCAAACACAGAAAGAACTTTGTCAAATCTATAAGAATATGAGTCATTCCCCAATTGAGAAATGGTCAAAAAATATGAACAGGTAGTTTTCCAATGAAGAAATCAAAACAATTTATATTCACATGAAAGGGATGCTCTAAATCATTATTGATTAGAGAGATGCAAATTAAAACAACCTTGAGATATCTTTTTAACCCTACCAGATTGACTAAAATGATTGAATAGGGAAGCAACAAATATTGGAGGTGATGTGAAAAAATCAAAATAGTAATTCACTCTTGGTGGAACTGTAAAGTGATCTAACCATTTTTGGACAGCAATATGGAATTATGCCCAAAGAGCTATTAAACTACCTATACCTTTTAACCCAGCAATATAATTACTAGGCCTATTTCTCAAGATGATTAGAGAAAAAGGAAAAGAACCCATATGTCCTAAAATATTCACAGCAGCTCTGTTTGTGCAAAGAAGTAGACATTGCAGGGATGCCCATCAACAGAGGAATGGCTTAACAAGTTGTGGTATATGCTCATGAGGGAATACTACTGTGCTATGAGAAATGGTGAGTTTGATTCTCTTAGAAAAACATGGATAGACTTGCACAAAATAATGAAGAGTAAAAATAGCAGAACCAAGAGAATGTGGTATATCATAATAGCAATATTGTTTCAAGAACAACTTTGAGCGCCTATTATAAATGCTCAAATTAACTACAAAGGACCTATAAAGGATGAGTTTATCTGCATCCAGAAGAAGAACTGATATGGAATGATTTTATTTATCTATTTATGTATAAACACACACACACACACACACACACACACATACATATTTCTGTCTAATAGTAGCCATCTCTAGAGTGAGAGAGAGAAGGGAAGAAAGAAGGGGAGAAATGTTACATGATAACTTTATTATATATTCAAACAGAATAGCAAGTTGTACATAATAGATTTGCAGTTTCATATGCAATCTTTTTTTTCTATTCTACTTTGTTATGGAAATGTTTATTTTACTACTTTATTAAGTTCAGAATAAAATAAAATTTTTAGGAAGTAGTGTTAGTGCACATGTCATTATCTTGATTTTGCAGATGAGAAAATTAAGGTTTAGTGAGGTTAATGCCCAGATTATGCAAATGGTTAATTGTGAAGGTGTGACCCA